>NC_140622.1:35309303-35859303 GCF_057382275.1 Copadichromis virginalis
AAAAGGAAGCCATATTCACAAAATACTTGGCAGGGGATTGAGTTTTCTCATTTTCTTTCTCTATGATCACTCCCAGTGCAGTATCTGTGACCCTATTGGCCATGGACAAAACTCATGTGACTTTGCAAGTTAGTAGTACGATCTGTAACTGACCATAGCTGTTATTACACCTTTGTCTAGTCAAGGTATTACATACCTCACTAGTCTTTTGTCTTTAACATTTTTCTTGTGCAACAGAAGGTGAACAATTACTAAATGTGCAGTGCCAATAAAGCTTTAATCTCCACTGTACAACAACAACAAAAAAAAAACAAAACAAGAAAGCTGACAATGTAAAATGAGGAATAAGCTCATTGAAGTCAATATTGTTTGTGTCAATATTATATTTTGCAAATGTGCAGCTGGAAAAAGAAACACCACTTTAGTTGCTTATAGTTCCATTTGTAAATTACTCTTAATATAACCAGAGGTAAGCTTTTTCATTTTTTTAAATGAGTAGAAGAAGTGCTACATTTATGTGCCACAGAGGCAAGCCAGTTTTAATGTATAAGGTTAAGAAAAGGTTGTGGTTTTGGTTAAACACTTGTAACCCTCAACAAGTCACTGCTGAGTTTTTGATGTTGTAAAGTAGCTGTATGGCTTTCAGAGGTCAAGGTTTCTTACCTGTGTACAGTCTAAAACAAATGCAATTCCAATGCAAAATGAATTACAACAAAACACATGTATATGTACTCTATTGTACATGAAAGTTTTGATTTTGCCTGAAAAATTACCAGAATAAACATATTCTGGGAGGAAAACTGCACATCGTCTTTGCATATTGTGAAAAACTGCACGGTGAATTGATTAAACACCAGCCCTAGGTCATGCTTAAAAACAACAACACTGGACAGATGTTTCAAAGCTCTTACTTAGATCACCCAGACCACTGGGAATATCTGGCCAAGAAAACACAGCCATGTCTTAATCTGCTTTCACAGCTAAGCATATTTAGCCAACAGGATTACAAGCATGACCATCACAGCGTGCACGTGTCAGCAGAGAATATCAAATCAATGTTTGGCGAATCCATAAGCTTCTTATAGATACACAAGGGAGAAGTACAGACCGAATTACTTTGAGGTATGATGACTGGTGACCGAGTCAGATGTATGTACTTCTTAGAGATGTTAACAGCTCAGTAATTACTGTGGCTACTTATTTTTCTATTAATTAACTAGTGTTTGTTGAGAAGTGATAGACACAGCCCGAGGAGTGCCTGAAAGGTCTAAGGTTTTGAATTTACTATACAAAAAACAAGCATGAATTACACAAGGTAATATTCTGAAGTACTAGTGAACTGTAAAAAAATAAAATAAAAATAAAATAAAATGTGGACAGTGAGATATTAGGGAAAGATACTCAACAGATAAGAAATGAAGAAATGTTTTCATTGTTTTATAGCAAACTGTTAAAGCAATTGGGATATGAATAAAAAAAGGGGGGAAAGCATTTAAATGTTGCGATCTACTAACAAATCTGGATCCAATCTGGAGTTTGTTATTTAGTACTTTGGCATTACTCTGCTGGATTTACACAAACAGAACTAAATATCTCTCATTTGTTGTGAAGGTGCAGTTCTTGGTGTTAAGTTGGAGCTGGGATCCTACACACACTGTGAGAGTAGGCTAGTTTGTGTACTGCTGCTCTGCAATGGAGCCAGTGAGTGAGATTAACCGCTCTGAAATCCTCCCACAGCTTATTCTCCACCGAGGGGAAGCCAAAAATCACACTGACAAAAATCTTAAGAAAAGAAACTTAACTGAACTCAGTTAAATTATCAGGCACTAATGAAACCTTTAGCTTATCTCAAATTAAAAATATCAGATTTACCTTTTAAACGCGTCACTCAAATCAGTCCCCCTTTGAGCACAGAAACCACTGTAAAAAAATGCATCTATTTTAGATGGTTTCCTTGACTACACGGCATCCTAGGCATATCCATTAATAGCACATTGTGACGCTGATGCTGGTTTCCTGCCCAGAATTATGGGAAGCCTAGAGGAGAAAAATGTGAACCTCTACATGCAGGACTTTTTTTCTTTCCCTCAAACAAAAGGTTTGCCCACAATATTGGGATTCTACAGTCCAATCCATAGCACAGGGCCACAAAGGAGATTAGCACTGACAAGTTCTTTAGCCATGAAGAGAGCCGTTTTGTGTCGGTGGCAACAGAGCTTCAGTTGCAGCACCCCTGGTATTGATATTTGTAGTGTCAACCTATCTGTGGTAGCATAAGACGATGTATAAGGAAGAGGACTTTGTTTTCTCTGTAGGGAAAATAAAAAGCTAAAGAATTGCTCTCACCTCCACATCTGACTCAATAGAAAGCAGTTTGCGTGTTCAATTGGTCTGGTTCGATTCAATTAAGGAATACAAAAACAACCTGGACAATTGCAGTCGTCCAATCTGAGCCTAATGCTGAAGGACAAGCCTCCACGCACTTCAACGCCTCGTCACTACTTTGCCACTTAAGGGAAAAAAGGAGCCAATTTTCCTGTGGTACACACCTACACAGACAGTAAACAGTCACTCTATAAAGAGAGAGATGATATGAGGAACAAGGTAATAAAATGAGAGAGAAGTGAAGGAACAGTAAATTATATAAATGAGTGGAAATTGACATAAAATGCACTAATAATGTTGGGTTCATTTGTACAGCCTGTGATGTTAGAGGAGCTGGTTAACAAGAGAGGCATTGTTTTGCAGGACTGTATGAGATGTCAAAATCCATTAGGACACAATCAGAGATGTAAAGCAAACCATGCGACAGTACCTATCTATGATAGAAGCTTCCTTCAGTGGAGACAAAATCAATTTCAATTAAAACAAACTCTGGCCAAGACAGGCATCCACTTCTAACTTGAGACGGCCGGAGACAGCAAATAACAGCTTCAACATAAGCGGCTGAGGAGCACATGGGGCATGCAATAATTAGACACAAACAGATGAGCTCTGCTCTGAACCTCCTTAGTATGGCTAAAGCTTCAGCACCCCGTTTATCAAAGCTCTAAAATATATTTCCTCTTGGGTAACCTTTTGAGTTCTGTCTTGAATGATTTTTAATTACATGTTTGTTTATTGCTCTGATTGAAGCCACAAAAAGGTAACAAGAAAGAAAAGAAGGGGAAGCTAAATGTTTCCTAACTTGAGCTGATGTTTTGTGGAAATGTGGTCAGTGCTGCCGACATCGGTTAAACACAGAATGCACTGAGAACATTTTCAGCCAGTCAGCTGAATACTAGATTTTCTCATAGTGGAAACAGTCCTCATGTTTAGTGCATATAGTGGATACAGTAACTCTGGAATCATGATCACGAGATGAGCTTTACACACATTTAATTTTAAAGAATAGTTGCTGGTTTTCCAGTTGGCGTATTTGCCAAAATTGAAGCTACTGTGGTTTGATTAAATTAGGCCACATTTTAGAGTTTCACCAACTGTGAAATTCTAGATTGGTACCAATGCTAAAATTAGAAATTTACCCAATGCCTAAATACCCAATACTAGTTTTTTACAAGATCCCTAAAGTTTTACCACAACAAAACAAAAAGTAAAAACCAAAACCAAACACCAAACATTTTAAAAGCATCTTTTAAGTGGCTGCCACAGTACACAGAAACCTTGGAACTACATACCCTATGCATGCCACAGTGCTAAGGCTTTGTACATCTGCATAATATTACTTCTCACACAGAGTTGCTCACTTGCTAAATAATGGGCCACTAGGCCTAAGTCACGCACGCGCGCACACACACACACACACACACACACACACACACGTTATATTATACAAAAGTAATAGGCTAGGTTTGCTAAAGGCTAAAATAATCACAAGCCCCATGCAGAAAACCTTAGTCGCGTTTTGCTCCACACATAATTATTGGCGATAACACGTCTACAACTTCCTATATCTGCAAGTTAAGGTACCTAACTGCATATGCTGGACATCATTGGTGTGATATTGCACAACAAAAAAATAAAATAAAAAACAGGCATGTGCTTTAATCACCCGGACAGAAAGAAGTGTCACAGTGAGTGCTGGATGCTGTTGCTTGCTAAACCGCTCGCTGAGCTCCTACAGAGTTTTTTCTAAATGGATATTTAAAAAAACAAAAACAAAACAAAACTGTTCTTGGGGAAAAGTCCCTCAGTTTGCAGATGTGAGGTGAAGATTCCCGCATTTAAAAAAAAAAAGAAAAAACTAAAGTAACTGCAAGTAACTTCAACAAAGGACTTCCAACATGAGTGGAGGGTTTTTGTCAAATGCCACATCCTCTGACAAAACGGCCAAGCAGATAAATAAACGATAATGGATGTGCTGAGATTGGGTACATTTACATGTAACATGATGACGGAGAGAGAAAGTTTGATGCAACAGAATGTCTCCCACTTTGTTTTCTCTCACAGAGCAGAGCCTCAGTGTGGGTGCAGCTGCTGCACAGAGAGAGAGCAGCAGGAGAGAAATGGGAGCATGAGTTCCATGGAAGAGCAATACTCTCCATAGATTTTTTTTTCTTTGAAGCTTTGTCCGAAAATAGAGGTTTGAAAAGCTGCTAATCCTACATGACAAAGTCACAAAAGATTGATGTCATGTACCCATGCTAAGAGATGCTTTTTACATGAAAGAGAAGGAAAAAATATCATCTGATTCCTAAAATTGAGAACATAAATACCTGAATAGGTAAATATTTTA
Source organism: Copadichromis virginalis (assembly GCF_057382275.1). Taxonomy (NCBI): domain Eukaryota; kingdom Metazoa; phylum Chordata; class Actinopteri; order Cichliformes; family Cichlidae; genus Copadichromis; species Copadichromis virginalis. The sequence continues at coordinate 35,314,039 of NC_140622.1, forward strand.
ATATAGCCCAGTCAAACTGGCTGTAAGACACTTTTTTGACCCATTTTTTAAATGGCAGAACTGTTGATACCCTGAACAAGACTCAAACTGGTGAAAACTTCCTTATATTTCTAAAAATAAAACGCATAAATTTTGAATAGTGGGACACAAATTCCCCCAGGAGTTGTGTCATGAAGGGTGTCCAGCAATAAAAAATCCACAGCTTCATTCTGTTCTTTATATCTATACCATCTGTGAGGGAAAGATGTCATATAAATATAAATGAATGACCCTGCATTGGCAATTTAATTCACTTAATCCTATAAAAACTTTAAGATAAAATGGAAAACACATGTTATATGTAACTTTTAAATATTAGCCACTGAATATTAACCTTTCAACAAAGACAAGATATCTAAGTAATTCACAAGAAGAAAACAACACTTAGTGTACAACTCCAAATTGACATCTTCAATAGTGAATAATAACTCTGTTAGTTTTTAATAAGTTACTGTTAGTATGTTTTAGTCTGCACTCCGCACACATGTCACGTGTCATCTAGCCTAAGTATATAATCTGGGAGAACTGTGGCAAACTCGTTTCAGTCTTCAGGGAAAACAAGCGCTGACCTTTCAAGTATTTGTGTGGCCATGTCATCACGCTTCTTATGTGAAATACACAGGAATCCCCACAATCTCCTCCCACTCATACACATGGCGAGTTAATACAGACATACACACAGATTGTGAGAGAGAGAGAGACACACACACAACCAACCCCCAATCATGCAATTCCTTTCATTAATAAACTATGCCTGTGCCTGGAGAAGAGTTCAAGCATGAAAGACAAAAGCATTACATAACGCATGCATGGAATTTTAAATCACAGGCTTGGCTATGGGTTTTCACAAGTGGGAGTGTCAGCCTTAAATAGCTTGCATTATAACGAGAATTGGTTCACACTGGGTTTGCCTCATCCAGTTCGTCATGCCTCTGTGGCAGGGGTGGGCTCATGTGGTGCTGAAAGGCAAAAGCAATAATAATAATAATAATCTGTAACCTAATCAATCGCTTTACCATTTTATATTAAATATCAAAATTGTCTTTTATGCAACACACAACTGTTTTCTGTTTATTTCTGAGACAGTAAGGATAAATGGTAAATAGAAACGAATCTGCCATTAGTGCTTTGCCCACTCTTGGCATTCTTTCGGTGAACTTCATGAGGTAGTCACCTGAATTGGTTTTCCAACAGTCTGAAAGGAATTCACAAAGATGCTGAGCACTTGCTGGCCTTTTGCTTTCACTCTGTGGTCCATTTCATCCCAAAACATCTTGATTGGGTTTAGGTCAGGTGACTGTGGAGGCCAGGCCATCTGGTGCAGCACTCCATCACTCTCCTTCTTGGACAAATAGCCCTTACACAGCCTGGAGGTGCGTTTGGGGTCCTGTTGAAAAATAAATGATGGTCCAACTAACCGCAAGCCAGATGGGATGGCATGTCGCTGCAGGATGCTGTGGCAGCCATGCTGGTTCAGTGCGCCTACAATTTTGAATAAATCCCCAAAAGTGTCACCAGCAAAGCACCCCCACACCATCACACTTTCTCCTCCATGCTTCACGGGTGGAAGCATGGAGAGATCATCCGTTCACCTCTTCTGGGTCACACAAATGGTGGGTGGAACCAAAGATCTCAAATTTGGACTCATCAGACCAAGGCACAGATTTTCACTGGTCTAATGTCCATTTCTTGTGTATCTTGGCCCAAACAAATCTCTTCTGCTTGTTACTTTTCTTTAGTAGTAGTAGTGTCTTCTTAGCAGCGGCTGTTTGACCATAAAGGCCTGATACGCAGAGTCTCCTCTGAACAGATGATGTAGAGATGTGTCTGCTACTGGGACTCTGTGTAACATTTATCTGGGCTCTAATCTGAGATGCTGTTAACTTCTGAGGCTGGTAACTTGGATGAATTTATCCTCAGCAGTAGAGCTGGGCGATATGAGATTTTTTCATATCACGATATGTTTTTTTCATTTCAGGCGATAACGATATCTATCACGATATAAGCCAAATAACTATATTTGTAAGATTTAAATGTGCCGTTGCTCACAAGTAAAATGTGAAATAATCAGCAGCTTGTTTTTATTTAAATATTTATTTCCCATAATAAGTTCAACAGGGTAGATGTACTTAAGGAACATGAGACTTTTTCAGATAAATAAAGGCAAATATTGCAAACTACACAAAAGGCAGCCGCTAAAGCGTTTAAGTTTCAAAATAGAACAAACGAAACAGACTAAATTGTCAATTCCACTTAGAAACAAAATATTAATTCTAAAAATAAATCTTAGTTTGTTTTACAGAAGAACAGACAAAACTGACTAACTTTTGTCAATATCAAATAAACTGAGAACTAAAAGGAAATTCTCAATCTCTCCTTGTTGTATAGCTTAGCTTTTCAAACAGTTTTAACAGTTACTTTAGTCTGACAAAAGCCGAATGACGAATTAGCGCTTCCAGTCAGAGACTGAGGCTACGTCCACACGTACACGGGTATTTTTGAAAACGGAGATTTTCCATTTTCGTTTTAAAAAATAATCCCGTCCACACATAAAGGCAGAAATGAAGGAAAACACTGCTATGAACATGCCAAAGCAGCAGGTGGCGCTAGATTCCTAACCGTGCAGAAATGTTGGCCAATCAGAAGTCTAGAAGCCTCGGTGGGAAAAAGTAAACAAAGCTGGGGCATAGAAGCAGAACCGAGTCGTATGTGTGGAGGGACAGTAACTGTGTGTATATGTAAGCATTTAAACACTGCAGAGAGTAGAATTAACAGTATTGTAGAAATTCATTTCACCGAAACAATAACGTGGCGCAGTGTGACGCATGCACCAGTTTATTGTATTTCCAGACTTGCTTTCGGCACAATTTACAGTGCACGCTACTCTGTTTTTTGTCAGACTTGAAATAGCCGAAATACCTTCACACTACGGAACTTCTTTGGCTCTTCCGTTCGACAATCTCTCCGGCATTGGAACCATCATCTGTTTTCTCTTCGGTCACGCTCGGTTGATTTTTCTAGTCGGCACACTCATTTCCTCCATTACCCGCTGGCTGCTTCCCAAACAAACACACGTGCGGCTTGGCACTTGTGCTGTACGTAACAAGTCACGCGACGTGACGCTGCGGCTGTGATTGGTTCGGCTCTGCGCTACTGAATTTGGATTGGCTGACCTTTTTTTTTTTTTTTTTTTTTTTGAGGACAAGAGCGGCGAGGTCTATCGCGATAGCTTAATTTCTCTATCGAGTAAAAGTTATATCGCGATACATATCGTTATCGTTCTATCGCCCAGCTCTACTCAGCAGTAGAGGTGACTCTTGGTCTTCCTTTCCTTGGGCGGTCCTCATGCAAGCCAGTTCGTTGTAGTGCTTGATGGTTTGTGCGACTGCACTTGGGACACATTCAAAGTTTTTGTAATTTTCTGGACCAACTGACCTTCAGCTCTTAAAGTCATGATTGACTGTTTCTCTTTACTTAGCTGATTGGTTCTTGCCATAATATGAATTCTAAGAGTTCTCAAATAGGGATGTCAGCAGTGTACCAACTTCTGCCCAACACAACTGATGGTCCCAACCCCATTAGGAAGGCAAGAAATTCAAAAAATGAACAAGGCACATCAGTGAAGTGAAAACCATTTCAGGTGACTACATCATGAAGCTTATTGAGAGAAGGCCAGGGGTTTGCAGCGCTGCCAACAAAGCAAAGGGTGGCTACCTCGAGGAATCTAAAATAAAAGACATATTTAGAGTTATGTTTCAATTTTTTCTTTGCTACATAATTTCATATATCTTGCATCATATATTTGATGTCTTCAGTATGTATCTACAATGTAGAAAGTAGTAAAAATAAAGAAAAACTATTAAATGAGAAGCTGTGTCCAAATTTGTGACTGGTAGTGTACATATATTATTTTTGATCAACTGTTAATCAATTCAAGTCTTCATAGAATAATAAACTCTAGTAATCTTGATCTCAAAATTCCACTGAACATTTTTAGTATACGACAGAACAGAGGCGGGAGGGAAACTAGCCCTGTGCACTTGTGTCAGACTGGCACAGACAGCCGTGGATGGAAATGTCAAGCCTAAGGTGAGGTTCTTATGTTAGCTAAAACATAAGAACCTCATTTTCCCGTTTTGTTTTATCACACACACTCATATTTGAACATGCAGTTCAGATGGTCATCACAAGATAGATGTGAATACCATTTGTGAGCCTAGCTGATCTTAAAACTATAGAATACACTGGATTTCTTTAGATTTTTTTCTCGTTTTCTTGAAATTTTGTCAATCAATAAACCTTATATGATGACTGACAACAATAAAATTGTGTTTTACATGTGTTTACATTGCATTTTACATGTGTACAAAACAAGGAATTAAATCAGACTTTTTATGTTGTTCTATGTGTGTTTTGTAAGGTATTTTTATTACATATTAAGTCAGTGAAAAATCTGTAAAAAATTGAAAATAGGAAAATATTATACTGACATTAAACTCATGTGTTAGCTGATTGGAACATCCATCCATGATACTAGAGATTAATTCCTGTTCAAATATGTCTAATGAGCACTAAAATAAACTGGGTTAATGTTTAGACGCAATGCCAGTCACACGCTGCTGTGTCATGCCCGATATTTTTTATACAGGTGTGATAGATGACACAAACAGTGAATAAACTGACGTCGCAAGATCTATGAAGTGTCTTTATTCCCCAGAAATCAGAGTGCAATCCATCATGAAAATAGGTAAGGTGGTTGCCTTGCAACCATGTGCGAAGTACACAGCTTCTGAAGGCTGTGGTGTGTGCATATGGAAATATGCAAGCCCGAATGAGGGCAAAGGATTGTGTTTTTGCCATTTTTTAAGTCTTATGCAGCTTTTTGAAATGGAAATAGTTGAGGCTGCTGTTCGGCTCATTCTCAAGGCTTTGTCTCTTGCTCTCTGGATTAGCCTTGAGAGAGTAAAAAACTGAAAGAGATGGAAAAATTGGGGCTAAAATGAAGAAAAAATTAGAAAGTATGCGTCTTTGCCATCTGCCTACATGTGTGTGTTCGTGCGCATGTCTGAGCGAGAGAGAGAGGGAGAGGGAGCAAGAGGGAACGAAAGAGAGACCTCGTTTGCCAAGGCTGTTGTGTTTCCAAAGTGGTGGTGGAGCCACTGCAATGCACCAAAACCAAGGGGAGAGAGAGTGTAAGAGTGAGGGGGTGGGTAGAGAGAGAAAGAAATAGAGAGAGAGAGAGAAGAGGGAGTCAAAAATACAGAGACGGGGTAACGGCAGTGGGGGGGGGGGGGGGGGGGGGGAGACCTTTCAAAGAGGGAGAAAGAGAACAAGAAGTATCACATATGAATGGAGAAAGCTCAAGCAGGCTTGGGAGTGTGACTGAGCGTGTGTGTGAGTGTGAGGGGGGGTGGAGAGAGAGAGACTCCCAGTAAGCCTTTTTGCCATCGATCTAGCTTTACCTCACACTCATGACAATTGGGGTGGGAGGTGGGGATCGGTGGCAATGGCTAAAATCCATGATGTCAGGATTTTAATTTTCCTTTCACCTTGTTATTCACAAAGACAGTCCTGATCCCTGCTGTTACAACCAACACACATCTGTACACCCTTTGACTCAACACACAAAATGCAAACAGCACAGCCAACCTATCACCTTCTCCACACACCATTAACAAAGCAAGCCAACCAAACATCCATTCACACACTAGTCATTTTTGCCAGCCATTCAGCAGGCCAGACGGGCAAAGTGTCCTCCAGCTGAATGAACATAATGTAAGGAGAGAGAGAACGAAAGAGAGCGGTATTGGGTAGAAAAGAGAGGATTTAAACGCTGCTGAAAAATAGGCATGTGTGAGAATCCTCCTTAAAAATGATTGAGAGCAGGCGTTAACTAGCCATCATGTGGACTTGTGATAAAGATAGATCACGCACACAGCAGAGCTGTAATGTCTACAGTTTACCTGGCTGACAACAAGCACATGGAGAGGAAACAAATGACTGCGGAAAGTGTGCTCTTCTAAAACACTCATCACTACGGCAACTCCAAAAGCGCTCTGCTTTTGGTAGGCAGACAGAGCGAAGGTCACAGAGACATGAAAACAGAGCTGAGAAATAGAGCAAATGCTAAAGGAGGGGAAGAAAGAGAGAGGATTAATGAGTTGTCATGACTCAATCCATTCTTAGAGCAACTGTGGGGCTAATGCCCAAAATTGAGGGAGGCCAGTTATCTAAATAAACCTATTACACTCAGAGAAAAGCACATCATGGAAGGCAGGGCAATAAGGATCTTCCCACAAATATAACAAATACTGTAACAGTATGGATGGGACTTTCATTATCATTTTGGGTTTGATTATTCATACGACAGCTATTTGGAGCACTGGTTTAGCTCAGTGGGTGGTTTAAATCTGACCCATGTGTCTTTGTTGCATGTCTTCTCGCCTCTCTCCCGTCTGTCTTCAGTGCTCAACTATCCAATAACTTAAACAAATGATTCCGATTTTATTGATTTAAAAATGTAGTTACTTACTTTGTAAGATATGATACCTCTACCCAGGACTGTAGCACTGATAGTTCTCTGTGCCCACCTCGCTCTCTATGACAGGAAGTTGTAAGGCAACCAGTGCAGTTCCATAGCGATTGCAGAAAATAAGTAGCTGTAAGCTTTATGTGTTACTGGCTACCACCAAAGTAGTGCAAAACAACACTGTGATTACTAGATTATTCTGTTTCAATATGTGCAATGAAATGGGAGTCATACAACAGCACAGAAGTGGTTGACATACATTGGTAAACTGATCTATGTGAGGATAATGTGCTAATTTATGCACACAAATATCAGCAAGGGCAGAAGGCAAGATGTTTGCTAGCTAGTAAATATAAAACTGGACAGATTTGGTAGAATTCTTGCTTAAAATGGTTGAAATGTTTGCTCACAATTTTATAAAGTAACTAACTTATATTTTTATTTCCATGAGTAAAAGTTTTGGGGTGTTGGGTATGGGCCTGACACTGGTCATGGTCCACTGTTCTATCTGCTGTTCAGGTGCTCCGTACAGTATTTCACCTTTACAGCTTGAATCTAGTAACGTTGTACTATAACTTTTCTTAAGCCCCAAAATTGCATAATCATAGTCCAAGGGATTTATATTTTTGAGTTTTGGTAAGTCACAGAATTCTGATTATTGTTTTACTTAATTGTCATTCAGGTGATGTTAAGTATTAACATCAATTTTCAGTGTGGCTGAGTTCTGCTTTAAAGACTACTTTAGTCTCCCTATTGTACCTTGTCTGTTTGTCCTTTTGCCCGTTCCCCTCAAAATATTTGTGTTTTAGCATTTTTGTTTCATTTCCACTTTTACTTTGACAGTTGGTTTTCTCATGCCTTGTTCTCCTCATTCTTGGAATTGTGTATTATTTGGACTTTTTGGGGATTTTTGGCTTTTCCCGTTTTTCTTCCCTTCCTGGATGAGCGACTCGCCAAAGTGGTAAAACCACAAGATTATCAAAGCTTCTATGGGTTGGAGAGACTGAAAGTCCAGGTAAATGTGATGACCTGTTATCATATTGATGATTTGTGTATTTATTCTACATAGTAGAACATAAAGGTTGCCTTTTTTTTGCTGGGGCGATCATGGCTCAAGAGTTGGGAGTTCGCCTTGTAATCGGAAGGTTGCCAGTTCGAGCCCTGGCTTGGACAGTCTCGGTTGTTGTGTCCTTGGGTAAGACACTTCACCCGTCGTCTACTGGTGGTGGTCAGAGGGCCCAGTGGCGCCAGTATCCGGCAGCCTCGCCTCTGTCAGTGCGCCCCAGAGTGGCTGTGGCTACACTGTAGCTTGCCATCACCAATGGGTGGATGACTGGATATGTAAAGCGCTTTGGGGTCCTTAGGGACTAAGTAAAGCGCTATACAAATACAGGCCATTTACCATTTTTGTTTCAGCTTTCACACTTTCCAGGGAATAACGTTTGCTTTATTCATTACATAAGGTGCTGCAAGATGCTTACCATGCCTGCCTAAGAATACAAAAGTACCTTTTTCAGTAGGCTGGGATAATAGTTTAAACAGACCTCTGTGTCTCTTATATTATGTTCTAAACACTGTTAACAAACAATCTTTAATTTGATTTGCAAAACTCAAATGAACTGTATAAGGATTTGTAATGGTATTTGGCTCAGGCATACTCTGCAGTCACCCTCTTGACATTGCACCACAGCAGTGGCATGCATGGTAATGGTGATGGAGAGTGTGTACCCCCAACCGGGTGCAACGAGCTGACAGAACCTTTGGACTGTGGAAGAAACCGGGCTGTGGAACAGCTTCAGTGAAGTGTACGCATCATTCTTCCTCCTGCCTGCTGCAGCTCTATGGCGACTATTCTCGTAGCCAAACAGGCAAAAACATTAACATTCACAACACAAAATTTCAAATTTAGAGCACCTAATTAAAATTCATTTAGCTAGTGGCACAACCATCATACATCTTCCCTTACAGTTCACCTTTTCAAAACCAAAACCAATGCCTCGGCACCGCTCCCAGTCCCGAATAATTTTCCAGCTGGAGAGAGACAGAAACACAGTGAGCAAACAGTGTGCAGCGGCCCTGAGGGACCGGAAGGCCTAGTATAATTCCTGAATACCAGCCCAGCCCCATGGGGATCCATGACCTGTATCTCTGGCCCTCTGCTCTCTGCCTCCACTGCCTCAGTAGATTGAGTCTGTACTGTTCTCCAAATCAGACCAAAATAACACATTAGCCCTGCAACTACAGTATGTTTAGTTCTCACATCCTGGCAGCAGTCGTTTATTTTAGCAAACTACGTCGGATAAATTATCATAGTGACCTAATAAAAATAATCCGGTCCCCATTGCTCCATTTACTATCTCCAAAAGTCGCATATATTTTTAGTGTGGAGAAATTATGGCAAACTTTGCAACACAAAAAGTGTCCTGTGAATGGTCCTCCCTGGGTTCAGCTGTTAGATTTAAAGAGAGGAGTGCTGAGAGACTTGGCACCTCACAGATCCTCATGGTGCTCTGTTGAGGACTCATCCCACAGGACTAAAAAATAAATTCAGAATGATGAAACTAACTGAAACATTGTGAGATGCTGACAGTGACAAGTGCAATGGAAAGAAATCACATGCACAACAGAGACATGTCACTGGGAGGTAAAAGAAAAGCACCATCCCCATTCAACTGCCTGGAGATTGTCTATGTTGCTCTTTTCAGTCAGAAACAGGTGACACATAGGAATATCTCACCTCATTTCATCTTTTGGTGAGAAAAACAGTGAAAAACATAAAGACCCTATTATAACTTTAAAAAAAAAATTAAATAAAAAAATCATCTATATCTTTACAAATAAAAAGTAGCTTGCTTCGTCTTAAACCAAACCACTAATGTACTAATAAGAAGAGGTTGTCGGGGTGCTGACAAAAAAACAAAAATGAAACCAATAAATATACTGATTTAGTTTTATTGTCTCATCCCTGGTAAACACTACAATAAATCATAAATACCACTTTAAAGTTAATATTTATTCAACATTCTTACCACATAAAAGATCAAAACTACATAAGAGCTTTTAAAAAGTGCGCCAGTCTCGTTCAGTCTGTGTTATGTTGGTCACTGAATACAAAATCTCATGTCTAACAGACTGCAGAGGAGCTGTTGTGCCACAGAACGAAGCCAAGTGACTGAGTCTGTGATGATGTGCCATTATTTGTGTGTATAGGAGGATGCTCTACCTCTCCCTGCAGTTGTTTCCTCTCCTCCCCCTGTTTTTCCTGTGTTAGTGTCACCGAGGTCTGCCCTGCAGCTTGCCTACATGTGAGGGAGAATTTGTCACTTTCTATCAATCGGTCCTAATTCCCCACCTCCCCTATGTGCAGACAGTTACATAACAGCATAAGGATTTCTGGGCTAAGGAACGTTTACACCCCCTCTCACTGTTCTTTTCTCTCTGCATCTTTCTTCTTCTTCACATACACACCAAAGCATTCACACACACACACACACACACACACACACACACACACACACACACACACACACACACACACACACACCTTCTCCTCACTTGCTGTTATGCTTAACAAGCCTCTTTCATCATACACACGACACAGACCGTTGTGTAATTCCCTGGCATCCTGATCTCTCTCATTGGAGGCTTTTCTACACCATCAGTCAAACTAAAGGGAACACGCATAGACGCTGGCAGTCTTGATTAAAAGAAAACACACAACTGCCCCCTGCTGACTTAGTCAAGAAAAGCACATCTGGGTTACTGCAGAGAAATTAATTGCATAAGCTCAACAATTCTCGATCAGATTTACTGTTAAATGTTCTATACAAGCATGAAAAAGCACCTAGAACTCGAAACCCTTAAACAGCTAAACATCAACAACACAGTAATATTTCTTTTCTTTTTTTTTTTCAAGACATACATTCAGCAGCACATATTATGAGCTCATCTTTAAACCAGTTAATAGGCTGCCCTCTCCTGTTTGGTCCATGGCACCACAATTCTCTCTTTAACCATACAGTGCGCCACCCATGAGGAAAGTCTTTGTAATTATTTGATTCAATTTACAGAGCTCTATTGAAAATTAGATAGGATCAGGGCATTACATAGGTCATGCTGCATAAGGTGTATTGATCTTCAGTATATTAATCCTTCCTGCTCTGACACACAAAGAAATAATAGAATGAGTGATGTTGCAAAAGCTATGGCACTTAATGCCAAGCTAGATTAGAAATCAATGGCTCCTCTGAGGGAGAACATTTCTACCATGTAATAGCATTAAAGTACGAGGACAGATGAGCAAAGAGACAGAGAAAGTTAAAGTGAAAGGGTAAAGATTTTCCATGAAAACTTGGACATGGTAGATCTTCAAAATTCTACATACTTCTTTTTAATACATTTGTGCAGGAAACCCGGAGATAAGGATCATACATGGTTTACAACTAAAACCCCTTACAAATGACTGATTTTTTTTTAAACCTCCTCTCAAATTTAGACAAAACATGATTCAAGAATTATGTCCTTTATTTAAACCACAGACTGTATATTAAGGTAGAAGTAGCTTGGTCTTATGTTACACTGACTAAGCGCAGTTTGAAGACCAAAGTTCCAGCTCAGCGTTGGTAGCATTTCCTGTTTGGAACAAGAAGTTTCAATAGTAGGAGTGCAGGGTGTTGCCTTTCAAGCAAACTCTAGTTTACTGGAGACACTGAAAGGTTTATGCTACATAAGGAATGTATCACAATGAAGTAAAGTCCTTAATAATGCAGACAGAATGAGAGAGATGATAGAGATGATACAGAGATGATACAAAAATGTATGGTTTGGTATGTGCCTCTTTTTTGAGGTTAACATTTGGTGCATTAGCAATACATCTGCTGAAAAAGGTCAAGTAATGCTATATATTTGTTTGTCACTTATAATTCTTAAGGAACTTTAACACAGTTGGTGGTGAGTAAAGTGAAGAAGTGACGTAAAAGTGATAACCAAGTCCAAGAATTCAAAGACAAATGGGTAAACAAAGAGCCAAAAGACACAAGAAGAAGGGACAACAAGGGAAATCAGGAACAGAAACTCAAACTAACATCAAAATCTAAATGCAAAACACTAGAATTACAGTAAACAGAAAGTTATTAGTATTCAGGACCCAAAACCACCACAGAAGACAAATTATTAAGGTTAGGGTTTCAAATATAAAATGACTTGTTACTAGAGGTATAAAAGGGATACGTCCATGATGGCTGTGCACTCTTATCATTTAAAACTATCACCTCAAAATTGTACAGATGGCAAGCATCAACTTTTTCTTTCTTACATCGCCTTGTTCCCAAGTTAGCATTCTCAAGTGATTCTAATTGAACTTCTAATTGTACTTTTTATGTACTTTTCTTTTTAATTATATATGTTTATTTATTATTATCATCATCATCATCATCATCATCATCATCATTATTATTATTATATGCAGAAAATTTGACATCTAAGCATGAGGTCAAGGTCACTTAGATCCAAGCTCAACTAACATTTTTAGTAGATGCAGTCACAAGATTTTCTGAAAATGTAACATCTGATCTTGACCTTGGGGTTGACGTTACTGAGATTTAAACTCATCTGAGATTGTTAGTAGAAACACATATGATACTGGTTTGAAACGCCCACGTTGCTGTGTTCTCAAGTTATCACTTTCACAAACTCGGATGTCTACATTGTCTGCCCATGATGACAATCCGCCATTAGCCTTTTGTGGCTGAGAGGTAAAAAGAAATATCAGCTTTACAACTGCAAACTCAAACCATCTTCCTTGAATAAACTTTACTGGAACTGTCACCAAACCAGCGGTTTGGGCCAAATCTGTTAACTCCGGATACTTTTCCAACTTGTCTCCGTGAGCAATTTTAAACTACCTTTACTCGCATTTGCTTTGTTACACTAAGCCACTAGTACATTGACCTGCGGCAGGCTGGACATGCTAAAGATTGCAAAAATTAGGCACCATCACACGATCAATATAACATGGGTAGCTGTGGAGCCATGGTTAGGAGAGTTTGAAAAACCTTCTAGTTGGCCCATGGTAAAATATGCTACTACTACTACTACTACTACTACTACTATCATAATAATAATACAACTGCTTTGATTCATATGAAACAATGTGATTTTTATTCATCACACAGCCTGTAATTATAGACATCTTTGAGTATATCGTTTTTCACCCATGACTCATTCTCCATGTCCACATAAAAAAACAGGGTTAAATAAAATATTATATATTATCCCAGTATTACTGGGGATTGTTCTTGATCCAATGCAATGGAAACTGAAAACCAACTGTTGTATGGGTAGACTGATTTGACACTGAAATAATTTTTAACACACACTTTATATTCTTATTATTATATCTTTAAATTTCAGTGAAAACAAAAGTTCTCTGATGCTGAAAGAAAATCTCACATCCTACCTCTTTTTGTGGAAACAGAAAGCTATGGTAACAAATGTGTTGGTAGAAATACTCAAGTACCACGTTTTTCCTGTCAGCTGTTCTTCCTTTTCAAGATAAGCTGTGATTACACAAGTATTTCTGAGCCTTAATAAATATTCCATAAAATCCTCATCAGGTGGCCACATTGTCCTTTTCCCAGAAGTGACTGAAGCAGGCATCCCACTATATTAATCCTAGAATAGCAGTCATCTACAAAAGGCCTTTGTGACTGAATATCGGTGCTCACCATCAGCCTGTTCCTTTATATCAAAGAGGCTGCCTATTAATATTTACACAAGAGCCATTACAGCACAGAGGTAGACATGCCTGAATCAACACACAAACAATCCTCAGTCTGGTCAGCCAACAGTACATTATAATGGAGGAACAATTGCTGGCAACCACTGTTAGGTACAGAGTCCAGTAAAATTTAAGTGAATATTAATATTAGTAGTACTGTGCACAAGTCTTGAGTCATCCCTTAAATTTTCTAGGAAACTGGGAAACTGATGCAGCGATTTATGGACCTGAAAAATCATTGTGGAAACAGATAATAAGGCAAAAAGAGAGTATGTACGATTCTAAGATGCTTGAAAGTAATTTGGTATGACCACTATTATTTTTCATCACAGCCTGAATTCTCTCCCAGCTAAGGATTTTAAAAGCCCTCTTTGTTGATAACACACCATTTCAATCATTTAGAGTTTCTCTGGCTCTGAAGAGGCCAATCCATGACTAATTCCGTTCCACTGTGTGTTTTGTTGTCCAGGTATGTTTTACTTCACTGACAATGTATTTCTCATGCTGAAAAATGAAGCACTTGTAAATCAGATGCTTTGAAGAAGGTCCTAAATGCTGGATCATAATCTGAAGGTGCTGTTCTGCGTTCATACTTCTATTAATTTTGAGTAGAGACCCAACAACACAAGCTGAGGTCTAGGAGTGTGAGGTGCACTCACTAGGACTGCACTCTTCTGGACAGGGACCCTTGATGTGTGCCTGGAATCTAGTGGAGCCACTTATCCAGGTTCATGGTTACAGCTCCTAATGCTCCTATTATCACTGCGACCACTTTGGACTTTAACTTTCACATCTGGTCCAGTGTTTTCTTGGCCCCCTGGTACGTCTCTATTCTCTGATATTCCTCTTTTCCTTGGGTGGGATTGCCTCATCTATCACAACTGCAGTCTTCTCTTCTTTGTCAACCAAAACTATCTCTGTCTGGAACTCAAAGTCCCATGGAACCTTAGCCTTGTTGTTCTCAACCACCTTTTGTTGAATCTCCCACAGGGACTGGAAGACTTCTGGTTCATACAGATGTTCCTGTACACTATCCCAGCCACTTGGTTTGCTTCCAAGTGTAAGCTGTCGCAGCTTGCATCTTACATCTTACATCCTGTTACTATGTGCTGGACATTCCAGGGCACCTTTGCATAGTCAACAGTCTAAATTCTATCAGCTGTGGTAGATTGTGTAGTGTAGATAGTGTAGTGGTTTACACTATGTAGCCACTAAGCAGCATATTAACCAACACATCAAAATAATTTAATTACTGTAGAAGAACATTACAACATTATTGAAGAATATCATGGAAAAGTTCAGAATTAATTCTGGAGAATGGTTGTATGTTGGTCTATGCAGAGACAAGGCACAGCTTTGCAGGCCATTGTCTAGATGTGCTTTTATTGTCACTGAGCAGTGCAAAGAAAATGTGGAACAACTCATCTGTGTGCTAATCTAGCTTGTGGTGTTTTTGGTCTTGGCACTTGTTAAAAAAATAAATTAATACATACAAAGAGGGGAACAGAAACCAAGGTTTAACAAAATGAAACTGTCCACTGAAACCACTATCTGAGCTTTTCATGTTTTTTTTGTATTTTTTTAGCTTTCCCCCCTTTGACCTACCTTTTAACCAATAAGCATTAGAACAAAACATCGCAACATTCCCAATAGCCTAGGTAAGTTGGGTTTTTAATGACTCCACACCCCACGCCACAACATATAGACAACTATTTGCAAAGCTCTGCATATGACAAACACACAACAATGCTAGGCACTTGACCTGTTGTTTTGTGGTATCTTTTTTTTAAAAACTTGAGTTTGGTAATCTGGCCTTCACAACCTAGATTTTTCTTGAGCCAGACAAAATGAATAAGAGATGGATCTGACTGCATTGTAATGACTTGTCAATCACAATGTTGCAACGCCCCAAATCATACTATACCACTAAATTAACTGCATGCTTTATTAAATAAGATTACAATTTCTTTATAGTTTGACTTCTTTTCAAAACCAAAAGACTTGGCCTGTGCTGGCCTTGGCATTGTTATCAATAACAAATATAGAATACTGCCAGCCATGCGCTTTGTCATCAGTGTCTGGGTAATAATGCCATGTAAATACATATAATACATACTTTTCCAGACATTACACGATGACGGTGCAGTTCAGCGGTGGGATTTACCAATAAATAGCCTTTAACCTGCAACATCCCTAGTGGTTTGTGCAGTGA
The DNA here is from genome assembly GCF_057382275.1 of Copadichromis virginalis. Taxonomy (NCBI): domain Eukaryota; kingdom Metazoa; phylum Chordata; class Actinopteri; order Cichliformes; family Cichlidae; genus Copadichromis; species Copadichromis virginalis. The sequence goes on from NC_140622.1 coordinate 35,329,597, forward strand.
TGGGCTATCAAATCAGGGAGAAGAAAAATACCACCGTTTGTGCCATGGGGTTATTGGGTTTTGTTCTGTGAATTTGTCTGCGGTGTTCACAGTGCTCTTATACTGTGTCACTGCTTCTGGACAGCATTTGCCTGGAGGGAAACAGAACACCGCAATACAGATTAAATCTCAGCCAAATCAGCCTCATGAACCAAAACACCGAGGACAAATTGAGTTACGGTTATAAACGTCATATGTCTGTGTTTCTGCTACATTAGTTAATACATTAATAAAACGTGATGATGAGCACATAAACACACAAACAGTTTCGACTGAAAACCTCAGTGGTGAAGGGTGAGGAGTGCATGAGTGAGTGATTGTGGTTTATAAAGAGACGATCCAGAATAACTACGGGCACTCATAGTATCTCTCTCTACATATATACAGACATATAAATGCACACACAGTCATACATAGAATGCCATAACCAGGTATGTATAGTACAAAGGAGCTTCTGTGCGGAGTATGTCCTGGAAGTCCCGAGGTCAAAATGGAAATCACACCCGAGGGGGAAGGGAATTTTTTTAATGTTGTTTAATCAAGGCAGTTACGTTGATTTTGCAGAAGGATTTATGCTTTAACTGTGATCTCAAGGCTCCTGTATTCAATATTTTCAGATTAAATATGAATCAAATGATTGTGCAAGGTGTAAGAACGCCACAGATAATGAGCACTCACTGTGCTTACTGTCTTTCAGCCACTTGTTTTGGATTTACGGTCCACAGCTTCACTCTCATAAATCTCATCAACCCTGTTTCCAACCACAAGCAGCTGCTTTATAAGCAAAACAAGCTTTGATTACCCTTCTGTACACTACCTGACGTCAGACCAAATAACAGGAACAGAGCATTTCAAACAGTACAAGTGAAGCAGTAGTCAATACAAGAGAAAGTTGCCAGTGTCTTTCGACACAGATAAGTTTGAAACATTGAAGGGATTAACTGAGTAACAAGAAGCCACAACAACAAGGCAAGTCAAACCTCCACTACGCAGTGCTATCAGAAGACAAGTAATAAAATTTAAAAAAAATGCTCATATTGTGACTTATTATTAAAATGACAACTGTTAATTTTTGCAGATCATTTCTGCAAATCTAAGCCAATCACAACAGGGATTTCCAAATCCACCAGGACTGCCATACCCCACCTTATTAAGTGAATGTTTAATCAAATTTATAGAAAAGTGACATGTGATATTTACAGTTATTGTATTAGTTATCTTCTATTTAATGTTTGACCAGTTTAATAGGCTAACTGAAGATATCTATCTTGTATTAGTTATCTTCAGTGAGCCAGTGTTTGGCCAGTTTAATTATGAAAGCAACTTTAAATCATTTGATCTAATTTACATTTAAATTACAGATGCATTGATTGACCAACCAGTGACCAGGGTGGTGGTCCCCATCTTTAAGAAGGGGGACCGGAGGGTGTGTTCCAACTACAGGGGGAATCACACTCCTCAGCCTCCCTGGGAAAGTCTATGCCAGGGTGCTGGAAAGAAGAGTTCGTCCGTTAGTCGAACCTCGGATACGGGAGGAACAATGCGGTTTTCGTCCTGGTCGCGGAACACTGGACCAGCTCTTTATCCTCTCCAGGATACTTGAGGGTGCATGGGAGTTTGCCCAACCAGTCTACATGTGTTTTGTGGACTTGGAGAAGGCATTCGACCGTGTCCCTCGGGGTGTCCTGTGGGAGGTGTTGCGGGAATATGGGGTGTCTGGCCCATTGCTACGGGCCATTCGATCCCTATACAACCGTTGCAAGAGCTTGGTTCGCATTGCCGGCAATAAGTCGGACTCGTTCCCGGTGGGTGATGGGCTCCGCCAGGGCTGCCCTTTGTCTCCGGTTCTGTTCATAATTTTTATGGACAGGATTTCTAGGCGCAGCCAAGTGGCGGAGGGCTTTCGCTTTGGTGGCCTCAGAATCTCATCTCTGATTTTTGCAGATGATGTGGTTCTGTTGGCTTCATCGGGTGGGGGCCTCCAGCTCGCACTGGAACAGTTCGCAGCCGAGTGTGAAGCAGCAGGAATGAGGATCAGCACCTCCAAATCTGAGGCCATGGTTCTCAGCCGGAAAAGGGTGGAGTGCCCACTCCGGGTCGGGGATGAGTTCCTGCCCCAAGTGGAGGAGTTCAAGTATCTCAGGGTCTTGTTCGCGAGTGATGGGAGAAGGGAGCCGGAGATTGACAGACGGATTGGGGTTGCAGCTGCAGTAATGCGGATGCTGCTCCGGTCCGTCGTGGTGAAGAGGGAGCTGAGTGTAAAAGCGAAGCTCTCAATTTACCGGTCGATCTACGTCCCTACCCTCACCTATGGCCACGAGCTGTGGGTAGTGACCGAAAGAACGAGATCGCGGATACAAGCGGCAGAAATGAGCTTCCTCCGAAGGGTGGCTGGCCTCTCCCTTAGAGATAGGGTGAGAAGTTCAGCCATCTGGGAGGGGCTCAGAGTAGAGCAGCTGCTGCTCCACATCGAAAGGAGCCAGCTGAGGTGGTTCGGGCATCTGACAAGGATGCCCCCTGGGCGCCTCCTGGGTGAGGTGTTCCAGGCATGTCCCACCGGGAGGAGGCCCCGGGGCAGACCCAGGACACGCTGGAGAGATTATATCTCTCGGCTGGCCTGGGAACGCCTTGGTATTCCCCCGGATAAGCTGGAGGAGGTGGCTGGGGAGAGGGAGGTCTGGGCCTCTTTGCTTAGGCTGCTGCCCCCGCGACCCGGCCCCGGATAAAGCGGATGAAGATGGATGGATGGATGGATGGATGACCAGAATCAGGTAATTTCCAGTGTCACTGGCCCTAACCAGTAGCCTACTGGTGTGACAAATTAGAAGCTGGTCCAAGACACAGCAGCGCAGGCAAACAATGTGCATACACTCACAAGCTAAACTTGTCATAGTCCTGGGTCACTGATAGAGTATTTTCAGTTTTGGTTCTTGTTAGTTGGTTCCTGAATATTTATTTTCTAGTGCCTTTAGAGCTTGTTATTTATAGTTTTTGATTTTTGGTTTACTTCTGTTTGTTTCCCTTCATGTCCAGTGTGTCTCTGTCTGATCTCTGTGTCCTCATATTTGTTTACCTCCAGTCTCTCCAGTCATGTCCCAGTTTATGTATGGTCTCTCTGTTTCCGTGGCAGCCTGTGTTCCCTGTCTTGTACGTAGTACGTCCGAAGTCCGGTCCCTGTGTTAGTCCCTTCCTGTTCCTGTAATCTTCTGTGTTTCTTGCCTTTGTCTCTCATGTCTCCATGTCTATTTAGTCCCACTCCCAGTCTCACATTCACATGTCCTAGTCTGAGTCTCAGTGTGTGCTACTTCTTGTTTTATTTTGATTGGCCCCTGTACTTCACTCTCTGCACTAAATTACAAGCGTAATGATTTTCTCATCTTATCTGCAACAGTGCTGCAGTTTATGGTTAGATTTTTTTTATGTATAACCATTTTATCTTTATCATCATCAACATATGATAAATTGTGTGTGGTGGAAGAATCATATGATGCATGAAACGCCTCTTTTTAGGTGAATATACATAGAGCCTTAGCAAGCAGTGATAATCACCGTTGTGATACCGGTTATTTCCATTGGAGGTTTTAGGTCATGTCATGCCAGCTAGTGCAAAAAAAAAGTCTACCTGTGTTACACTATGATCTGATGACCATCTGATCACATTTACCTTCAAACAGCTGAACATGGACGTTGTAAAGAAGCTAACAAAGACTAAAGTTCAAGTTAGCACAGCTCAGAGCCAGCAGATTGTTTGCCTGCTGTGTTGATCATGCTCTCATAGTGTGTCATTACTTCTGGACTGCATTTGCTTAGAGAGAAACAGAACACCATGACACACATTAAACCCCTGCCAAGTCAGCCTTATGCACCACAACACTAAAGACATGAGACTGGCTTATAATTTGGTCCTTTGCTGGGAAGAGTCAAAAGATCAAAGCAGTTATGATTAAAAACTGAAAAAAGAAAATGGGTGACGTCCTGTTATCTGCTGAATTCATAATCATATTGGAAAATGATTCAAGCACCTTACATTTTCTTTCTAGCATATAAATATATTGAACCTGCTTTTTGTTTGGTAAAATAAATCAAGTCATTTTCAGTCAAGTATTTGTACCTCTTTCCAGCAGCAGAGCACTTTTTTTTGGATGTTTCAGTGAGAGAAGATCCTGTAAATTGTTGCAGCTTGGGAAAAATGTCAAAAAGTTCACTGATTTCTTTTATTATAAAAATAATATTTTGCATTGAAGGAAAGTTGACTTTGCAGTCAGGTATATTGGAATAGGATAATAAAATTGCTTTTAATTTGTATGATTTGTAATTTAAATGCTAATTATGTCTACTATCACGCATTACAGGTAGCTCAAGAAGCCATTTTTTTCTGAACTGCAAGCAATACTGCAGATTATATTATGTGCAAGTGTGATTTCAAAAATCTTATCAATAAATGTGGGCTTTCTGCTTGGCCAGACTCTGAACTTCAAGGTCGCTTTGCTTTACCATCTACTGTGAAAACCCCAGCATATCTTGAACCTATCTGCAGCCCATTCCACTGAACCAAACAGCTTTAACGAAGATATATCTCTTCACAGGGCGGCAAGGTCAAGGATAGAGAGGGCACTTGGCAGCCAGATGCAAACTGTCCTTCCTTCTGCGGCCAAACTGACTGGCTGAGACGACCGAGCTCAAATCTCCCTCTGGATCAACAGAAACAGGACCATGAGTGCAGGCCAAGGGGGAAGAATTCAGATACTGCTTTGGTCACCAGTTAAAAATAACAGTAAGTCCAAAGAAGTTGTAGTAGATGGTAGAATTATAACATAGCAAGAGAATGCCAACAAAGGCATAATTACATTGACAGATTCAAACCTGCAGGCCTATGCAAAACCCATTTAATTATTTTTTGCATTTCCCTTGAAATAATTATATGTACTCCCTCTGTTTCAGCTAAACTATCCCTTACACTCACGGACAAACTGTCATGATCTTCCAGCGCCAGCAAATATGATACAAACTCACATGGTCAATATGGGATGCACAATAGTGTCAACAGTTAGCCTATTCATCAATAAGATACAAAGAAAGAAAGAAATCAGCACAAATTGTCATATAAAAAAAAAAATCAATTTAGGCATTTTTCAAGGTAACATGAAAACTGAATGAAATATTGTCAAAATAATTCACAAAGAAAACAGATTAATGGATAATAAATGAAGCCCTTCTAAGAATTTATGGTCAAGTTACATCTGAAGTAGAAAAAATTCCCAGTCATGGTATATAAGTAAAACAAAATAATTTTTTTTTTTAACTATTTTAGTTATTTAGAGGAAACTTTTCAAAGTTGTTCCAGACAGAGTATGACCTTAGGGGCTGCACCAAGCCAAACAAAGATAAATATTATTTTGAACTGTGTAACATAATAGTACTTTAATAGAGTCCTAAAATAAAATTATGGAGGCAGAAAGAAAGAAATTGAAACTCTACTAAAGGGAGTGTTCTCCCATTAAAATTATATTTAAAACACTAAGCTGGCCTGGTTTTCTCTACGAGATCACTTCAAAGCTTCAGAATGCTCAATGTAAAGATACTGAGCCCTTTAATTTTAAGCAAGGTCCCAAAAAACATGCAAACATCTGCCCAAGAAAGCATTGCTCCAGAGAGTACAATGCTAAGAGGTCACACAATGGACCTTAAAACCTTAAAAACCAACAATGACAAAAATATCACAAAGAGAGATCTCAACATGCCAGGATCAGAGCATCTCATGGGTAGATGGTATATCTATACATCTATATATCATGAGAGAGACCACAAACCTACCCCTGTGGTACACCATGCTTAATAGATGCAAATAAAGACATACCGTAGCTGTTTATTTGCTCAATTTGTCAGATATTGGGAAAACTATGTGAAGACTGTATGTACTGGATATCCACCACCACAATAGCTGTAGACTTTCCAGTAGCAGGGTTTATTTGAAGCTGACTTGTACTGGTATTCATCCACAATGAGTGCGGTTGGAGTACTTACAAAATACGAACTAAGAAATATTGAGAATGGGCTCAGCAGTAAAAAATAATTTTAGTAGGGGGGCAAAAGTTCTGTAACATGGCTTGAATTCCCAACACAAAAATCACCAGTCTCATGTTGTGGGTCCATTTTGTGTGTGTCAGTAGCTACCTAAATTGGTTAGCTGTTGTGTGTATGCGTGTCTCTGATGTTCCAATAGTTTAGTTTCAATTCAAATTAACATCTCAAAAAGCCAAAGTTAGACCAACAAATAGCATTCCACGAGGTAAAATGACTGTTTTTGTGAAGAAAGTCAGGTGACTTTGATGATGGCAAATTCCTATTGTGTTTTCACCAAATAGATGAACTCGAATCAGCTGTAATGCTGAATGTATACCTTGTACAGTGTGTAGACAAAAGGACAGCAAAGGTGGAGTGTCACGTGTATAAGATTGAAGTGAGAGAGAAAAGTACTGGCACAGCTTAATGAAAGAAATACTTTATGTAATGCAGATATTAAAATGTATTGTTTACAAGGGGTACCATCTCATCCTAGTCCTATGAAACAGACACTGTGATCCAACCACCCATGGTCTCTTTTGACAATAATTTCTTCTCATTTTGCTTCTCTTTTGCACTGCTGTAAAAGAGCAGTGGAGGTTGAGAAATTAAAGATGGTATTTAGTATGTTAATTAGACATGTGCAGGAGGTGGTTAGTATCAGGTTAAAATGTACTACTCTTGTAGATTCAATAATGTTGAAAGAAAATTCACATCAAAACTGAAGTGGATATACGTCAGAATAGTGTAATCAGAATCAAAATCTCATTTGTTGCCAACTACTTACACAAACAAGGAGTCTTAGTACCATACAATACAATAACACAAAAAAAGAAAATATAAAATACTTACAGAGAAGGGGGACGTGTGAAATCTAAGTGTGAACATCATGTGCAAAGCACTCAACTGCAATGAGTCCAACGTGCAATGTTTTTAATAGCGTAGGTGAGTAAGTACGTGTGCTAACGTAGCACATTCATTATAAGGAGTCAGGGTTGAAGTACTAGGCTTTGTTAAGTAGTCGAACTGCTGACAGAAAGAAACTGCTCTTGCAATGTGAGGCATTGGCCCTGATGACCCACAGCCTGCTACCAGTATCTCACCAGGGTGAGAGGTGTCAGCAGTAGAGCAGGGCGATATGACCAAAAATATTTATCATGATATACATTTGAAAATTTGCGATAACGGTATAACTGACGATATAATTGACACTAGACAAAATACTTTATAACTCCACAACTTTATTAGTACAAAAAAACCCCCATCAATGTATTTTCACTTAAACAAGCAGATGTTTTTATGTGCATTAAAGTAATATAAAAATTTTACCGTGCAAATGCAAATTCCTTGCTGACAGTTTAACCAAAAAGCATTTCCAGTGGAAATTGGCCAACATATCCTCAGCATAACCATGTATAATATCCACAAAACTTAAAAAGAAGTTATACACACACACAATACGGTAATATTATGTTGAAGCACAGTACGTATCACTCCGCGAGGCTCCTGCCTACAATAGCCGTAATGCTCCGGCAATCCATCAAGCGGTGCGGGTTTGTAGCTTAGCAAAGTCGTACTAAAACATCAGTAAACACTGTGTCAGTAAACACAACCAGAATTCGTACATAAGGCACACGGGATTATAAGGGGCACTGTTGATTTTCAAACAAATCAAAGGATTGATTTTAAGTGTGCCGTATTTTCCAAAAAACACGGTAATAACAACGGCCCGCTAGCATGCTCTAGCAAAAATAGTGCTTTGTTGTGTATCTGATGGATGAAAGTTAAACCAGTTCCACACCACTGAAGTTGCAGCATTTTTAAAAACCAATTCTGGTTCATCCGTTTCATTCAACGATCCGCGTTTGCCCTTCTCATTCTCCGTCAGCACCATGCTTTTTCCGCCATGTGCGTATGAAAACAAAGGCACTGCACATGCGCATTTTACCCATAGTCTATCGCGATATTTCATTTTCTTATTGTTGCCCAACATTATACCGGTATTACCATGAATGGTATGATATGGCCCAGCCCTAGTCAGCAGCAATCTTTCTTGCTGTTTTGACTCTGAGAGTTAATAGAAATGAAGATTTTTGGGAACAAAGAACATGCTACAACCAAAACTGTGGCCTGAAAATTAAGGCACAAACTGAACCATGGCTTTAGAGAATCGTTACAAACACTAGTTTAAAAATATATTAATACAGCTTAAATGTTAATATATTGTAGAGCCCAGCCCTACTCACAGGTTCAGCAATGTTACAACAGTTGTTTTCCGAGGGGTACAAACATGAACAGATTGATTTCATAACGGTACCTGATAAGACAGAAAACATTTTACTGTGAGACCATTTCTAAGCCAACTCTAGCGAAAATGTACTGCATCACCATGGCAACCAGCAAAATGGATGCAGAGATACCAGTATGAGCAAGGTGTATCATTAGGGAGAGTCCTTAAATAAAGTGATCCTTGTCTCTAAAGGAAGTAGACTGTGAGATACATTCCTACTGACCAGTCTGTCTGTCAAGTGAAATGACTGTCACATACTGGGGCACACACACAGGAGTAAGTGGCCAGTTCTGAGCCACTTGTAGCAATAATGGGAAAAACTGGACTGGTAGTGAAAATCATTTATTCCCAATTAAGGAGGCAGCTGGTTTCACTGTATAAACATGTGAATGCTACTGAACCTTAGCACACCAGAAGTGATATAAAGACAAAAATGTCCAGGATCAAAGCTAATATATGAACTAAAAAAGGTAGTTACTCAGGTAGTGATATAGTTAACCAACAAGTGCCAGAACTGAGAGTACAGATATAAATAAAAAAAACACCCTGAATTATAATGTACTATGACAAAAAATATTTAATAATTAACTCTTTATTCTAAATGGTGTTTCCACACTGCTGCTTGCAGCTCTGCAAAAAGAATCAGGCTGAATACCAAACTAAGGCTACAGTTCTTTGAATAAAGTGGAAGCTAATCTAGAGCTCCAATAAAGCCATTTAAAGGGAGTCTGGGGAGCCTGGCCAATTAACATGAAATGTCATTAATGCAGCAGCCTTACAGAGTATGAAATGTATTGATCCATTTGCAGATAAATCTCCATTTGCACTTGAATGGACATGAATCACTGTACTTTTTGTCATTCTAATCAGAGTTAATGGTAAAGGCCTCCATTCCTGGACAAATGGGGATTTCCATTTGTTCCGCATTGCTGTGTTTGATTCACGCAAGGACTGAGGGGACGTTGATTCTTTCATATGGGCAAACTGGTGACAGAAAACCACTTTGGCACAGATTGATGAAACTGAAAAAAAAAACTATTCTAGAAAGTGAAAATAGTAAAAGAGAAGGTTTAATGCTCCTTATTAATTATAATGTCCTGGGTTTTACCAGCTAAATTATCCCTAACCTTGGGAACAACTCAATAAAAAAGGAAAGAACAATTATTAGTTCTCCATTGAATTTAAGCCTTACCACAGAAACTGTATATTACTTGACATTGATACTCCCTTCAAGACAGGGTGCAATTAGTCTTTTCTGCTCACATACTGTAAAGCCTAACAAATAAAAAAATATATAGATCTAGAGATAAATACTATAAAATGCACCAGCACATACCCTACATCCTGAACTGAGAAGGTACTAGATTACTTGTAGTGCAGTTAAATGCTGTGGGAGGGGAAGGAAAATGCCTGAGACATACAAAATTTAACAGGCCATATGATAATTAAGTCCCCAAATGCTTTGTTTTCTGTCTCACACTGCATGCATCTTCCAATATTTTTGAACAATGCATGCACCTGTAACATCACAATTGCTGAAGAAAAAGGACAACTGCAGGATTTGCTGTACGCGCCTCTGTTACTGACCAGACGGTGCCCCGAGGGTTATTAGGAATTCAAGTCACACAGAGACAATGTGGTGTCACCGAGCAGCAGTCAAGCATTAGGGTTGCTAGCATATAGCGCACAGCTAACAAACAGGGTGAAGAAGCCGGCTGGAGGATCTCCTTACCTTTCAGCACCAGCACCGTTTCAGTACCAGCTGCAGCCTGTCCCTCCGCGCTGCTGCTGCTGGTGGTCGGGGGCTCGTCTCCCTCAAACAGCTGGTTCACCTCCCCCTGCATGTCGGAGGGGCGCCGGTCGCCGTCGCTCTTGGAGACGGTGAACCTCTGGCTCATGGTTGTCGCCGGTGAGACAACAGTCGGGTCTTCTTGTCACGGTGCGGGGTGACGCGGACGGATAAAGACGGTCAAAATGCCCTCACCTGTCTGATTATAGTAGTCCACAGTTACAGTCTATGGAGTTTACCTCCTACTACTCAGTGCTGGACGAGCAGCCGCTCTTTGTTGGTCCATTAGATGTGTAATACCGAGTGGACCATCTCATCAACCGGTGTCTGCCGCTGCTGCGCACCTGGGTCCTAAAGCCGAATATTTATTTTAATAAAAACAGCAAACGTAAACACACATAGTAATGCACGAAACATGACGATTATGATTTTTTTAATGAGCTGGTATTTTTTATTTCTCCTCATTTTATTATAATTTTTCCTATATCTAACACTAAGATCAACGCAGCTCTTTGTGGCTCTAAATTGGCCGTTGCTGGGCAACCAAAAATCAGTCTCTGACCCAGCTGTGGTAATGTGCTGTAAAGTTGAGGGGATCTTTCCTCAATAATCGTCATACCGCATTAATAAAAAGGAAATTAGAAAAGATACATCAAAAATACATTTCCAGCACTACTAGGATTTTTTTAAAGAGGATCATTTGCACCTGTTTGGTATAAAAGAACTTAATGAGAGAGAGATATTTTGAGCAATGTATGATAAAGCCATTAGTCTTGCTGTTATTGAAAACACATGATAAAGAAGGCAAAATTTTGACTTCTCGCTTTATTTTGCACCAGGACGCATCATCCCAAACACACCGGCAATGCTGTAAAAGCATTGACAAGATCTGCAAAACTGAACTATTAGTCTTCCCACAGACCAGACCTGGAGGATGATCTTGACACAGAATGGAACAAAAGAAAATAAACATAAAAATTCAGTTCTGACACGAAAGTAAAATTCACGTCAGATCTACTTTAGTTTCAGAAAACCAAGAAAGCAAGGAACAAGACAAACAGTCATCCCATTCATTTTCCTCTTATGGTCTACGGCCATACGCTGATTTCTCCTTAACGGATCTCAAAGCTCTGCCCTCAAATTGGGTCATATTTAAGTATTTTTATCATTTGATCTTTAATTTGTATTTTTCCCCAAATGTATTATTTTATGTTGTAATCTAATGTATTATTCGCCATACATTCGTTCTGCTTTGTTAATCTATTGCGTTGTTGTAAAGTGTTGGTGGATACCATAAAACTGGTTTGTATCGTGCCACCATTTGGCAATGAAAGGTTAAGGTAAGTAAGCAGGACGTGGACTGTTTTGTGACCGTCACAGTTTATAATTGTTTTAGATGTAATATCAGGAAATTGTAAACGTGTCTCCAACTGGAGATGTTTTTTTAGTTTTTGGTTTTGTTTGGAACACCCTCCCCCAAAATTTTTACATCCTCTTCCTTTTTTTTTCTTTTTTCTCTTTTGCTACCAAATGGCATACAAGTTGTCTTCGAAAAGCCTGAGTCATAAACTTTACGTCTTGCAGAAGCGACAAAGAAGGAGAACAGGCAAGTGTCATTACCCATCCTTAAAACACTGGAAGTCCCAGGCTTTTCTAACCCTCTGTCAGCCAAGTGGAAGCTAAATTGGCTAGTCTTTTAGCATCAATTCATATGTAAATTAGGTCGTTACCTGAGAAGTGGGGGAGTGGGGATGTGTGAATGATTGCTGATTTCTAACTGCCATCTGCCTCTTTGTTTGTGTGTGGGGGTGGGGAGCTGCTAAAAGCTGTGAACTTCCTTTTGTGTTGAGGTGGATGCAATTGTCATCTTGTTCAACGCCTTGAACGGTTACTAGGGTTCCATCACTACATGACTGCTGGTCAGCAAACCTGGGAAACCCACAGATCATTCGAACTATGCTGCGAAACCGCTTCCAAGACATCATGCAACACCTACGCTTTGATGACAGGTCCCCCCGCAGTGATCAAGCAAAGACTGATAAGTTCACTGCAATTTCCAGTGTGTGGGGATCATTTGTCACCAACTGTATCACGTGCTACAACCCTGGTCTACATATCACCATTGATGAACAGCTTTTCCCATCAAAGACTCGGTGCTGTTTCCTGCAGTATATTGCAAGTAAACCAGACAAGTTTGGGATCAAGTTTTGGGTGGCTTGCGACCTAAAATCCAAGTACATTTGCAATGTCTTCCCATATCTTGGCAAGGACCCCAATCGTCCCAGTGGGGAGAGACTGTCTGAAAATGTAGTGATGAGGCTGATGGAACCATTCCTAGACAAGGGCAGAAATGTTACCACGGACAATTTCTTCACATTGCTTTCACTTGCGCAAAAACTTCTTAGACGGAAAACCACCATCCTCGGCACAGTCAACAAGAGTCGCTGGGAAATTCCTCAATCCGCTAGACACACAGATCGCAATGAATTCACCACTCAGGTATGTTGCAGGTCTTTTGTGGTTCTATGTTTATGTGTTTCATTGTGTGTAAAAGTGCTATGGAAATAACAATTTATCTTATTTCTTAGGTGTTTTCAACCTCTGCTGCCACGCTGACGGCGAATGCGGCCAAACGGAAGAAGACAGTCTATATTCTTAGCAGCGTGCAGAGCGTGGTTCAGACTGATAACACCACCAAAAGGAAGCCAAACACTGTCGCCGTTTACACCACAACGTGTGGTGTGGATGTGATGGACCAGATGATGCGGGAGTACACTGTCCGCAGAGGAACACGGCGCTGGCCAGTTGCCGTGTTCTATAACATGATTGACATGGCAGCACTGAATGCACATGTGCTGTATCAAGCATGCACCGGGACGAAGGAAAGACGGGTGGACTTCCTGGTGGAGCTTGCAAGAGAGTTGGCTCACTCTCATGTAGCTGGGAAGAAGGCAAGAAAAGAACAGTTGCTTCGGACACAACCCTCCACACCTAGCCCTGGAAAAAGAGCCATGTGTCAGGTCAAACACAAATGCAAGAACAATCATGCCACTGTGCGATGTGTTCACTGCAAAAGATACACATGTGGTAAATGCAGACTACAGATACCATGGCAGTGCCAGGATTGTGAGTGATTGCTGAAAATGTTGAAATGTACTCACTCACTTTTTATTATTATTTGTAAATATGTGTACAAATGGTTGGGGTTTTTTTGTACTGTTTTTATCAATAAATCTCAGCAACAAAAAGAAAATACACCCATGTGTGTTGATTACTCCTTAAGGCAAACTGAAACACAAGTTTCGACGGAATTTTAATGAAAACAACAGAATTTGAGAACAAACAATGGAATTTGAATAAAAAGAGTAGAATTAGAATGAAATGAATAGAATTTGAATGAAAACAACGGAATTAGAATGAACAGAACAGAATTTGAATCAAAACAATGGAAGTTTAAAACAAACAACAGAATTAGAATGAAAACAACGGAATTTCAATGAAAACAACAGAATTTGAATGAAAACAACGGAATTAGAATGAACAGAACAGAATTTGAATCAAAACAATGGAAGTTTAAAACAAACAACAGAATTAGAATGAAAACAACGGAATTTCAATGAAAACAACAGAATTTGAATGAAAACAACAGAATTAGAATGTACAAAACAGAGTTTGAATGAAAACAATGGAATTTGAATGAAAACAACAGAATTAGAATGTACAAAACAGAGTTTGAATGAAAACAATGGAATTTGAATCAAAACAATGGAAATAGAATGAAAAGAACAGAATTTGAATGAAAACAATGGAAGTTTAAAACAAACAACAGAATTAGAATGTTCTGTTCATTCTAACGGAATTAGAATGAACAGAACAGAATTTGAATCAAAATAATGGAATTTGAATGAACATAACAGAATTTGAATGAAAAGAACAGAATTTGAATGAAAACAATGGAGTTTTAAAACAAACAACAGAATTAGAATGAAAACAACGGAATTAACATGAAAATGACGGAATTTTAATGAAAACAACAGAATTTGGGAACAAACAATGGAATTTGAATCAAAACAATGGAAATAGAATGAAAACAACAGAATTTGAATGAAAACAATGGAACACAAGGATTTGCTTCTGGATGAAAATACACCATTTCTAATTCTATATATATATATATATATATATAATTCTTGATGTTCAACTATTTGAATATGGATGTCCAAACTGCCCGATACTCTCAAAAAAAGAGTAAAGCTTGTAACATGAAGACAGCTGACAAGATATTAATCAACATGTCAATCAGCTGAGTGTAAATTGATTCCACCAGAGCTTCTCTATTTTTGTGCATTAATGGATTAATTAACCAACTCATGGTAGCGTTGTGGGGTCTGGCATTCCTACTCACATAGGGACCTTTAAGACTGCATGGCTGTCTGAGGCTGTCTGGTAAGTCTGTCAATAAAATGTTGGTCGCATGTTTCATTTTTGGATTTCAACTTTAGACAGCATAGACCAGCAAATACATATTTTTAAAAACAGACATATACACTGTATTTACTTTCCCACAATTCATTATTTATTGTGATGTTTGTGTGTAAGTAAAGTTACACTTTGGCCTTTGAGAAAAGGCAGGAGACATACTGCATTTTTAAATTCTCTCGTGTCTCTTATTCATATAGCTAATTTTTTCATTGTCACTTTATTTTTTAAGCTATTACTGACTAGAACTTTCACAAGTTTTTACAAGTGTAGTTATTACACCTTTTGGTCCATGAATTAAAGTCAACGCCTTGAACGGTTTTTTTTAGGGAATAGAAAACCAAAATTACCATATTTAAACCCTCTGACATTTACATCTGCTGTTCTTTTGATATTGAAGTAGGTGGACTCATCATAACAATGTCTAAATATGCATTCCACTTTATGTAAAATCATTTACAGAGGTTGTAAATTTCAAATGACTGTCTTTTTGTCCAGATAGGACCCCTGGAAAATTCTGCTGAAACAGTGATTGTTTGAGGAAATGAGTCTTTGGAAGATTGAGTCTTTTGACAGTTGATTCCACACTGAATTTCATAAATGTTTAATAGCAACAGAAATGCGACAGAAAAAATTGGAACACAGCACTTTAGAGCATCCTTAAAATAGACACTGCCCTTACTCTGGACCTCAGCAAGTTGGATGAATAGTAGTTGAGAGGTAAAGGACAGATATAAATGCATTATAATGATATTTTGAATTAATATTCAAATATTGTTCATCTGTAAACTGTAGTATTTATAATTCATTCTACACTCTCTTCAAATCTTTAAACTAAAGACAGCACGGTTTCAAGTGCACATGATTGAAATAAGCAAATATTTATTATAGCGTGTCTCTCTACATTCACCACAAATTACTCCATGTTGACTGCACCCACTGGAAGGCAGCACGGGGGTAATACAAAACTCTGTCTTGTACGCATGTGAAGACCTTTGAGAAGATGTTTAGCACTGCTTGTCGTATATGGGGAATTTCTGAAGAAGCATATTCAGTCTTGCCATCGTCAACTGCGCAGTTCTCGTAGTCTGTATGAAGATAAAAAAAAACAATTAGAAACTGTAGAATGTGCAATTGTGTTATACTGATTGCATTATAATGTTAAGGAACTGCAGAAAATAAAATGACACGAATCACTCTAAAAGTACACGTTAGCTGTAAAGCCATAAAGGTTTCGTCATATTCTTTTTTCACATCTTACCATGATCAGAACCAAAGATCTGTGGTTTGTACAAGTAACGACATTCTGCTTGTATCTCAAATGCCTCCATCTCATCATCAGTGATGGACATTCACTTACCTGTTTAAAACATGATTAAATGTCATAATCTGCTATATAATAGCCTGCTAGATAAGTCAGGTAAGAAAGTGCTGTAAAAACATCTGTATTGTAAATATTCAACATATTTTCTTATCACATTTGTCTGGGTCCTTACTTAAAAGCACAAGAATGTCAGTGAAGCCATCTCCCTTCATAACAATACAATCATGGCACCTCCTTTGAAGAAGTATCCTTACATCATCACTTTTGGCACCTGTTGTAAAAAGAAGAGTTATTAAAATACATTTAACATTTGAGATTAAATTTTTAACATCAGAATTATAGTATTATAGATACTATCACAAGTGAAGATTATTATTTACACAATAAAAGAATGTGGAAAAAGTCAGAGAAGACAAAAGACAACAAAACTAGTATGCTACCAATTCTTTAAAAGCTTAAAAATTAAACATGTATATGATTTTCATATCTGAATTTTCTCTTTTAGTGCTTTTATGTTTTTATTGATTATTTTGTGAATGTTAAAAGGTTTGAGCACATAATTAATCTGCAGTTAAAAAGTTTAATAGTGACTGAAAGAAACAGACATGAAGAGATTCATAATTAAACTCCAGTGACACAAATGTTTTAATCAAAACTCTTACCCTTGCTGTCAATCCCAGCTATGGTGCTTTTTTCGTAGTGAATTTTTGAAGTTAAACTTTTACACTGCCCAAACCTGATTTAATTAGTAGTCAAAAGATATAAAGAATGAAAAAATAACTTTAAATGACATAATGAAATATGAAGCACAAACACTGGCAAACATACAGTATAAACAACAATTATAAGGAAGAAAATTAGTTACATTTTCAGTGAAACTGTGGCTTCATAGATGTTTGCTTCTTCCATTGCCGTAATGTTCACATAGGCACCGACAGGTAGGACACTGAATACAGTAGCCCAGCAGCTGTTTGAGGACACGGCTATAAAGTACCATTTCCCAGTCAGCTGAAATGAAGACATTGTTTGTTCATTCGTTATTTTAGTTTTTTTTTTTGTTGCTTTGTAAATGTTTTGCACTAATCTGACACATTTAACACTATTCATGAAATACAAACTTGCACAAATCCATTACATGGGTGCAGTTTCATTTTTACTAAAATTCTACTAGCAAATCAGTTTTACAACTATAATCTTAGCTATAAAGGTTTAAAAGAGACTTACATCTTGATCCCTATCTGCTGTTTTTAGATACCTCTCACAGGCCACTGATGAAGGCTGGCACACAGAGATGAAATTCAGCACAAGAACAGTGACACAAAACGCTTTCATCTTGGCTCAGTATGAGTTCACTTCTGCTGATTCTTAGTCTTTTTCGGGTTTATACTGACCAGTTAGTTTTCCCACCCCTATTTAAGAGGAAATGAAGTGAATGACCTCAAATGCCATCATTTCCAGTAAAGACCACATTTACCAATCATCATCTAGGTCACAAACTGATAAACATGTCAGTGTGTGGACAGATAAGTTCAAGGTTAAACCTTCAAAACCTTGATCAAACCTAACATCGTGCCCTGGATCAAAAGTACATACTGATAAGATTTATCAGTATTTTCAGTATGGTGACACTTGAAATATGATAAAACGATGTATCATACTTTACTATGTATACTCAGAATCAGAATCGTGTTTATTGGCCATGTATATGTGCAGACACATACAAGGAATTTGGTTCCGGTAGATGGTAACACGTTCTCTAAAAAAAACTGTGGAGAAAGAAAATTGACATTTCATAAGATGCAGTTTAATTGGTGACAGATGATTGCACATGCTATATTTCTAGCTGTCGATGCAAACTGCTCACTGCATTTGCAGTAATATGAATTTTGTTAACATTTTAAAAGCAGTTTATAGGTCTATCATTAACCACACAATATCCTGTCTGTGTTTGGCAAATGTGTGCATGCTTACTCTTGCAAAATACATTTACTCAAAATGCAAATGGTTTAGAAAAAACACATCAGGGTGCAGGCAGAAATGAATTTGCAGTGGATGACCAAGGCAAGGCAGTAATTTGTTGGCATTTGCAAAAAAAAGGACATAATTGTAGAACACAGTTGAAAGGTTTAAAGATTTTAATAAACAATCTTAAGGAAGCAAAGGGAATAAATATCCTAAGCAACACAGATACTTTGCTGAGATACACACTCTCTGTGTATCTGGATTTTTTCTTTTTCATTTATTAACAGGTATCAGATTCAGGTCAGAGTCTATGAATCAGTTCTATTTTGAGTTTCTCCTCACTTTCTCTTGGACACATTTCCAGTATACTATTGGTAGGAGTGTGTCAGACAGGTTGTAATACATAGATTTCCTTAGAGGAAGGAGGAAACAAACAGGTAAGTACTAGACAAGTTTGCAAACATGCAGATAAATATCACAGAGTAACAAGTAGCCTGAGCTATGGTACCAAGTGGTGGTTTTTGATATGGGCAACATAGGGCATTGCCCAGGGTGGCATCGTGGTAGAGGGGGCATCATGGCATCTGCAAAAAAGAACGTTGCTCACACCCATGCTCCCCGGATGTCATGCCAGTGCATTTTGGGGATTGCATAGGCACCAAACGGTTTTCTATTGCCCATTTGCGAGGAGTAAGGATTTACGAGATACACCTGCTGCTTGCTCCACAGGGAGGAGAGGGGTGGGACAGCAAAGGATTGTCTGGCTGGCTGAAGCAGCATCTAATAACCAGCTTGCTTATGAAACGAAATAAAAGCAAACCAACAAACTAGGCCTGTCAACATTATCGCGTTAATGCTGTCATTACAAATAATGCGATAAAATTAATCAATTAATTAATCCAGGGAACGGTTCTGGCTCAGTTCCTCTTCACCATCTGCACTGCAGACATCTCCCACACCGTTCCCTGTGGGGCCTCCATACTGTAGATGACCCTGTCCGACACGCAGCCCAGAGTTCTCATGTTGATCTGCGCAGGACTTGACAACCCTTGAGCTGATGCCATCTGGACCTGCTGCCTTCTTTGCTCCAGTCGTACTCAGTTCCCTCCTAACCTGGAGGGTTGAGAGAGACAGGCTGGAGATGTGTGTTGGTTGTGTACAGGATGCTGTGGTAGGGGTGGGGAGTTGTGAGCGGGGTGAAGGGAGGAGGTGTGAAGTAACTGAGGTGTCAGATGCGCAACAACGGCAGTGGGTGTGGGTGAGTCTGCAGTCGATGTTGAAGACTGCATCCTGGATCAATCAAACCTGTCAAAGAAATGATTCAGTTCATTTGCCCACTGCAGATGTCTCCCACACAGTTCCCTGTGGGGCCTCCGTACTGCAGATGACCCTGTCCGACATGCAGCCCCGAGTTCTCTCATACTATAGTCTGGTAGTGAGGTAGTCCAATATTCATGCTGTGAGGTGATGGTCAATTCCTGAGTTCTCCAGCTTTTTCTTCAGAACTGTGGAAAGAATGGTGTTAAAGGCAATAAAGAAATCAAAGAAAATGATTCTCACAGTGCTCCCAGGGGTCTCCAATCGAGATGGGAACGGTGTAGGAGGTGAATGACAGCATCATCCAATCCAGTGCCAGGCTGGTAGGCAAACTGAAGTGGGTCCAGTGAGGAGCTCACCAGGAGTCAAAGCTGAGACAGGTTCAGGTGTTCCTGGGTCTTCATTGGGTGGGATGTCAGAGCCACTGCCCTGTTGCTGTTGAGGTTCTTGGAATGTGGAGTCTTTGGCACTAGTGGCACACAAGAGGTTTTCCAGAGCTGTGGAACTCTTCCCAGCCTCAGGCTGAAGATGTACTCCATCACCCCACACAATTGATCTGTGCAGGACTTGGCAACCCTTGAGCTGATGCCATCGGGACCCGCTGCCTTCCTGACTCCAGTCATCCTCAGTTCCTTAACCTGGATGGTTGAGAGAGACAGGCTGGAGCCGTGTGTTGGTTGTGTACAGGATGCAGTGGTTAGGGTGAGTAGTAGTGAGCGGGGTGAGGAGAGGAGGTGTGAAGTGAATGAGGTGTCAGAGGTGGGACAGCAGTAGTGGGGGTGGGTGAGTCTGCAGTCGATGTTGAAGACTGCATCCTGGATCAATCAAACCTGTTAAAAGAAATGATGCAGTTCATTTGCCCACCTCACCCCCCCCAGGCAGACAGTTGTGATTTTTGTGGCCCGATGGTTCTACCTCACCGACCGACAACAGCATATGAGAACTTAGTGCTGTGTGTCCCTGTGGGGGCAGTACGGGGCCCCCACAGGGAATGGTTCTGCCTCCGTTCCTCTTTACTATCTACTCTGCAGACTTCTCCCAAAACTCCACCCAGTGCTTCCTGCAAAGGTTCTTTGACAGCTCTGCAATAGTCAGCCTCATCACTGATGGTAGCGACAGGGAGTACAGAGAATTTACCCATGACTTTGTGGACTGGTGCCAGCAGAACTACCTCCAGATCAACACTTGTGATCAGATCTTCCCAGGTGAGGGACAGGTGATGAACTGTATACCTCTTTTGCATTGACATACAGTAAGGCTACGTTCACACTGCAGGCGAAAGCACATCAAATCTGATTTTTTTGACCCTATGCGACCCAAATCCAATCATGGTATGACAGTGTGAACGGCACAAATCCGATATTTTCAAATCCGATCTGGGTCACTTTCGTATGTGGTACTGATTCTGATACATATCCGATGTTTTAGAAAGCGACTGCTGCTTGAATGGTCATGTCACATTAAATCCGTCTTTTATGTCACTGACAAAAGACAGACGGCAATTATCAGCTCCGGAGAAGCGCCCAAGAAGACATTGCAAACGCTTCCTGGCCATCCAGTGTAGATGTCAGTGAAACTGTTGGGAAGACAACGTTGGAGAAACGTGAACGTTTTATTTGATTCTGACAGAAATCTGCAACTATCCTTTGAAGCACCGCTCCTCTCTAAAACAGCAATAAGGATAGTTATTAGGTTATTCACATTATTATGTAAATAACAAAATAACAAAGCAAAAATTGGGAAACGTAAAGTCTGAAGTCTTTATATTAAGGGCCATCAGTCAAACAATATTGTTTGGTCTGGGTCTAAACAGAGCGTGTGGTGTCTTCTTTTGCGCATGCGGGCCGCTTTGAGGGTTCACACTGGAGCGCGTTTGCTGTCGCATTATATTTGTAGTGTGAACAAGCAGACAAAAAAATCGTATTTGATCAAAAAAATCGGAATTGAGCATTAAGACCTGCAGTGTGAACGTAGCCCAAGTCTAGTGTTTTACTGTCTCTGGTAGGGCATGACACGTACTGGGTGAAGGTCGGCAGTGTGGAGCCCAGTGATGCGTGTTTATAGTCCCCTGGTATTAAAGAAAGGGCACTCGGAGATTGCGATTGCACTTTGCTGACCACAGAGTGGAGAGAGTCTCAGGCTGCATACACGTTGTCCGAGGGGGGGACATGCACTGTTTTTGCGATAACATGTAAGAATTCTCTGGGCAGTTAGCATGGACGCATGCTAACGGCTAAGAGCTTTCCCAACTTCCGTTCAAGCACTCGTGTATCTTACTAACAGTGTTGGTCAAGTTACTTGAAAAAAGTAATCAGTAACTAATTAGTGATTACTTCCCCCAAAATGTAATCTCGTTACTTTACTGATTACTTATTTTCAAAAGTAATTAGTTACTTTTTAAAAACATGATTTACAACGTGAATAGGTGATAGAGCGATAGATCTTTCAGCCCAATTCTACTTTCTGCCTAATCCATGATATAAAATATAATCAAATGAAAAAAAGTCTCTTTTTAAAATTTGTTTTATTAGTTTTAATCTTTTAACTTTATGCATCAAGGAAAAATGAAATTATATGCAACATTCTCTGAGTGGAAGAAATTTATTTATTAGCTTTTAAACCTATTTTGGTGGCCTCGAAGATGTTTGCTTTTTCAACTGCTCTAATGTCCAAATCACTACTTAGAAGTGGGGCAGGGATATTCCAGCAGCTGTTTGAGGACATCGCGTACCATTTCCCAGTCAACTGTAATGACATCGCTTTTATTTTGTTTGTTCACGCGTTTCTTTATTTTTGCTTGGCTAATGTTTTGCACTAATCAGACAAATTTAACTCTCTCTGTGAAATAAAAATTGCACAAATCCATTAAATAGGTTCAGTTTCATTTTAGTCTAATAAATCACCTTTAAAACAATAGATTGTTAGCTATAAAGGTTTAAATGAGACTTACATCTTCATCACTCTTTGCCTTCTTTATAGGCATAATTATTCTGCATTTCTGATCAGCGCTCTCCTTGTTCAGCCTGTGAGTTTAGGTGCACAGCCTTGTCTTGGTAGGTTTACAGTTATGCCATACTCCTTCCATTTCTGAATGATCGCTTGAACAGTGCTCCGTGGGATGTTCAAGGCTTGGGAAATCTTTTTGTAGCCTAAGCCTGCTATATTAAATTTCTCAATAACTTTATGCCTGACATGTCTGGTGTGTTCTTTGGACTTCATGGTGTTGTTGCTCCCAATATTCTCTTAGACAACCTCTGAGGCCATCACAGAGCAGCTGTATTTGTACTGACATTAGATTACACACAGGTGCACTCTATTTAGTCATTAGCACTCATCAGGCAACGTCTATGGGCAACTGACTGCACTCAGACAAAAGGGAGCTGAATAATTACGCACACCATACTTTGCAGTTATTTATTTGTAAAAAATGTTTGGAATCATGTATGATTGTCATTCCACTTCTCACGTGTACACCACTTTGTATCGGTCTTTCACGTGGAATTCTAATAAAATTGATTCATGTTTGTGGCTGTAATGTGACAAAATGTGGGAAAGTTCAAGGGGGCCGAATACTTTTGCAAGCCACTGTATGTAGCTTTTACAGGCCAGAAATTCAGCACGAGAACAGCAGCACAAAAAGCTTTTCATCTTGGCTCAGTATGAGATCACTTCTGCTGACTCTTTATACTGAATTTGATTGACCAGTTAGTTTTCCGCCACATTCACATATCCCCTTTTAAGAGGATGCAAATAAATAAAGTGCAAATAAAAATTGGATTACAGTAATGCGCTACAAGTAACTCGTTACTGTAATCCGATTACTTTTCTCAAGTAACAAGTAAAGTAAGGGATTACTATTGCAAAAAGGTAATTAAATTACTGTTACTTTCCCGTAAGCACGCTGTGTTAATGCATTACTAAAACTGTGATTTTTTTTTGTGAGTGTCTCATGGCAATGATGTAAGCGAGTGCGACGTTCATGACAACAGCTGTGTGCAGATCAACAATGGTTAAAAAAATCAAGTGTAGGTAAGCATATGACTGTGCAGCATTTAAAGCGTGGAAGTACTGACCTCACTTTGAGTTTGATTCTGTAAAAAGTGACAAAAACATTAGTTTCCGCTGATCACTGCGTGGGAAGGAAACTTCTTTTTACAGTGAAAACCCCGTAACTTCCTTGCTTGGAAGTTACGGGGTTCTGCTGTTTTACTTGCATCTATTTGAAAGACTGAGTGTAAACACAAAATCATATTTTATTTTATGTGCAGGAATGTGCAGATTGCAATGAAAATGCCTCCACACTAGCGTTTTCAGTCGTTTTCACAGAGTTGTGCATCCACATTGAAACGGTCAGTTGCCCAGAGAGTGCAAAAAATGAGTGCAAACTTTATTTTTTTCTCTTTTCATGTATATCCTACTGTTAAGATGAGTGATTGAAAAAGAAAAACAACAATTTTATAGAGCAAAAAAGAGAAAAGATTTACTGTACATTTACTGTATTTATTTTTATTCTATTTTATTTGTATTTTCCTCAAATGTCTCTCACATCATTTTATAATGTCGATTCAATTCATTGAGGTTTGTGGGAATACGTTTATGCACAGCTTTCTCAAACCACAATTGCAAACTTACCACAACTTAGCATTATAGTTGGTATGAGATGTTTGTGCTGATATGCCGTAAATAGTTTTCTCTAAACACCAGAGGTGGGACCAAGTCATTGTTTTGCAAGTCTCAAGTAAGTCTCAAGTCTTTATCCTCAAGTCTCAAGTCAAGTCTCAAGTAATGTCAGGCAAGTCAGAGTCGAGTCTCAAGTCACTGGTGTAAAAGTCCGAGTCAAGTCACAAGTCTGAAACTTTGAATTTCAAGTCCTTTCGAGTCTTTAAAAAAAACAAACGAAAAAATAATGTTGCAGTTATATGCTAAATGTAAATATTAGACCATGTAATTTTAAAATCTGTGTTTTTCTCAACACATACAAAATAGTGAACTTAGAAAATATACACAAATTGTGAAATTGCACCTCTTTAAAATGCAGCTCAATTAAACTTAGCTCCAAGAATAATTTTCACCGACAGTTCTGAGATACGCTGCATGTTATTCTTGGATGCGGTTGTAGGACCAGCTTTAAAATCGCATGACAAAAATATCATACACATTAAAAAAAACTGTATCACCAACGTAGCCTGGAAAACATTTGCTAGTTAGATGAAGTCAGCTATCTCATCTTAGCATATTTATATGCATATTTATAATTATACGGTTCTTGGAGTGAGCGCACACACTCATGAAGTTTAGTAACTTCCGGTCACTGCAACAAGCCCAGGTACAGTTTACCGACGGATGGGTGCAGGACCTTGAAATGCACCGTGTAGAACGAAAGACCATCGTACGTATCATAAGTTTACCAGTCTCACAAATCGTCTTCATAAATACACATTCGTTAACCGTTTATTAATATAACCTTTGAGCTCAACGGTAATTAATTAGTAGTGGAAATAATTTCTGGTAGCATCACAGAAATGTAGCAGTGACAATAATACTGTATGCTGTAATCGTACTGGGCAATTAGTGATACAAAAAACCTGTTTTATCCTGTGAATAAAAGTATATGTTTTTGTCAATGTACCATAATAACAGAGGCGAAACGCAATATTGTGTCAGGACAATTCACTATTTATGCACAATAAATAAAGGAGCATAGCGCGACAATTTCTGTTCAGCGCCAGACTTGCTTGTAACCTATATCACCAATTATGTTAAGAAAAATGACGCATTAACTACAACAGCAGACTGACCTTTGTGTAAATGCTTGGAGCAGACTAACCTGTGAGCTGGAGTGTTCTGGGACGTTATAATTGGTCTTTGAATGGCTGCAATCCAGTCGCCTCTTTGTTACTTCGGAAACATGGCTCGAACAATTTCTCTTCAACGACGTAATCCGATAACAACCGATCTCTTTACCCGTCGGCTTCCCGTGGCTGTCATGCGACCGGCTATTGCAGTTAATAATACAACAGCTTCTTGACATTTTTGTGTTTCTTTTTATCCCTGTGTGACTGATTTTAATTGAAAGCCTGCGTGCGCTAGTACCGCTTGCCACGAGTTCCCAGAATCCTTTGCGGTTCTACCCGTGAATGACGTCACATTTTCAATCTCCATATAATATGCATGTTAAATTTTATATTTGGGGTAAAATATCAAGTCTTTTCAAGTAAACCGGTTCAAGTCCAATTCAAGTCCCAAGTCATTGGTGTAAAAGTCCAAGTCAAGTCACAAGTCTTAGAACATTTTTTCAAGTCAAGTCTAAAGTCATAAAATTAATGACTCGAGTCTGACTCGAGTCCAAGTCATGTGACTCGAGTCCACACCTCTGCTAAACACAGCCCTGCATCATAGCCAAAGATCTCCACTTGTTGCCACATTGTTTTAACCCTTTAAAGCCTGAATCATAAAATAATTGGTAGAAATTGTATTTTTTTGAAAATGGTGTTTATTTAATTTTCTTTTGTTTAATTTTGTGTAATTGTTTAAAAAATAAATCACATTCCAATCTCCATATATGACATTTAATTTGTATCATATTTGCTTATCTGATTTTTTTAATTGCTTAAAAATGTATTGTGCAATTTATTTAGGTTTTTCAGGGGGAAAAATTCCCATTGATGATGTTGAAGTCCCAAAAACTGGGGAAAAACTCTATTTTTCAAATGTAACACACCAGGCATTAAAAGGTTAAAAGTCAGTTTAGGATTGACACTCTTCAATCCTAAAGTTTTCTTCTATGTTCTTTTTATATTGAAGAGTTTTTCTTCTGGCAACTCTTACAAACAAGAGTGGCATCTTCAGCCTTTTTTCAGTTGCGCTGTCATGAACTTTAAGATTTGACATGCTAACTGAGGCCTGTAGCCCTGTTTTTTGCTTTGTGTGTGTGTGTGTTAAACCACATCTGAATATACCAGATGAGCAATAGATGTGGTTGCTGATGATATTTCAATCAAGTGCATCTGATTAGCAGTGCCTGGCTGCTGGAAACGGTAAAGCTGTATGCGGTTTTTCATGGGAGTTCATAGAGTCCTATGCAAACATTCCTTTTCACATGATTGTGTGTATCATTGCGATTTGCTGGGGAGAGTGAGGTTAACCTTCTACCCACACATTCTGCATATCTGCAAAACTACTACTGAGCATCAATGCCCAACACTTCCTTTATCTACTTCAGAGTTCCCTATGAACTTTAAACACATTCACCTGCATGTGCTAGGGTTGGGGGCATGCACTGCGGCTGCTCCCTGTGACTTCCCTTTTAAATGCCTTGATATGCAGAATATCTACATATGCAATCTATGAGGCTGTAATACATATTACATAGGTGTAACAGTGTAACAGTTCAAAATGTTGTTTGTGTACACCATTCGTGTCCTCAAGAAGAAAACACAAGAATACATGCTGCTACTACTACTACCAATAGTAACAATAATGTGCAAAATGTTGTAATTTTGAATAATGAATTATAATAGAATGCAGTGTTTACACAGTTAAGCTCCGGAAACAAATAGCTAACTAAGACACACCAAATGTCATGCTAGAGGCCCTTAAAAAGAGGTTTGTTTTAAGATGTGAAAATTTTGCTCTTAGAAATGGGATGCCATAAGCATGCACATGTACACGCTATTTGTCTTTTTTTTTCAAAGTCAATGTCACCTTCACTGATACAGTATTTATACAGAATCTAAGCTGAGGCAGAGGAAATATATTGCACAATAACAGTCTGTTATACCATCTATCAGTATACCATCTGATTTGCAAAAACATAACACAGAGAGCAAACACCCAAAACGTCCACCCCATTTGTGAGATATCACCTAGGTGTATGTTGTTTCAGGATGTGGGTTTTGTGGCTTGTGTAGCTTCGACATGAGAGATGTTTTTTTAGTTACTCATAATTGCACCAGTGTTTTTTTTTCTTTTGCATCCTCTTACATGCATATCTATTTGTATGTGTTATTTAAAAAAATTGCTGCTAAGAGACCAAGGACTTCCTCAAATGTTATATAGATTTACATACCACACTGAAGCTCAGACTCACACTCAAATATACTGCACCGTCAACTGACAATCATCAGCCAGAT
Source organism: Copadichromis virginalis (assembly GCF_057382275.1). Classification (NCBI taxonomy): domain Eukaryota; kingdom Metazoa; phylum Chordata; class Actinopteri; order Cichliformes; family Cichlidae; genus Copadichromis; species Copadichromis virginalis. The sequence goes on from NC_140622.1 coordinate 35,356,992, forward strand.
AGAAAGCACAATGAATTTGGGAGTAATGATTTACACCTTGGTTGAAGTGCTTATTGCAGTTAGTTGCTGTCTGGGTAACATGCTGGTCATTTTGGCACTTTGGACCACTAAAAGCATTCAACAGCCAACATTCTGCCTTATTGCATCTCTGGCTATAGCTGATTTTCTGGTTGGATGTGTGGCCATACCATTGGCTGTAGTGGTGGATGGACGGGTGAAGACTTCGTTCAATACGTGTCTCTTCATCAGCTGTGTGGTCATTCTGTTCACCCTCGTTTCAGTTCTGTCTCTGTTGGCTATTTCGCTTGACCGTTTCCTCCGGGTGTATATCCCTCTCAGGTAAGAGTATGGATTAATAAGACGCATTTTTTTAAAAACAAACTAAAATGACTCATAGTTGAATAGTGAACATAGTAATTTAGTAGTAGGAAGTAGTAATTATGGACTTTGTGGTTTATATGGTATGTGTGAATGGGTGGATGACTGGATGTGTAAAGCGCTTTGGGGTCCTTAGGGACTAGTAAAGCGCTATACAAATACAGACCATTTACCATTTACTATATCATTTTATCACATCGACCAGTACTTCACTAACAATTTATTTTGTTTTAAAAAAAATCATTTTATGCTATTTTAATTTTTTTTGTGAGACTATTTTATTGTTTTCATTTTTTAATAGGTACAAAAGGATTGTGACACAGGGACACTCCTGTCTTGTGGTGGCAGCATGTTGGATTGTTGCAATCCCTCTCAGCTTTACTCCCATGCTTGGGTGGTACAACCATCAAACCATGTCTAATTCAGCCAATTCTACAATTGTCTGCCAGTTTATAGCTGTAATTCCCATGTCATACCTGGTTTATTTCAGTTTTTTTTCCCTGAATCTGATACCTCTGTTGGTAATGGCCACGTTGTATACCCATGTTTTCTGTATTATAAAAGGACACCTTCAAGGGAAACCAGGCAGTGGTGCTCAAAAACTGTCTCAGAACTACCTAAGAAAAGAGAAAAAGCTGGCAGGATCTCTAGCTCTGGTCTTCGCCCTGTTTGCCCTGTGCTGGCTGCCGCTTCACATAATGAACTGCCTTGTTTATTTTGGTGAGGTGACAAATATACCACCAATAGTTTTATATATAGGTATTATTCTGTCTCATGCTAACTCAGCGGTCAATCCAGTTGTGTATGCATTCAAAATACAAAAAATCAAGAAAGCTTATCTGAAGATCTGGAGAAAGTGTGTTTCACGTGTTGCTGAAAATCAAGAATCCTTGACAAGCCAAATGACAGACAAAAGATCCAGCAGTCACATTGTGTCAAATGACTGAAGGCAGATTTCTGTTTTCTTGCCTTTTTGTTCTAATTATAAGGCTGATTTTTTGTTGTCTTTTCCCCCCAATTATATCTAAGTATAAGGATTAGTATATTTTGTTTCATTGACTTGTGTACTTTATTCAAGTATTACTATAAAACAAAGTACTTTTTGTGATATCTGATTGGTTTGTTTTATCATATTTTAAAATCTCTATGCTGCATCTAGTTTTTTTTTATACAACATGTAAATTTTGTATTTGCTGCTTTGTTGGTTTTCATGCATTTTTTAAACTATATTGTCTTTAAGATTTTATCTTTGTATTGAAGATTTAAGGAAATCCTTACTCACATCTGGAACTATGCAGCACAGGAAACAACTGTACGTGCACTTAATTTTGTATTACCAAAGTAGATTAAAGCCTAAGAGGAAGTGAGACATTCAACTGACAACTACATTCGTGAGCGGTCTCCGAGTTCCACTTTAAAATTTTCGTATCATGTCAAGCACATTTTTAGTTTGTCCAAGATGGTTGTCAGTGCAACCAAATAGTTTATCACATGCTGCATGTGATACAGAGATATATATTTAACAATTTCCTCATTTAAGCAGATAGAAAGGTTTATAGTCATTCTGTGTTGAACATATGTGATTTATCCTGATTATGGAAGAATAAGCAACATTAAAGTCCATGCCACACTCCCATTTCAGTGTTCACATTAAGTTTTGTAAATTGTTCAAAAAAGCTGGAGCATTGTGTTTGAAAGCACAAGCTGTTTATGAATTGGTTATAAGAGGAATTATAATGCACTTAAAATTTCTCTTCATTATGAAGTTTCTCTGCAGGAAAACTGGGTCATCTTTTGTAACAAGAAAAGAAAAGAATAGTGCAGATGGCCATAGCGAATGTGACCATGATGCCATTATTTCACAAACAAAAATAACTATAAAAATATTTTTTTTAAATCAGAGATAACCTCCAGGCCAGTGGAAGAGAATGGATTCATGGGTTTCTCATAAATGCACGGCACAATTTATGCACATTTTCTATTCAAACCTCAAAGTTACTTTCCTAAACCTTTGCAGCTCTGCAAAAATCACAACAAACATAAAGATAATAAACCAAAATTCTTGGTGTTCTAAATGACAATCCATATAGCTCATAAGGATTTGAGAAATATTTATTGAAATGTAAAAGCAAAGAAAAGCAACTTACTGTTAAGAATTTGTGGAAAATATAAAAACAATAATATCTGTTTTTATCCTTTTACTTTTGATTTTACAACAACAGTTACAATAAGCCATCATTTCTGTTCAAATGTTGGAGCCAAGGAGTCTTTTAAGAGCTAAAAGCACCAATTTCTGGCTATATGAAACTTAAAATAAGACAAAACTAAGAAAAGAAATTTAGAACCTAAAATAAATGCATCAAATGTGGTTCCAAAATAGGTTACAAACCAATCTGTGATTGTTTTTTACAGTTACACCACAAATTATCATGGTAAACATAATACCTGGTTTGCACTATTATCCTATCATTGATATTTAGTTGTTTGTTATTTGTATTACATGGTTCGAAACACTGATGTCTATATGGAGCCTCATAGAACTGCTAGCATGGCTATGGCCTCACACATAAATTGCAAAGTAATTTTTAACATACATGGACGTACAGACTTTTATTTAAAAAACTTTTTCTTCTAAATGAAGAAAAAAAAAGCTCAATTCAGTAATTAAAAGAGGCATTCATATATAGATTAAAAGTCATATTTAGATATGAAAATAAAGTTCAGCATGCACTGGATATTTAGTTCTTAAAACAATGAGGGGTAATATGAAATAAAACCCTCTGCCATGCATTTGGTTAACAAGTGATATGTGGTTTTCATCCTTTCAAGCGTCTTCTGAAAGAAACTCAGAAGCACTTCGCTTAATTTATCCTCATCCATATCTTCGTCAAATTGCACACACTTTTCATAATCTGTATATGGAATATAGGAAAGGAAATGACAATGAAATGTTAAAACTTAAACTGATTTATATATGCACACTCAAAAGTGACACAGAGTGTGCTACACCATCATAAAATCATCATGCTGCCCAAAAGACATAAAAACACATTTTTGAAAGAAGAAAGAGGATCATTTACATATGTGCTATCTGTTCCTTTTTTTTTTTGGTTGCTGTAAAAGTCTCACCATGATCAGTGTTGAGGAGTTGGGGTTTAGACCATCCCAGACACTCTGCCTGTGTCTCAAACTCCGTCAGCTCAGCAGCAGAAACAGCTGTTCGTCTACCTGGTGAAGCAGTGCGACATCTGAGATAAAAGGCCTGTGATAATATGATGGATTGTATTGAACCTTGTATTTCTCACAGCGTGCATTTTGCTTTTTGTTTAACTACAACAGGAAATTACAAATTATGAATGGTCTAAAAGCCCCCAGCCCTGCCACCTTACTGAAGAGCAAAAGATGACTTTTATCCTCTTTAGAGACAAGGCAGTCAGGACAGCCAGTGTGCAGCAGCACGTCTGGTTGATCAACTGTGGCATCTGTTGGAATCATTAAAGTAATTTAAAGTATTTAAATGGTAGTAATATATTAAATTGTTATTGAACTACAGCTTGTAGTCAGAGTATATTTAAAAGAAAAACCTCTTACTTTCACTGTCGAGTTCAAATATGCTGCTGTTTGCATAGAGAAATGTTGAGATTCCATTGATACAAACTCCATTCCTGCAACATTCATCATTACAGATTTAACACCTGAAAGAACAGCTGAACAATGTTACCATGTTAAATGCTATTAATTTAACTAAAAAACAAAAAATAAAACATTACTTACGCTTTCAAATAAGTAGTATCACCATAGAGGTTTGGTTCGCCCTTAGAAATTACATCCACTGCGGCACTTGGGGAAAATAAAGCACTGACTAATGTTGAAGACAGGCAAAACTCTGTGGACACAGCTATAAAGTGCCACCTCCCAATCAGCTGAAATAAAAGATTTGTTTTAATTGATTGATTCATTATTTATTTTGGAAATTCACAAAAAAAACATTCAGAATATTTCCCTCCATCACATCTCAGAAAAAAATTGCAAGTTTTAACAGCTGAAACAAAACAAATGTGGAAAGACACTTACATCTGGACGTTGGTCGACTGGCTTTAACAGCTTCTCACAGGCCAGCGATGCAGGCTGGCCCACTGAGATGAGACTCAGCAAAACAAGAGCAGCACTCAAAGTCTTCATCCTCACAGATATGTGTTCTCTAAAGCCCCTTGTTGGTATCAGCTCTGCCTTAAAATAATATCACCAACCAGTTATTTTTCTGCTTCATCCACCCGCCCCTGTCTGGGTAGCTACAGAACAGATAACCACATGTTAACCCTGATGTTATTTGACCAAGCTGATGTTTATTCGTCAAACATGGTGCAGCAAAATAGTTAGGTTTGCAGAAGCACATAACAGAACACTGATATGTGAAATCCATGGTTAAAATGTGTTAAATGAATACATTCACAGCTACAAAATACAGTGAGTGTGTGTGTGTGTGTGTTGGGGGGGGGTCAGTTATGCTGAAGTTTTTCATATTTATGCAACATCATGCTTTTAAAGGTTGTGTGCTTTAGGAAACTGGAGCAATATTGCATGTTCACAATCCAGGTTAAAAGCCAAAAGCTTTTTTTTTTTTAAGTAATGATCTTGGCTAGGAGATTACCCTCAACTGCAGATATAAGCACTTTTTTTGCACTTTGTACTCTGTATATTTACTGTAGTCTGTTTAGCCTGTCTAATTTTTACCTAAATACCTTCACTTCAGCCCAAATAGTTTTTTTATTAAGTTATTCTAAAACAACACAATAAAGCATCAACATGATTGAGCTCTATACCCTGATTTGCTGCACATGGAGTCAAAAACACATTACAATTCTCAATGAGAAAGAGCAAACACATTGACTGTAAAGAAAAGAGAAATAACGCAGTGACATTACTAAAGGAAACTGAAGTTGTGTGGCTACCTGGGAGTTACCACAGCCTATATTTCTGAAGTACCATTTAAGACACTTAAGAGTCAATTACTTTCACATAAAGTATTTACACACATGAAGGCCACTTTACGCAACTGGCTCGGCTCTTCTCCACGCTGGCATAACTTAGTGTTTGCAGCATTCATGTAGTCTAGACAAGGATCATGATAGGAATAACTTTAAGTTATAGACAGATGAGTGAAATATGCTCAGTTAATCATATTTATTATAACAATCCAACCTTGTATGATTGATGCGTATCTAATATACACAATTTCACTCAATAAGATTTGAAGTTCATGTAACCTGTGCGGAAAACTACTGTCAACCTGTGCCTGGGGAAGCTGTGACTTCATGTTGGCATCAGCACAGTAGACTGGCTTTAAAGGGAGCTTGTCTTACATTTTGCATGCAGATTAGACTGGGAAACTTACAGAATATACTGGGCACACCCAGTCCTGATGGGAGGTGTTGTGTAGTTGAGATGCTGAATGGACTGAAAAGGTTGCACTATGCTGGATACCACTGTCACATAGCAAAGAATACAGCGCTTTCGGTTTGGTACGCATATGTATCAAACAATACAAAATTTTTAATTTATGTTATCAACTTTTCTTCTGACGATGCTGTCTGTGTTGAGAGCTCAGTGGATCTGCGTTCGACTACTCGGCCTAGGCTGCACTGTGGAGCGCAGATCCACTGAGCGCAGCGCAAGCTAGCGAGACAGAAGTTAAGCTCGTTGCAACATGGCAACTGCCTCAACGCTACCCGAAATTGAGCCTCCCCCACCCTCATTCAGATCTGGCGTTTGGAACTATCTTGGTTTTCATGTTAAGCATGACCCTGATGGTAAGCGCGTCATGGACAAAAGTAAAACAGCATGTCAGATGTGCCACGCAATGCTCAATTACATTGGTGGGAACTAGTGCGTTAGCGCAGTTTGCTCGTTAACTTATTGACACTGTCCAGCCCCACGCACGGGGCGATCCGCAGTAACTCTGAGATTTGCCATGTTATGGCGTTAACGTCATTTTAATGAGATTAACGCTGACAGCACTAGTGGGAACACAATGAATATGACAGCCCATTTACGCCGACATCATCCTAGTGCAAAGACAAGTGGAAGCAGACAAAAACAACAAGCACTCATGCTACAAACTTTACTCGAGTCATTTAGACAGCACATGATTCTCCTTATGGGGACCTGATATGTTTAATATGCTGCTGAGAATATAGCCCAGAAGAAGCGTATAGTATAGCTTTTATTTTGGAAAGAGCCATTTCTCTGTAATAAACTCTCTTTTCCAAAGATGAGTGATTTCTCAATCAGATAGATTTATTTTTTTTATTATTATTTTGTTGTTTCAGTAACATTAAATTTAAAAACTGTACTTTTGAGTTAAAATATATATTTATAATTTTAATAAATGACAAATTAAAAAGGCATGAACATTCTTTTGTATCGAAAAAATATCAAACCGTGACACCAAAGTATTGAACTGAACCGAACCGTGAATTTCTGTGACGCCGAGACAAATTCCACTAGTGGAACACAGCCACAGAAACAGAAGCCATTCGTAACAGCAAAACTGCAGACGTGGAAGCAGAGCAACTACAGACGAAAGCTTCGACCTGTTTCACCAATGTAAAGCCCCCAGCATCCAACATCAACATGGAGGGGAGGAAGGCACTCACATCACATAGCAATCACAAGAACATTATCATCCTTCCAGCAGACAAGAGTTTCTGCATGGTTTTGCTAAACCAGAAAGACCATCATGAGAAAAACTGTGTCACTGCTCAGTGACAAAAATACTTATGACCCCCTGAAACAAAACCTAGGAAGTGGTTACAGGAAGAGGGTGATAGATTGCCTGAAGCAGTTAGAACAAGACAATGTTATTGACTGGACCTCATACCACAGGCTATGCCCAGGGGAATCTACAAAGATACATAAACAGGGTGTACCTTTAAGACCAATTGTCTGTACTATCAACTCAGTCACCTATACCATCTCAAAGTTTCTGGCTTTGATCCTCAACCCGCTGGTAGGCAGCTCTGAACACCACGTCCAGAAGACCTTGGATTTTGTTGAGAAGGTGAGAGATGTTATTATGGGGGCAGATGAAACAATGGTTTTGTACAATGTTACAATGACTCTTCACTTGTGTTCTAGTCACTGAAGCATTGGAGGTAGTCCGTAAGAGATTACAGGATGAGCCCAACTTCAGTAGCAGAACCACAGCACCGACCGGTTGTATTTGCTTTTGGAACTGTGTCTTAATTCCACCTATTTCACATACAAGGGTCAGTACTACAGGCAGAAACATGGGTGTGCCATGGGTTCCCCAGTTTCGCCCATTGTGGCCAATTTGTACATGGAAGAAATGGAAAAGAGGGCTTTGTTACACTGTTCCAAAAAATAGTAATGTCAAATTATTTTACTATGTATTTTACAGTTGTGTACTGTTTTTCTAGAATATCATTACATTTACATAAGTAGACTGTGATCTGACACGTCAAATGTAAAATAACATAACATCACTGTAAATGTAATGAAACACAATTTACTTGTTTTTTAAATATATTTTTTTGTACATATGCATATTTAGATTGTAAAAATACATCCAGAAATGTCTCCCATCATGCCTTGGGACATGTGCTGTTGTTTAGATGTTCTTGTTGTTTAGATGTACAGACAGAGGCTGAAGCTCTCCAAACCTGTCGTGAGGACAAAAAAACTGTGGAGCAACGAGGCTGTGGAGGAGCTTCGCACGTGTTTGGAGTCTACAGACTGGGACACAATGAAGGCTGCTTCTAACAGCTTGGACGAGTTTACGGACACTGTCACCTCCTATATCCACTTCTGTGAGGACAGCATTGTGCCATCACGCACCAGGGTGAGTTATAACAATGACAAACCCTGGTTTACTCCTAAACTCAAAAAGCTGTGGCTGGAAAAGAGAAAGGCATTCAGAAGCGGAGACAGGAACTGCTACAGAGAGGCCAAGTACAGGTTCACTAAAGAAGTGGACATTGCTAAACATCAGCACTCTGAGAAGATGCAGCAGCAGATCTCAAAGAATGACTCGGCCTCTGTGTGGAAAGGTTTTAGGAATATCACAAACTACAAGCCTAAAACCCCCCACTCCACTGATGACGTGCTCTTGGCCAACACCCTTAACGACTTCTACTGCCGTTTTGACGAGCCATCAGGCAGCCTTCACACCTCCAACGGCCCCAACAATAGAGGCACTTTGGACACTAATTCCCCCACCTCTCCCCCCTCCATAGAGCCATCACCACCTTCAAACTGTTCACCTACAACACCCCCCTCCTCACCCCACACAAAAGAGGATTTCACACCACCTCCTCCCACCACAACTCTTCATATTCATGAAGCAGATGTGAGGAAGCAGTTTAAGAGTCTGAATGCTCGAAAAGCTCCCAGACGGTGTGTCTCCTGCCACCCTCAGACACTGTGCAAACGAGCTGGCCCCAGTGTTTTCTGGCATTTTCAACTCCTCACTGCAGGCATGTCATGTGCCTGCCTGCTTCAAGTCCTCTACCATAATCCCTGTCCCCAAGAAACCTAGAATCACTGGACTAAATGACTACAGACCTGTGGCTCTGACATCTGTGGTCATGAAGTCATTTGAGCGCCTAGTTCTCTCCCATCTCAAGACCCTCACGGCCTCCTGGACCCCCTGCAGTTTGCATACAGAGCCAACAGGTCTGTAGATGACGCCATCAACATGGCCCTACACTTCATCCTGCAGCATCTGGACTCCCCAGGAACCTACGCCAGGATCCTGTTTGTGGACTTCAGCTCTGCCTTCAACACCATCCTTCCAGACCATCTCTGAGGCAAGCTTTCCCAGATGAATGTGCCTGATCCCATCTGCCGGTGGATCACTGACTTCCTGACGGACAGGAAGCAGCATGTGAGGCTGGGAAAGAATGTCTCGGACTCCCGGACCATCAGCACCGGCTCCCCTCAGGGCTGTGTTCTTTCTCCTCTGCTCTTCTCCCTGTACACCAACTGCTGCACCTCCACCCACCAGTCTGTCAAGATAATCAAGTTTGCAGATGACACCACCGTTATTGGGCTCATCTCGGACGGGGATGAGTCTGCCTACAGGAGGGAGGTTGAACGTCTGGTGTCTTGGTGCAGCCACAACAACCTGGTGCTGAATGCCCAGAAGACAGTGGAGATTATTGTGGACTTCAGGAAGCACACAGCCCCACTCCCCCCCATCATCCTGACTGACACCCCCATCACCTCTGTGGACTCATTCCGCTTCCTGGGTACCACCATCACTCAGGACCTGAAGTGGGAGCCCACCATCACCTCCGTCATCAAGAAAGCCCAGCAGAGGATGTACTTCCTGAGGCAGCTGAAGAAATTCAACCTGCCAACACGGACGATGATGCAATTCTACACCGCAATCATCGAGTCCATCCTCACCTCCTCCATCACCGTGTGGTACGCTGGAGCCACTATCAGGGACAAACAGAGACTGCAGCGTGTTGTGCGCTCTGCTGAGAAGGTGATTGGCTGTAGACTCCCATCTCTACAGGACCTGTACACCTCCAGGACACTGCGGCGTGCAGCTCGGACCTCAGCTGACCCTTCTCACCCTGGACACAGTCTGTTTGACCTGCTCCCCTCAGGCAGGAGGCTCCGGTCCATTCGCACCAGAACCTCTCGCCATAAGAACAGTTTCTTCCCCTCTGCTGTTGGACACATGAACAATAAACGTACGACTGTTCCCACCACTAACACATGACCCTACGCTGTGTTCACTGCATCATTCCATGTTTTGGCACTGATCACCACCTGCACTCATGTATATATCTTTCTACGTAGCACTTTTAATTCTTATTCTTACTTTTATTTTTTCATGTCTATTTAAGCGCAATTTATGACAGTATGTTTGCACAAGAATTTCACTCACATGTGCTGTACCAATGTACCTGCACATGTGATGTGACAATAAAAGTGATTTGATTTGATTTGATTTGAAGCACCGCAGCAATTTCCTAATGTTGTAAACCTGCTCAACATTTGGCAGTAAAACCCTTTCTGATTCTGATTGTTTTATTGTTTATGGTTGCGTTACTTTTAACTGTTATCTTGAATGTTGTGTTTACGCCGTGGTGCAGAGTCACTGACAGTTGTTGTTTTGCAGAGAGAGTGCTGTACCATGAGTGACTTCTGTTGTGCTGTTGTTGAACCTTGAGGCACATTGTAGCACCGGCAAAGGTTTTAACAAAGAGCTCCCCCTACCAGCTTAGGGTTAAATAACAAGCTCATTCTCTCTCTGTGAGCTTCTTTGTTAAGATTTCTCTGTATGCCACAATATAAAACATTGCACGGACACGCTGTGCTAATTATATATTTTGAAAAAGAAATGTAGAGGTAGGAATTGCAATTAATCTAAATAACATGACGCTAAGCATCGGCCAATGAATGTGAACTAACAACAACAAGGTCGCGGGTATGGCTGCGACCGTAGGAAAAAACCCTAATGTGAAGGTATTTTACTGTGAATTTGATAGTAATGTTCTGTTCTTCTAGAATATCATTAAAGTTACGTAAATAGACTTTGATTTCACATTTTGAATGTAAATTAACGTTAAATCACTGTAATGTAATACAACATAATTGTCATGATTATTAAATGTATCTGTCTGTACATATGCATATTTAGATTGTTAAAATACATTTACAAATGTATCATGATTTCACAAATATCTGTCCGTTATTTGAAAGATTTAACTGTTGAATTCAAATGTAATGCTATGGAAAAGTATATAACATGATCCCTCTAAGCTTGTGTTACATCACATAAGTATTATTATCATTGCTAGTTAGGGCGTTCGTGGCTCAAGAGTTGGCAGTTCGCCTTGTGATCAGAAGCTTGCCGGTTCGCGCCCCAGCTCGGACACTCTCCGTCGTTGTGTCCGTGGTCAAGACTCTTCACCTACCGCCTACTAGTGATGGCCAAAGGGGCCGATGGTGCGATATGGCAGCCTCACCTCTGTCAGTCTGTCCCAGGGCATGCAAGCAATTATTATTTAAACCAACTGTTAACTGTATATTTCTGTACATTTACATATTATGCTTCATATTTCCCCATTCTGTGACCTTGTTTATAGGTAATTTCATTGTTTGATCACGTAAAAATGTTCCTAATTTAAAAGCACTTGGAAAAGGCAGAATCCCATGTCAAATTAGCGCAACAAACTCTATTTTCATTACTGAAAATGACCGTGAAAATGATCATGAAAGTGGCCACTTTCATGAGCAATGTTCCCTCTAAGCTGCGCACGTGCGCAATTGCGCACTGCCTGTACAGTCTCTGAACACAAAAAAAATCTAACCTGAATTGAAATTAAAATTAATACTTTAACAATTCTGTTTTGCAGTGTTAGTCAGTAAGTGACTGGCTGCTCCCATTTGGGAACGATGCCACCTTATCCCATAGTCCAGCCAATAATGCCTATATGCGCAGCCAATCAAAGTCGTTGACAGGCTATAACAGCGTCCTTATGTGCCGACACCGGTGTTTTAGCTGGCAAAGGGCGTGGCTGATGTGGAGTGAAGCCACGTTAATGACAACGTGTACAACCATTGGAGATGTGAGCAGGACAGACGGACGGGACAATTGACGGAAAACGTGTGGACTTTATACCAGTTTTTAAATTGTGTTGATAGGCCACGTAAAACCAGAGTTGTGATAAAAAAAAATGCAATGTTTGGTTTTCTTCCTGAATACTGTCGTTGTTTATATTTACTGCAGGAAGAAACGGTTAAATCGGCGTTTTATAAGAAAAAAGGCTCGAAAGCACTCTCCGCCTGTGAACAAAAACAAACCCCACCCCCCTCTGCCTTCTTAGTCGTCCAATCAAATTCGTCGACCAATCAAAAAATGATATGGCAACGTGGCATCTAGTTGTTAAGAAACGGGGGAAGTTTTAGGAGTGACTGCGGTGTTTTGAGATGTGAGAGATTTGCGACGTTTAGCGCAAATCTTGTGTCGTTAGTGTGTAGTGTAGTCAATAGTTTTGTTGTGTGTGTCAGAACAATGAGGCGACTGCTGAATGTTACAGACTGATACAGGAGTGATACATCTACTCTGTCAGGCCTGCAGGTATCAGGCTGTTGTTCTCCTTTATCTCATAATGGACAGGAATTATTTTTTGGAGTGGCACAAATAATTTGTGTGGCATCAGATTTGATGCAGAACAGCTGATTGTTCTGTAAATAGTTTGAAATGTTTATTTAAAAATGCCTTGGCTGCATTTAAAAAAAATAGCTGCAAAAAACTTTGTTTGCCAAACTCTGTTACTTTTTTGAAGAAGTAACTATATAATTAATTGGCCAGCATTGGTCATTATATACTGTATTTTGGAAACAGAGTTACAGACTCTCTCCCAGACCACAGACTCATAATACAAGTCAGAGCTTTATAAAAATAAAAAAAAAAGTTGTGTTTTCGAAATTGGAGTTCAAGTTATTTTTACTTCCAATAGAGCTAACATACTACACAGGTCATGAACAAGATTTTTTTTACATTTTCATTGTAAATGGGCTAAAGCAGTTAATTAAAAGTAGTCTAACATAAATGTAAACGCTGTAATTTGATTATTTTAATAAACCATATAACTTGGATGGATTCGATGCTGGCGTGACCACAGTGCACACGTCTGATGTCGCTCACAGTGGTCCAAGGGATCGCTCAGGGAGTTTGTGTGTTCGCTCAGACACGTGAAAAATTAGAGGGAACATTGTTCATGAGTAAATCATATAAGGCTTACATGATTTACTCATGAAAGTGGCCACTTTCTCAATACTTTCATATATTGTTTTAGTAAGTGTCCAAAACACACACGTTTCATTTATATAACTTTTCAAGGGATCTTATATCTGTTTTCACTCTTGTATGCTTTTCATACAAGTTTCACACAAGACAGATACAAACTTTATAAGATTTATATATATCTTTTCCATATGGGTAGAGCCGGCTCCTTGAAGTGAATAACGGAAGCCGGCTCCTTATTGGGAGCCATGTGTTTTTTTTCTTTCTCTCACCCTCTCTCTTTCTTTTTTTTTACTTCACGCCGCTTGTGATTGGCCAATATGTGTTTGTGCCTTGTGTTTGCGCTGAGCAGAGGGGGAAGGGGTGGTAGTTACACTCACAGCAGCAGTAGCACATGAACAGTGCAGGAGGAAGAGAGAGAAAGAGAGCCAGGGGCAACAACAAGAGTCAACATTGACACGTTAGAAAGGTATAGTCAAGAAAATGAGTGACACCAAGAAAAGAAGCAAAATCTAGAATAATTTCAGTTTGGTTTGCAGTGTTTTGTGTTCTTCACTTTAAATTTGTTTAAAAGGAAAAAGTTGAAAGTTGAAATAGTTAAAAGTTGAATTGTAAATAGTTGTTTTTTGTGTTTTATAATTTGTTTTTTACATTTTATGTGGAATGAATAAATAAATCCATCCATCCACTTCTCCTTTCAGAGTCGCGGGAGCACTGGAGCCTGTGCCAGCTGTCTTAGGGTGAGAGGCAGGGTACACTCTGGACAGGTCGCCAGTCTGTCGCAGGGCTAACACACAGACAACCAATCATACTCACATTCACTCCCATGGGCAATTTAGTGTTTTCAGTTGACCTAACCCCAGCAGCCATAGCTGGAATGGCCAACGGGCATACCGGGCATTTGACCGGTGGGCCGATGGTGATTTTTCATTTTTATGGGCCGATGTTTTTTGTTTGTTTGTTTGTTTTTTGTAACAGCACAAACAATAAAAGGTGTTGGATTGGCCAGATGCTGGTCGATGTGTAAAAATAACTCAGTTGTTTGGTGGTGGCTATGGTGGAGCTTCCACAGAGGCAACAGGTGGATGAGGGAAAGTGGAGGCAGGAGGAGGAGAGACCTGACGCGGCCGCCGGGCCGAGTATCAGGTGTACTGAACTTCAGGTAAGAAGTTATGACCTGCAGTCTATCTGGGTCAGATATAAACCAAGTTTAGGTGGAGTTTATTTTCGTTGTGCTGACTTTTTACAGTCAGTTACAATAACTCGTACTGCGCACTAGCTAGCATGACGGTGTTTCTATATAGCTGGGTGGGTGCTTTGATGTTACTAATAGTGAACTTTATTTTATTCATAAGGTTAGTAGTGTTGCCAACCGTCCCGTAAAAAACGGAATCGCTATCGAAGGGAAGTTATGAACTGTTTCTGAGAGACAAATAACACCAGGATCCTTTGTAGCTGACAACTGGTAACTGCAGGGGCGGGTCTAGCAAAGTTTTGCCAGGGGGCCAGGTAGGGCATTAACAGGGAAAGGGGGGCACAAAGAAATACTTTTCTTTCTTCTTCTCATTTAAAATATCTCACTTTTATTAAATAATTATCTGAATCTTACAACCAAAGTTTTTATCTGAAGTAAAATGTATAGAAATCATACATATACCAACAAGACAGTGTACATCACTGTTACAACAGTGTTTGTTTTCATTCAAAGGCTCTATGGCTTTAATACCTGGTGGGCCGGTCTCTAGTCAAAATGCCGATTTTTTTGTCCCAGTCCAGCCCTGCCAGTAACTGCATGTCTTTGGACTGTGGGAGGAAGCCGGAGTGCCCTGGGAGAATAAAAATAATAGCCGATCTAGGAGAGAAGGACAACTGCTGCCTGATCCCTTATGTGTCAGAAGTATTGGAACAGTTGAGACACATTTTTTCTAAACACCATGGGCCAAAAATTGATCTACCCCAACGATCGGGTCCCCTGACACAAACAGAGTAATATAGTGCACGCTGTTAAGTGCAAGGAGGATTGTCATGATTTATACATTGGGCAAACTCTGGTATAGCAGCTGGCACAACACAGAAGACCTGACTAGTCGGGCCAGGACTTCACACTCTATTTCCTTCAACAGGCCAGGTGGACACTCTTTCAATGATGAGGATGTACACATCCTGGACAGGGAGGAACGCTGGTTTGAGCGAGGAGTCAAGGAGACCATTTATGTGAAAAGGGAAAGGCCATCTCTGAATCGCGGAAGGGGCCTAAGGGTGCCATCTTACAATGCTGGCCTCACAACCCATTGTTCATTCAGTGGGGTAGATTTAGTCATTGTGCAAATGTACTCTTTAGGTTGGGGAAACCTGCAGTCAGCTGAGATTAAAGAAATGACTTGGATGAGTGATGAAATGTTTCTCCCGCTTAAAGCGCTACATCCAGATGAACAGAATCAACGTCTTGGGATAAAGAAGTGACAGGAGAAGCAGCCTTCAGCCATACCGTGAGTGTTAATATCAGTGCACGACAACAACCAGTTTATTGAAGAACATTTGTGACATTAAAATAAGATTATTTTTAAACTATGCTGTCATATTACCTTAATAAGAACTTAGCTAGACAGCCAGATCCACATCTGAGTCTGACTAACAAGACAGGGGACGCAAAAATGAACACAATGCAAAAGACAAGTGATTGTTACAATTAAACAGGAAATCACTAACACGCAGAGAGAGAGAGAGAGACAGACAGACAGACAGACACATGGACAAAATAAGAACTGCCTAAACTAAACAAGGACCAGAGAACTAAGAAAACTCAGAAGCATAACGAAATAACACACTCAGGAAATAAACCTAAATAAACCAGTCCAGAAATAACTAACAGTCTCATGCAAAGACAAAATACTGTCATGGCGACAGACCACTGTCAGACCACTGTCACCATGACCACATAACATTTTGAATAAGGTAAACTTGTAAAAATAAAAATAAAAATCCATAAAAGTCTTTTGTAAAACAGAAATTAAATGTAAAAATGTGTAATATGATTTTTAAAAGCAAGTCTATTTAGAGTTTTTTCCCCTTAAAGTCTTTTCTATGTTAAACCAAAATTCAAATAAAGCAGTAAAGGCTGTAACCTGAAAAATTCAGTTCTGAAAATACAGTTCCTTATAATAAATAAAATCTGAACAAATTATTAATTTAATTTGGATTTTATCAGTGTTGAACAAAAAGTGGACCTGAGACGGCATAAAATCAAAGTATCCAACAAATTTAAGTAATTCAATTTAGTGGTTGTACATGGAAGGTCAGTCAGCTTGACAAATAACAGTCAAAAAGCAAAGTTCAAAAAGAAGAAAACATTCATGTTAAAACAGCCAAAAATAGTTAAGATGTAACCACACAGTCAGTCTGTAATCTAAAGGATGAATACACAAACCATAAACTGAAATAACAGTTTTATAGCTACTGAACTTCACCTTTTTATGGTCACTGTGTTTATTTAACAAGGAACCTTGGAAGGTTGATTTAAATTAAATATTTCCTTCACTTACTAAAATCCTATGAGCAATGTGTCCCATACCAACATATTTGCCCCACGTTTGCCCTACGACAGCAATGACAGCAAAAACAAACCAAAACAAAACCCCCTCTCTATTGCCCCCTAGTGTCTGACTGCAGTGTAGATCATAACCTCACTGTGATTTTGGTTTCATTGCACTAGTTTTCTTATAAGTTTGTTTTTATCACTAACATAATATATTTACCCAGAATAGGGAAATCCCTCGGTTGTTAATTCAAGAAGTATTGTAGTTCAGACATTGCTTCTGCTTGTTTGATTGTATTAATGGAAGGATGCTAAGATGTGCAGCAGGAAGCCAAAGATGAGACACTGATACTGTTTATATTAGAAACAGAGAAAGGCCATGGAGCCAACCCTGCTGTTGTTCCTCACATCTCTGTGTGGTGTATTTCAAGCATCATCATACACGTAATAATGTTGGCCCCGTAATAATAGTGAAACTGACCAATTCTACTGTCACGACATGATAACTTTACAATGCGGAGAAAAAAGAATGTTTCTTTTTATTTATAGTATGATGCGATTCCATACTAGATTATTGACGAATGTGAGTTGTTGTTATTCAGCCTGCTATGTGCCCCCTTTCAAAAGCTAGTTATACAATATATAAAACTCTTCCAAACTTCGACCCCCAAAAAACTGATGTCATGCTTTCTCCCAAAACTCATCAGTTTTCAACTCAGACTACAGTCCTACACACCAACACCCTCTATACCCCTCTATTAATTTACATATGAACAAAAAGCAAATACAAAAACCAACCCAAAGAGACTTTAAAGCGATCTCCGCATGATTCTACTGTAGAAACATGAACAGGTAGAAATGGAGCCTGCAAGTCTCTGTTTTTGTTACCTGCTGTATATTCAAATTAATTCAATTTTATTTATATAGTGCCAAATCCCAACAGCAGATTTATATTGTACAGTAGATACAGAGAAAAATCCAACAATCATATGACCCCCTATGAGCAAGCACTTTGGCGACAGTGGGAAGGAAAAACTCCCTTTTAACTGGAAGAAACCTCCGGCAGAACCAGGCTCAGGGAGGGCCGGGGCCATCTGCTGCAACCGGTTGGGGTGAGAGAAGGAAGACAGGATAAAAGACATGCTGTGGAAGAGAGACAGAGATTAATAACAGACATGATTCAATGCAGAGAGGTCTGTTAACACATAGTGAGTGAGAAAGGTGACTGGAAAGGAAAAACTCAATGCATCATGGGAATCCCCAGCAGCCTACGTCTATTGCAGCATAGCTAAGGGAGGATTCAGGGTCACCTGGTCCAGCCCTAACTATATGCTTTAGCAAAAAGGAAAGTTTTAAGCCTAATCTTAAAAGTAGAGAAAGTGTCTGGAAGCTGGTTCCACAGAAGAGGGGCCTGAAAACTGAAGGCTCTTCCTCCCATTCTACTTCTAAATACTCTAGGAACAACAAGCCTGCAGTGCGAGAGCGAAGTGCTCTAATAGGGTGATATGGTACTACAAGGTCCTTAAGACAGTGGTTCCCAACCTTTTTTTTGCTGCGCCCCCCTTTGTTTTACAAGAAAAATGTTCGCGCCCCCCTCGCGCGCGCACACGCACGCACGAACATATCCTCCAACCACACACACCCATATTTTTCTCCATTGCGGTTTATTTCACACCTCAAACATTTAGTAAACAGTTAAGCAAATACAAGTAATATGCAATAAATTGCAGGTGGTAAGGAAATAAACTACTAACTCTTTTAAGCTACGTCCGCACCTACACGAGTATTTTTGAAAACGCAGCTGTTTCGTCCACACGTAAACGGCGTTTGGAATCACTCCTTAAAACTCCCTTTTTTCGTTTACGTGTGGACGAGGAATACAGAGTTCATCACGCAACGTCAAAGGTATGTGCCTTTTTTCACGTCACGCTGTGCGCCACGTAATTGTTTACATGAGATGAATTGCAGAATGGGAGACAGAGACAAAATACTGTTAATCTGACAATCTTCAGGTTTTACGCGCAGTTACTGTCCCTCCATTTACAAAGGCAGAGGCGTCACGGTGTAATTATTTTACATGTAGTTGTTTTTTTTCCTGTGTAATAATATTCAACATTGCTATCAATAAAATTTTCAATCCCTCTGCAAAATGGGTTCAAAAATGTTAGGTATTTTAGTACCATGGTAGCATTTACTGGATATTGTTTTATAGTGACATTATGCAGGAAAACTCTGTCATTCAATAAGGCCCCTTTGTTTCAGTGTTTTTCTCTTTGACCCAAGAATTGATGTGTGAGAATCACAGGCTGGTACAAGGTTGAAATACCACAGAGATCACTCCCTCAGCTACATTAGTTTCTTAATCTCTTAGGAGACGCCTGTTGAAGGCCAGATGGTTTGTTTCAGAATTCACTAATGAAAGAACTCTTTATTTTGTGCCTTGAAAATATGTCGCTGAGATAATCATAATTGTAGCTGAACTGATAAACTATACAAAGGATGCTTCTTCACCCAAGGGCAGGAAGACGCTCCCTTATCTTGGTCTGTACTGGTTTAAACTGATAATCTGCTGTCTCATGAATTTTACCCTCTATATAAACTGTTGTACTTGTGAATAAAGTTGAGTCAATTTGGGAAGACAACCTGAAGCGTTTGTGGAGGCGCCCCGTGCTAGCAGTGTCCAAGCTTTGGTTTGTTTTTTTTTCTCTTCCTTTTCATAGCGCCCCCCCTCCTAGGGGGCGGGCCCCACACTTTGGGAAGGTCTGCCTTAAGATATGATGTAATATATCCGCTCTGGCTGCTGCTGCTTGCTTTTACAGCTGGACTTTGAACCTAATCACCTCATCTAAGTATTATAAGTGCTGTAGGAGTCAAGCTGTGTTTTATTAACCAGCATAGTGTAACAGTTAGTGTAACAGTAGATGATGTTTAACACTTTTACAGCTGTACTTTGAACCGAATTCAATTTCAATTTTCAAAGAGTTTTATTGTTCATAATCAAAATTACATCTGTTCATTCATTCTTTGAACCGAATTATCCCATCGAAGTATTACATGGGCTGTGAGAGTCAAGCTTTTGTGCTGCTTTTGTGTTTTATTAACCAGTCTAGAAGTTGAGCTGATTCATGGTGTTGCTGCGCTTCTTCATTGTTTCGTGTGAACTCTTCTCCGTGAAGGATCAACCTGTGTAAGTTCACTAACGTAAAGCAGAGGTAATTGTGCGATTGTAATCTGGCTAGCAGACAAATTTATTACACAGCAACTCATATAGTCACTATAGTCACTTTTTTGTTTTTTAACCAGCAACAATTGCCTCAAGATAATTTGTATAATACAAGAGAGGTGATAGGATCTGGAAATTCCTTGTTTATGGTAGCTAAATGTTATATTAAACACAACCATAAACAGTGCTACACATAAGCAGACTTAATAAAATCAAATTAAATTACAAAAAAGGAAACTAAGTAAAAAACAATAAAAATAATTTCCCTTAAGGGTCATGCTTAGTAATGTAGTGTAAATAACAACAGCATTTCTCACTGTTTTATGATTTTCCTTGTAGTTACTTTCGTCATGCAGCTGGTGATCCGTCGGTACCGTCCTGCAGACAAGGACACAGTGCTCACCCTCTTCAGTACTGGCACCTTGGAGCATATCCGTCCATGTTTCTATAACGCCATGACCAGTCCCCTTTACCTCACCATCACCCCGACTCTGTGTGTTGTTGGTTATCTCCTTGGCTCTGTGTTTGGGGCTGTGCTGTTCCCAGCAGCTTGGGTAGGTCTCATCTACTGCTGCAGTCATGAAGTATATGCCACCTACGTCAGGTATAAACTTCGCACCGACATGCAGGACATCCCTGGGAACTTCCTCAGCAGACCTGATGACTGTTTCTGGGTGGCTGAGGCTGAGGTTGGAGCGAGAGCCCAGGTTGTTGGTATGGTGGCTGTGGTAGCTAAACACAGTGGGACAGAAAAGTATGGGGAAATGTTCAGAATGATCATTTTCCCACAGTATAGACGGATGGGCCTCGGCTTAAGGTTGACTCAGACTGCGGTTGGCTTCTGTAAAGAACGGGGCTTCTCCAAGGTGGTGTTGGAGACTAGCTCCACCCAAATGGCAGCTGTGGCCCTGTACAGCAAAGTGGGGTTTAACCGTGTCCAGTCTCATATCAAAGCACAGGCAGCTCATTGGATCATTTCACTGGCCAGGGTCACGATTATAAGGATGGAAAAATACTTGTAAACGTAAAATAACACTCATCAGCAATGTGTTGTTTTCATGCTTGGCTCCTCTTTAACAGTGGTTTAATATTTGGCAATGGTTAAACTTGACTGTAACCAAAACCCTCTGGTTTAGGTGTGAAAAAATGCCAAATTTGATGTACACTGTAGGACTCTATGAACAGATATGAATGTAAGGAGCAAGATGTTGTTACTAAAAACTTTCTGGTTTCCTCCCACTACACCATGATTCACTAACAGTTAATCCTTACAATGTGTACTTTTCAGTGATGATTTCACATAATCAGTTGTACTGACCACTTTTAACTGTTTTAATTAATAAATTATTTTTATTTAAAAAAAAAAAAGAAAGTGAAAAAAAATACGTTTCAAAATCTCCGTATACGCCCACAGGCGTTAATAGTTGTAACAAATAGTGTTTGAAAATTCATCATTCTTATTATGCGAGAGATAACGTCTAATGTATAATGTCTAAATGTTTTTCTATTAATTACCAATATTTGGAGAAACATTTTAAAATACAGTACACACAACATATTGTAAGCACATGATACAAAGTATGTAAAAATCTTAATAACAAGGATTTTAATTTGCTTATGAAATGAAGATTTGATTTTTAAATTCAGTATGTTGTACCCAAATCTATACTGTGGATATGGATGTGAACAGCAGAGGGCGCTACTGACCTGAGTAACACTGAAGCTCCTTTGATGAAAATAATTTATTTCTGATATTATACAGCATTCACTTCCTTTTCTACAAGGAAGTATTAGATGTTTAAAATATAACTGCACCATAAACAGTGCTGGAAAGTAAATACAGTACATTTGCTAATATGCCGTTTAAACTCAAGTTTTACATCTAGAATATGTTGTGATTGGCTATGATGCAGCATGTGAAACAATAACAAATGAGCTAGTGCACGGCAGTTCATGGGTAATCAAAATCGTTTGAAACTCACTGACTGCTGTAGATGCTGTGCATTAAAACTTCCAACATTTTAAAATATGATTTGATTTGTCATTTGTCACAATAGAAAGGAAAATAATAGTATCGCCTGTGAAAGTCCATTAATAATAACTTTGATTTGTATAGCGCCTTTCAAAAAACCCCAAGGATGCTTAGCTAAAAAGCTAGAGGTTGAAGGTTTTGTTGAAGAGATGAGGTTTGAGAAGTCCCATGGATGAGGACCGTAGCATCCGAGACTGTGTGTATGGTTCCAGGAGGTCAGAGACATATTGAGGTGCCAGGGCATTGAGGGATTTGTAAGTGAGAAGAAGAATCTCGTAAGTAATGTGTGACTTGACCGGAAGCCAGTGGAGATTAATGAGGGTGTGGGTAATATGTTCCCAGAGCTTAGTGCCTGTTAGAAGCCTTCCAGACTGTTAAAAGCCTTCTGGACATACTGGAGGCTATCCAGGGCTTTAGTGGAAATCCCAAACAGGACTGCATTTCAGTAGTCCAGCTTGGTGGTGACAAATGCATGGATGAGTCTCTGCTATAGAGTCAGTGAGTGATGCCCGAATTCAAGAGATGTTCATTAGGTGGAAAAAAGCTGCTTAGGTGACAGATTTGACATAAGCACGAAATGAAAGAGTGGAGTCTAAATTGACACCCAGATTGCAAACCTCAGAGGGAGGTTAAATAAGGAAGCCGTCTATGTCAATGCGTACAGTGGCTTGCAAAAGTATTCGGCCCCCTTGAACTTTCTCACATTTTGTCACATTACAGCCACAAACATGAATCAATTTTATTGGAATTCCACGTGAAAGACCAACACAAAGTGGTGTACACGTGAGAAGTGGAACGAAAATCATACATGATTCCAAACATTTTTTACAAATAAATAACTGCAAAGTGGGGTGTGCGTAATTATTCAGCCCCCTTTGGTCTGAGTGCAGTCAGTTGCCCATAGACATTGCCTGATGAGTGCTAATGACTAGAGTGCACCTGTGTGTAATCTAATGTCAGTACAAATACAGCTGCTCTGTGACGGCCTCAGAGGTTGTCTAAGAGAATATTGGGAGCAACAACACCATGAAGTCCAAAGAACACACCAGACAGGTCAGGGATAAAGTTATTGAGAAATTTAATATAGCAGGCTTAGGCTACAAAAAGATTTCCCAAGCCTTGAACATCCCACGGAGCACTGTTCAAGCGATCATTCAGAAACGGAAGCGTGCACTGCACAAAGTTGGCCTTTATGGAAGAGTGGCAAGAAGAAAGCCATTGTTAACAGAAAACCATAAGAAGTCCCGTTTGCAGTTTGCCACAAGCCATGTGGGGGACACAGCAAACATGTGGTGCTCTGGTCAGATGAGACCATAATGGAACTTTTTGGCCAAAATGCAAAGCGCTATGTGTGGCGGAAAACTAACACTGCACATCACTCTGAACACACCATCCCCACTGTCAAATATGGTGGTGGCAGCATCATGTTCTGGGGGTGCTTCTCTTCAGCAGGGACAGGGAAGCTGGTCAGAGTTGATGGGAAGATGGATGGAGCCAAATAGAGGGCAATCTAGGAAGAAAACCTCTTGGAGTCTGCAAAAGACTTGAGACTGGGGCGGAGGTTCATCTTCCAGCAGGACAAGGACCTGAAAACTGCTGTTCACAAATGCTGTCCATCTAATCTGACTGAGCTGGAGCTGTATATATATATATATATACATATAAATGGTAAATGGCCTGTATTTGTATAGCGCTTTACTAGTCCCTAAGGACCCTAAAGCGCTTTACATATCCAGTCATCCACACATTCACACACTGGTGATGGCAAGCTACATTGTAGCCACAGCCACCCTGGGGCGCACTGACAGAGGCGAGGCTGCCGGACACTGGCGCCACCGGGCCCTCTGACCACCACCAGTAGGCAACGGGTGAAGTGTCTTGCCCAAGGACACGACCGAGACTGTCCAAGCCAGGGCTCGAACCGGCAACCTTCCGATTACAAGGCGAGCTCCCAGCTCTTGAGCCACGATCGCCCGTATATATATATATATATATATATATATATATATATATATATACACACATATATATACATATATACACACATATATATATATATACACACACACATATATATATATATATATATATATACATATATATATATATATATATATATATATATATACACACACATATATATATATATATATATATATATATATATATATATATATACACATACGTGTGTATATATACACTCTGCAAAAGTTTTAGGCAGGTGTAAAAAAATGCTGTAAACAAAGAATGCTTTCAGAAATATAAATGATTGTTTATTGGCCCCAAATGTATTCTGCAGTAGGACGACGACCCCAGACATAAAGCCAAAGTCATTAAGAACTATCTTCAGTGTAAAGAAGAACAAGAAGTACTGGAAATGATGGTATGGCCCCCACAAAGCCTTGATCACAAAAACATTTAGTGTGACTGGGATTACATGAAGAGACAGAAGGATGTGAGGAAGGATGCATCCACAGAAGATCTGTGGGTAGTTCTCCAAAATGTTTGGAGCAACCTATCAGCCGAGTTCCTGTGGGCAAGTGTGCCCAGAAGAACTGATGCTGTTTTAAAGGCAAAAGGTGGTCACACCAAATATTGATTTGATTTAGATTTCTCTTTTGTTCATTCACTGCATTTTGTTGATTGATGAAAATAAATGATTGACACTTCTATTTTTGAAAGCATTCTTTGTTTACAGAATTTTTTCCTCACCTACATTAAAAATGTTTGCACAGCATAACCACTTTTGGGGTTGTTAATCATGAAAAGTAGTGTACAATGTCTGTAGACCGTACAGGTAATGTATTAGACATGTATTACTTTTCTTAAATTAATCACCTGCCAAAGAAAGTAGTTTGGTACACTATTTTTTTACATTACTTTCCTGTTACTCCATAAAATGGCCTGAAATGCACTGTCACATAATTACCAGATAACATTATAAACCTAAGGTTACAGTCCCACACACCAACATAAATCCTTATTCAAATGAGGACACATATAGAATCCCTTTTGCAGTGTTTATGAACACAAAGTTGACAACACAAAGCAAATATGAAAACCAGCCCGAAGAGACTGTAAAGCGATCTCCACATGATACTACTGTCGAAACATGAATTTTGATGTTTTATTCTTCCCACAGATAACAGAAGAATCTTTGTTACACAAGAAATGGCATAAGTGCAAATCCCTTTTTAGCAGATTATCTTTCTTTTTAATATACAACACTGGCAACTACGTTAACAGTGGACTATGCAGCTCACTTCATAAGTATAAATTAGGACTGAGATGACATGAGCCCCTCCTTTACGTTGGTTGCCAACCGCCGTTAAACACAAAGAAGAAGAAGAAGAAGCCATGAGCTGTATTTCAGTTTGTTGATGGTAACTCACAGAAATATTGATTGCGAGTTGTTCACACTGTCGCCAGCGTTCACATGCTCTCTGCAGATAGACTGGCCAGCCCCCAGATAGACTGCAAAAGCGCTACTCCCGCTGAACCATAATTTCCGCGATTTTTGACACTTCCGCGTTGCCTTCGTTTTTCGGCCCCGCAGGTTGTTGGAAGGTTGTGATTTCTGCAGGATAATGGCGTGGATTAGGAAAACTTTCTGCATGGTTGACTTTGTGTAACATTTTTGTGTAACAGTAGAGGATGTTTAACACTTTTACAGCTGTACTTTGAACCGAATCATCCCATCGAAGTATTACATGGGCTTTGAGAGTCAAGCCTTTGTGCTGCTTTTGTGTTTTATTAACCAGTCTAGAAGTTGAGCTGATTCACGGTGTTGCTGCGCTTCTTCATTGTTTCGTGTGAACTCTTCTCATGAAGGATCAACCTGTGCAAGTTCACTAACGTAAGGCAGAGGTAATTGTGCGATTGTAATATGGCTAGCAGACAAATGTGTTACACAGCAACTCATATAATCGCTTCTTGTTTCGTTTTTTTATTAAGTTGGGTAAGGTCTGTTAGAGAGCTGTTGATGGTGCACGAACGGGCCTGTGCTGTTGCTGAATGATAGTGATGTGCGGATCGATCCTGAAATATCGATTCCTCCGATACCAATCATTTATGTTCTAGAATCGATTCTCACATTAAAATATCGATATTTTAGTAATTTAGGGTAAATTTGTAGTTTATCATTAACTGGAACACAGTGGAAAGAAACTATAACATTCGGATTGTCTACATTCAAAGGAACTACTTCCTCTTCCGCCTTTCATAGTCATTTGCGAAATAGGCTGTCTGTTTCGCAGCCCCTTGGCGTGCGCACTCACAACAATGACTGAGCGTAATTGGAGTCATGTGCGAACCTATTTTACCTCCACAAAAACTGAGACGTGGTTTGCCATACATGTGGGAAAAAAGGTGAGGTGTTGTGGCCACACTAGGGAGACATTCAAAAATGCTGTTGGGGTGGGGATAAATACATTTTACAGTGTTTATTTATCGGATAAAATACGTTAAATGTCCGGATACAGCGGGGGTGTCCAAATTCAGAGGCTGCTTCCACCCGAGGACCCGGGCCTTCGCGGTCTAAAGAAAGACGGGTATACGGCACGAGCTCCCTCGGTGGAGTGAAACTGCCGTCTGCTCCTTGCTATCTAAAATATAACCGGACGCTGGCGTAAACTCTCGACCGTCTCACACTTCTGTTTAATCAGTTTTCAGTTTGACGTTTATTCAGCTGTGTGAAAACCCCGAGGAACCCTCCTGAGGGATTAATAAAGTTAAATTTTATTTAATCTAATCTAATAACTTTAATCTCAGCCAAACTGATTTACTCACGAACAAATAAAACACTGAAAAAGCCAAACAATAACATTTTAAGTTATCTAAGTGACTTATATATCATGTTTAACCCAAGTAGCGAAAGACCGCGGGGGTTTGAAAACGATCAATCGCAAGGGTGTAGATTTGATTGTGGCATTGGTGGGGACGGATGATTCAACCACTGAACCCTGCCCCGTTTCTTATTTTTTCCTTTTTGTTTTTGCTTCTTGATAAAAGGAGAAATATACTTGCCTACATATGCTATTCTACATGCTTTTAAACCATTTAAAATTACAATTCATAGTTTTATATGTGAATTATATAATGTTAAATTACTATTAAACAAATGACTAAGTATTTTAGACTTTAGTTTACTTCAGTCATATTCCATATAAATCAGGTATCATACAAAAATAAAAATAGCTTCAAATACAGTCATGACAATAAAAGAATATGACTTTAAGGACTTAACAACATTGCTTCAGTTATAGTACACCAACATCTCTGACACATTAGCACTAAGGGAACACTGGATGACCTGGTGGGTTTTGTCCATAAAACTACTCGTCTAAGATTACCACAAAGTAAAAGATCTCTCAGCAACATTATGCAACATTTTAGGCACTATTGCCCTCTATCAGATCAGTGAGCTGAGATGTTTTATTCTAAACATGAACTACTGTTACAGCAACAGACATGGACTACATGCCCACACAACAAACACATGCCTGCTCCTCTCGTTAGCTGAAATGAACTGCTGGCATATTTGTTTTACATCTATACTGTCCAGTCTCTCCTGGTGGACATGGCATCACATTATTCATGGTTACATACAATTTTAGACTGATGTGGGCCAAGCCTAGCACCTACTTGCCAACCTTGAGACCTCAGAATTAGGGAGACATTCAAAGGGGCTGGGGGGAGGTATACATGTACATGTATATACAAAAAACTTTAATTTTACAGTGTTTATTTATCGGATAAAATAAGTTAAATGTCACCGTTATTATTGTCCGACCGTAAACAGGCTGGGGGGTGTCCAAATTCAGAGGCTGCGTCCACCTGAGGACCCGGGTGAGCCGGGTCCTCCGAAAGCCGGGTAGACCGGAAATGAGCGACTGTGAAATTGGACGGTCTAGCCTTCAGAATTACGTCACCTGCCGTCTGCTCCTTGCTGTCTAAAATATAACCGGACGCTGGCGTAGATGGTCGAATAAACTGCTGTTTTCACACAGCAGTTTATTCAGCTGTGTGAGAACCCGGAGGAATCATCCCGAGGGATTAATAAAGTTTTATTTAATCTAATTTAATCTAATAACTTTAATCTCAGCCAAACTCACCAACAAATAAAACACAACTAAAGCACTGAAAAAGGCCAAACGATAACATGTTTAAGTTATTTGACGTTTACACAGCTACATTCTCGCCTGAAAATGTGTTAAAAGTTTATTTTGCGACCCAGAAAGAGTAATAAGAGTAATATTAAAACTAAGTAGCTGCAGTAATAGTGGCCATTGTTGGAAACTGGAATTGGCTGGGCCAGTCTGGGATATGGTTTTCAGTTTTGTTGTCCGGGTGGAAAATCGGGAGAAACGCTGACAGATCGTTTTTCTCTTACTATTGGGTTTGTTTTTCTTTACTCGAAGAGATCAAATTATTGGTGGGGACAATTCAATAATCGCTGGATATTGGTGGGGACATGTCCCCTCCGTCCATGCCAAATCTACGCCCTTGGTCGATCGGCTCAGATATTTGAAGTTTGCACGGCTACATTCTCACCTGAAAATATGTTAAAAGTTTTTTTGCGACCCAGAAAGAGAAATAAGAGTAATATTAAAACTAAGCAGCTGCCGTCATTGTTCGAAACAAGTACTCTGATGTCCTGAAATCATTATGATGCTATAATTTGAGATACAATGAATAAAATAAGTTTTTGTACAAAGTACCGGTATCGGATCAGTATCGTCGATACCACCCTGAATATTACTTGGTATCGGATCGGAAAGGAAATCAGTGGTATCGCACATCACTACTGAATGAGTTGAGTATAACGTGAGTGAGTATAACATCAACAAAGCATTTTCATCCAGAGAACTGGCACTCCTTAGATCTTTTTCTTTTTTTCAGACCACCCTATGTAAACCTTGGAGATGGCTGTATAGGAACACCCTGTCGATCAGTAGTTTCTGCACCAACAACCTTGCCATGTTCAAAGTCACTCACATTACCTTTCTTCCCCATTCTGATGCTTGCTTTGAATATCAGCAGCATATTGTGAGCATGTTTACTTGCCAAATAGTTTTGAGTCACTGCCATGTGATTGGCTAAAAATGTATGTCAACAAGCAGTTGTATCACCTCTAATAAAGTGGCTGTTGGGTGTTGTTTTTACAATACATTGATTCCATTTTAAGATCGTAACATAAATAACTGAATCTGAAAGTCATGCCAAGCACAAAAACCTAATAGAGAGCTATTTAACCCAGTCAGTGTTGATCTCGTCGAAATGACGTTAATGCCATAACCGCATTAACGCGGCAAATCTCCGTCAGCAACTTAGCGCAGATCGCCCCGTGGCAGCTAAATGTTGTATTAAACACAACCATAAACAGTGCTACACATAAGCAGACTTAATAAAATCAAATTAAATTACAAAAAAGGAAACTAAGTAAAAAACTAAAAATAATTTTCCTTAAGGGTCATGCTTAGTAATGTAGTGTAAATAACAACAGCATTTCTCACTGTTTTATGATTTTCCTTGTAGTTACTTTCGTCATGCAGCTGGTGATCCGTCGGTACCGTCCTGCAGACAAGGACACAGTGCTCACCCTCTTCAGTACTGGCATCTTGGAGCATATCCGTCCATGTTTCTATAACGCCATGACCAGTCCCCTTTACCTCACCATCACCCCGACTCTGTGTGTTGTTGGTTATCTCCTTGGCTCTGTGTTTGGAGCTGTACTGTTCCCAGCAGCTTGGGTAGGTCTCATCTACTACTGCTGTCATGAAGTATATGCCACCGTCGTCAGGGTGAGACTTCGCAACGACATGCAGGACATCCCTGGGAATTTCCTCAGCAGACCTGATGACTGTTTCTGGGTGGCTGAGGCTGAGGTTGGAGCGAGAGCCCAGGTTGTTGGTATGGTGGCTGTGGTAGCTAAACACAGTGGGACAGAAAAGTATGGGGAAATGTTCAGAATGATCATTTTCCCACAGTATAGACGGATGGGCCTCGGCTTTAGGTTGACTCAGACCGCGGTTGACTTCTGTAAAGAACGGGGCTTCTCCAAGGTGGTGTTGCAGACTACCTCCACCCAAATGGCAGCCGTGGTTCTGTATAGCAAAGTGGGGTTTAACCGTGTCCTGTCTAATGTCAAAGGACTGGCAGCTCCCTGGATCATTTCACTGGCCAGGGTCACGATTATAAGGATGGAAAAATACTTGTAAATCAAAAATAACACTCATCAGCAGTGTGTTGTTTTCATGCTTGGCTCCTCTTTAACAGTGGTTTAATATTTGGCAATGGTTAAACTTGACTGAAATCAAAACATTGTTCAGGTGTAACCTTGGAAGAAAATGCCCAATCTGTTATATACTTTAGGACAAAGCACTATGAACAGATCTGAAAGTAAGGAGCAAGATGTTGTTACTAAAACCTGGTTTCCTCTTTATAGAGTACTTTACATATTCTCTGACTACACCTTAAGCCCCCCAAAAATTGTCTGTTAACAACATAAGGCCAATTAGCAGCTCCAGTCCTGTGAACCAAGATTTAACAGTTAATCCTTACATTGTGTACTTTTCAGTGACGATTAGAATAACTTAATGTAATCAGATGTACTGACCACTTTCTGCTGTATTCATTTAAAAAAGAAAGAAAGAAATGTTTTAAAATGTCATAACTGAGATACAGATAACATATTGTAAGCACATGATACAAAGATACATGTCGTAATAATATTAATAATAAAACCATTAACTTTTAAAAGGCAAACGTAGAGAATTTATATGCATCAGAGTGGACTTAAAATTCTCATTAAACTCTTCCATTGTTTTACACCTTTTTTCCTTGATGTAATCAGGATAACTGAGATATTTGCTTATGAAATGAAGACATGATTATTAAGACTGATGATGTTGAAAATTAAATCACAAATCTAAATTCAGTATGTTGTGCCCCAGCCTGTACTGTAGATGTGAATGTGAACAGCAGAGGACACTATTGATCTAAGTAACACTGAAGCTCTTTTGATGAAAATCAGTATTTACTGATATTGTACTGTATTTACTTCCTTTTATACCAGAAAGTATTAGGAGTTTAAAATATGTGTGCACCAACAACAGTGCTGGGAAGTAAATACAGTACATTTTCTAATATGCTTTGTGAACACAAGTTTTATATCTAGAATATGTTGTGATAGACTGTGATGCAGAATATGAAACAATAACAGATGACCTAGTGCACAACCTTTCATGGGTAATGGTAGCAGTTTGAAACTCACTGACTGCTGTAGCTGGTGTTCATTACAACTTCCAACATTTTAAAAATTCTATGTGGTTTGATTTGTCATTTTTCAGACCAGAAAGGAAAAACATAGTATCTCCTGCAGTTAGCAAAAGACCACAAGGACTCCTCCCATTGTTTTTTGTGTTTTCCCATGCTGTACTGAAAACTAATTCCCCTCTAAGTGAAGCAAAATATGCATTTTTCTATGCTCAGGAGATACTTTGTTGTTCGTGTAAACACACTTTTGAGTTGTCTGCCTATTTTTCTAGTTTACCATTAGGGGGTGCCAAATATTTGAATCCTAAATAGAGTATCCTGGGCACGGTACAGTAAAATTCAGTTTTACGTGGATTTCCGGTTGATAGTTTTTCTAAGAACTGAACAAATTATTTAAATCAACACTGATCAGTATTGGCAGAAAATTGTAGGAACTGTGCTGGAAAGACCAATATTTGTGTGTATAGTATTCTTCTAGTCATTTTGTGTTTCATTTCTGAGAGCACGCCATATGTCTCAGGTTACTGAACACCTGAATGATGAGGGGTTAATATGCCACTTTTCTGCATGATCTACATCAGTCACAGAAAACAGGCTCCAGATATAAAAGGAAAGGATAAAAACAGCCTTTGATATATGTGTCACACAAAAGATGATTGTTATGTAACAGACCATCTTATACAGAATAAAATATTATTTCATTTAAAGAAAATTCAGGTTCATTTCAATCATACTTTCTTTGTGGCCTTTTGGTAACTTTACTGTCTTCACTTCTGCCACAAATCAGCTGCCACGTGAACATGCTCACTGCTGTCAATATTTTTTTTCACATGTGATTACACACAGGTATGAAGATAAAAACAGAACCAGGTGTGCCTGGATTAACTTTAATTTACTGCTCTGCTGCCAGCTGAGGGGGTGAACCTGAGTGAGACCTGTTAAATGTGTTTGTGACACAAGGACCATAAGACATAGCAGTTTGTTTTAGGCTGTACGCTTTCCAGCGCGCTCCCGTCAATGCTGTCCTCTCCAACCCTCAGAGATCTCTTCTGGGCCCTGTTGAAAACACGCAGTTCCTTGAATCTTTGGGCTGAAGGAAGGACAATACTCGGTGTATATATGCTCAATCAACAATCATTTATTTCGGTACAATTCACAAACAGAGCATTACAACGTCCGGACGGGAGAGATGCCTGCAGAGGTTCGACAGCATGTCTCAAAATGGTGGCAACTTTCACAGACTTTTATAGCTAATCCCGGCCCCCCTCCTTGTCATAAAAGCTGCATCTTCACATGTTTTTCTAATTCTTAGTGAGCCTGGCTCCTGACCTTGCCTCCCTGTCTTTCTGTGTGAAACTGGAAGGGGGGTAAAGAATGTGGTTTTATCTCTTCTGCCCAGACACCTAGTCTCCCTCTTATGGCCTTCTTCACATGATTCAGCAGTAAAACATTCTCAAGAAAACAGTGTCAGACATTCACAGCTGATCAAGGATACAGAGTAATGCACATTTTGTCTAATGAACTACAAATGATTATGTTTCTTTTATTCAAGAGTATAATAGAGACTAAACTACATACATAGCACACCATTAGAACTAAAGGATAATATATGGCCTGCAGCTGTTAAGCTAATTTACTACCTTGACTACTGGTCATAAAATGGCATATGTTTAACTACTAGTCTTTAACAGCCCCAGCAGCTACTGAAATAGGGAAGGCGTGGTTTGTGTGATGGACCTCAGCTGTGGAGGTACCGTCCCCCGAACCCACTGCTCGATCCATCCCTTGCAGCTGAGCCACAAACCACACTCCACCACAGTGTTAAAACACTGAGGTCCTGGAGATGGCATGTCATCCTTGCCAGAGTCAAATGAAAGAAGAAAAAAAAAAGGCTGGTTGTATCTCCTGTAGCATTTAGAAATTGGAAACTATTACTACCAATTACTGTATCAATTGAAAAGTATTTTATGTGCAAAACTTATGCTAAACTGTAAGTCACAACCTTACCTGTAGACAAATTGGTATATGCAGGTAACTATGTTAGCAGCAAGATGCTTTAAATGGAAATTTGTCAGGCAAGAAGCAAAATGGCCTCTTGTTTCTTGGCTATGGATTAAACTGTAAACAACAAAACGAGTACTGAATCAGGGTTTAAAAAGAGCATCTCAGTCTGTAGTTTTACTCACTTGTGTACCTATCTTTGATCCTTCCAGATGGGTGTAACTCTAAGAGTGGTTAGGTAATTAATGTTGCTTTATTTTCTGTCTATAAACTAACTTACCAAACTTAAGAATTAAAATGACATTAAAAAGTAACAGAACAATTATACTCAACGTGTATTCATTAGATATATTAAATGTAATCATTGCAATTCAAACAGAGACTAATTTTGCATGTAAAATGAGAAGTAAGAGCTGGTGAGAGGTCGAAGCTAAACACATGACGATCTGTATGTTGCTTGTGCATATATCCTACATCAATAAATACTGGAAACAACAAAGGGAGTGGAAATTTCTAAGTATGTGAGGTATGTTGCATGTGTACAGTAGCATGCATGTGACTCATGTTTCATCATATTTGACAGCAGCCATCTTCGGTCAGTATTTTACTGCTCTTCAAAGGACTTGTTTGTCCATTATTTGGTCTCTGTCATAAGAGAAAAGTACGAAAAGTCACGTAAACCTGTTGATGACAGCCATGAGCTGTATTTCAGTTTGTTGATGGTAACTCACAGAAATATCGATTGCGAGTTGTTCACACAGTCGCCAGCGTTCACATGCTCTCTGCAGATAAACTGGCCAGCCCCCAGATAGACTGCAAACGCGCTACTCCCGCTGAACCATAAATTCCGCTTTTGCGATTTTTGACTCTTCCGCGTTGCCTTCGTTTTTTGGCCCCGCAGGTTGTTGGAAGGTTGTGATTTCTGCAGGAAAACGTTCTGCATGGTTGACTTTGTGTAACATTTTTGTGTAACAGTAGAGGATGTTTAACACTTTTACAGCTGTACTTTGAACCGAATCATCCCATCGAAGTATTACATGGGCTTTGAGAGTCAAGCCTTTGTGCTGCTTTTGTGTTTTATTAACCAGTCTAGAAGTTGAGCTGATTCACGGTGTTGCTGCGCTTCTTCATTGTTTCGTGTGAACTCTTCTCCGTGAAGTATCAACTTGTGCAAGTTCACTAACGTAAGGCAGAGGTAATTGTGCGATTGTAATATGACTAGCAGACAAATTTGTTACACAGCAACTCATATAATCGCTTCTTGTGTTGTTGTTTTTTTATTAAGTTGGATAAGGTCTGTTAGAGACCTGTTGGTGGTGCACGAACAGGCCTGTGCTGTTGCTGAATGAGTTGAGTTTGGTGTAACGTGAGTGTGATCATATGTACAGACACTGTGTAACGGGTTTTCTGGCATTTAGACACATTTGATACCATTATATCCATGACGTAATGACATAGCATTAAACCATCACGTTAGCTCGTCCTTATTGCGTGCCGCGTGCATTTAAAAGTGCAAAGACTGTAAAATAACGAGTACGTTCTGTGTGGAGAAGTATTTTAAATCAAGGCAAAGATGGAGATGTATCAGATTGTTGTCTTGTTAAAAGGAAAAATGAACATTTTTGAGCAGGTACACCTGACTTTCAGCTATTTAGTTGAAAAC
This sequence comes from Copadichromis virginalis, assembly GCF_057382275.1. Classification (NCBI taxonomy): domain Eukaryota; kingdom Metazoa; phylum Chordata; class Actinopteri; order Cichliformes; family Cichlidae; genus Copadichromis; species Copadichromis virginalis. The sequence continues at coordinate 35,391,887 of NC_140622.1, forward strand.
TGAAACTACTGCTCATCTTCACTACGAACCAATCTGCAGATTACATTCACCAGCCAGTTTATTAGGTACATCTTGCTAATACTTGGTCAGTTTGGCATTTGCATTCAGAACTGCCTTAATTCATCATGGCATAGATTCAAGGAGGTGTGGGAAATATTCTCAAGAGATTTTGGTCCACGTTGACATGATAGCATCACAGAGTTCTGATGCAGATTTGTTAGCTGCACATCTAGGATGTAACTTTCCACATCCCAAAGGTGCTCTGTTGGATTGAGACCCGGTGAGTGTGGAGGCAATTTCAGTACAGTGAACTCACCGTTAACCACTTTGAGATTATTTGAGTTTTATGACATTGTGCTTTATCCTGATGAAAGCTGCCATCAAAGGATGCACTGGTACACTGTGGTGATAAATACTACCCAAGTATTGGAGATTATGTATCGGAATTTCAGGAGCGGGACCACGCCTCCAAACACGCTCCTTCCGGTTGTCATCTATATAGGTTCCCCCCAGTTCTGCAAACTGTTCATTCTGGTTCACGTGCCCCATCCTCCCTCCCTCCTTGTTCTCAATTCTTTAACTTATTCACTCCTATTTAGTACACGGGGATCTGCCAGGCCCGGGAGCCATCACCAGTCCTCTTTGAGGCCTTCCCCAAACCGCACCTCAATTAATGTCCAAGCATTCACCTTTACCTACTAAAATGCTGTCAAACCTAAAATGAGGACATGGGCCCAGCTAGTGAAGAGTCAGCAATGATACTCAGGTAGGCTGTGACATTTAAAAGATGCTCAGCCAGTGCTAAGTGCCCAAAGTGTGGCAAGAAAAGACATTCATTAGTAGGGCTGGGTATCGTCACTGATTTCTAGAATCGATTCAATTCCGATTCACAAGGCCCCGAATCGATTCGATCCACGATTCGATTTAATTCGATTCGATTTAAATCTGGGAAATTTTGACAGTCAGAAATATTATAATTCAGATCAGTACATTTACATATTTTTGTATCAATAAAAAGGAAGCTGACACACGCAAGACTTTATCACAGGTGTGAGCATCACAGCAGAGGCCTTTGTGTCAAAGTAGCTGAGGATAAAACACAGAAAAACATGAAGGTGATTTTCCTGGCCTGGGATTTTATAAAAATATTCTGCAGTACATCAAAAACGAAAGAAAACCATTAATCAACATATGAACATCACCTCTGAAGTTACAGCGGTTTTATTACAGACACAGCGTTTTGCATTTTGAATAATTTTAAAAAGTTTAAATTTGTTCAGTATTGAACAGCAGAAATGAGGTTTTCTTTTCGGAAGAATGTAAAAGGGAAAAAACAGCGGCCGACAGCCTGTAAACAACAGTAGACTTGTGCATAACAAGCAAGCGAATAATGAAGAAAGGGAAACTGTTCTTGAAGTACAGAGAGAGAGCTGTGCATCGCAGTGGAAGCAAAACAGTAAAAGTCTGAGTGAATTCATGACGATGTTTATGTGAAGCGTTTGGATCTTCTTTTGCTGCTGGTTTGGTCAATATTGTTTGGAGAGAGATCAAACTAACAGCTTTAGAATCGGCGCATAAAGGGCGTGCACACAAAGCGCAGACCCGCCGACAGATCAGAGTCAGCGAGCTGTCGGCTTTCAGCCCCGACTGTGAGAAAAGCGACATCTAACTGATTCTGATCCGCGGGTCCAGCTGTGTGTTTAAGTCTTTGTGCAGAATCCGTGTTCCTGCTCTCATTTACTGTCTTAACTGTTTGGTGGTTCTTGAAATTTTGTGAGATTTCACCTGAGATTCTGGCATTTTGGGCAAAATAAATTTATATTAAAAAATCGATTCAGGATTTTAATGAATCGATTTTACGTTATCCAAGCCAGAATCGATTTTAATCGATGAATCGATTATAAGAACCCACCCCTATTCATTAGACCAGGCAACATTTTTCTAGTATTGTGTTGTCCAATTTTGCTGACGCTTTAGTCTCAGCTTTCTGTTCATAGCCGAGTATGTTTAAAAATGCTCGTCTATATAACTTCGTTGTAACAAGTGGTTATTTGAATTATTGTTTTTATCCTATCTGCTGAAAGCTGTCTGGCCATTTTCCTCTGCCTTTTCAACACGACAATAAAAAGTTCTACACATTAAAAATTTTTTTTTATAAAATCAAATTAAATTATGAAAAAGGAAACTAAGTAAAAAACTAAAAGTAATTTTCCTTAAGGGTCATGCTTAGTAATGTAGTGTAAATAACAACAGCATTTCTCACTGTTTTATGATTTTCCTTGTAGTTACTTTCGTCATGCAGCTGGTGATCCGTCGGTACCGTCCTGCAGACAAGGACACAGTGCTCACCCTCTTCAGTACTGGCATCTTGGAGCATATCCGTCCATGTTTCTATAACGCCATGACCAGTCCCCTTTACCTCACCATCACCCCGACTCTGTGTGCTGTTGGTTATCTCCTTGGCTCTGTGTTTGGAGCTGTACTGTTCCCAGCAGCTTGGGTAGGTCTCATCTACTACTGCTGTCATGAAGTATATGCCAGCTTCGTCAGGGTGACACTTCGCACCGACATGCAGGACATCCCTGGGAACTTCCTCAGCAGACCTGATGACTGTTTCTGGGTGGCTGAGGCTGAGGTTGGAGCGAGAGCCCAGGTTGTTGGTATGGTGGCTGTGGTAGCTAAACACAGTGGGACAGAAAAGTATGGGGAAATGTTCAGAATGATCATTTCCCCACAGTATAGACGGATGGGCCTCGGCTTTAGGTTGACTCAGACCGCGGTTGACTTCTGTAAAGAACGGGGCTTCTCCAAGGCGGTGTTGGAGACTAGCTCCACCCAAATGGCAGCTGTGGCCCTGTACAGCAAAGTGGGGTTTAACCGTGTCCAGTCTCATATCAAAGCACAGGCAGCTCATTGGATCATTTCACTGGCCAGGGTCACGATTATAAGGATGGAAAAATACTTGTAAATCAAAAATAACACTCATCAGCAGTGTGTTGTTTTCACGCTTGGCTCCTCTTTAACAGTGGTTTAATATTTGGCAATGGTTAAACTTGACTGTAACCAAAACGTTGTTCAGGTGTAACTTTGGAAAAAAAAAGCCCAATCTGTTATATACTTTAGGACAAAGCACTATGAACAGATCTGAAAGTAAGGAGCAAGATGTTGTTACTAAAACCTGGTTTCCTCTTTATAGAGTACTTTACATATTCTCTGACTACACCTTAAGCCCCCCAAAAATTGTCTGTTAACAACATAAGGCCAATTAGCAGCTCCAGTCCTGTGAACCAAGATTTAACAGTTAATCCTTACATTGTGTACTTTTCAGTGACGATTAGAATAACTTAATGTAATCAGATGTACTGACCACTTTCTGCTGTATTCATTTAAAAAAGAAAGAAAGAAATGTTTTAAAATGTCATAACTGAGAGACAGTTAACATATTGTAAGCACATGATACAAAGATACATGTCGTAATAATATTAATAATAAAACCATTAACTTTTAAAAGGCAAACGTAGAGAATTTATATGCATCAGAGTGGACTTAAAATTCTCATTAAACTCTTCCATTGTTTTACACCTTTTTTCCTTGATGTAATCAGAATAACTGAGATATTTGCTTATGAAATGAAGACATGATTATTAAGACTGATGATGTTGAAAATTAAATCACAAATCTAAATTCAGTATGTTGTGCCCCAGCCTGTACTGTAGATGTGAATGTGAACAGCAGAGGACACTATTGATCTAAGTAACACTGAAGCTCTTTTGATGAAAATCAGTATTTACTGATATTGTACTGTATTTACTTCCTTTTATACCAGAAAGTATTAGGAGTTTAAAATATGTGTGCACCAACAACAGTGCTGGGAAGTAAATACAGTACATTTTCTAATATGCTTTGTGAACACAAGTTTTATATCTAGAATATGTTGTGATAGACTGTGATGCAGAATATGAAACAATAACAGATGACCTAGTGCACAACCTTTCATGGGTAATGGTAGCAGTTTGAAACTCACTGACTGCTGTAGCTGGTGTTCATTACAACTTCCAACATTTTAAAAATTCTATGTGGTTTGATTTGTCATTTTTCAGACCAGAAAGGAAAAACATAGTATCTCCTGCAGTTAGCAAAAGACCACAAGGACTCCTCCCATTGTTTTTTGTGTTTTCCCATGCTGTACTGAAAACTAATTCCCCTCTAAGTGAAGCAAAATATGCATTTTTCTATGCTCAGGAGATACTTTGTTGTTCGTGTAAACACACTTTTGAGTTGTCTGCCTATTTTTCTAGTTTACCATTAGGGGGTGCCAAATATTTGAATCCTAAATAGAGTATCCTGGGCACGGTACAGTAAAATTCAGTTTTACGTGGATTTCCGGTTGATAGTTTTTCTAAGAACTGAACAAATTATTTAAATCAACACTGATCAGTATTGGCAGAAAATTGTAGGAACTGTGCTGGAAAGACCAATATTTGTGTGTATAGTATTCTTCTAGTCATTTTGTGTTTCATTTCTGAGAGCACGCCATATGTCTCAGGTTACTGAACACCTGAATGATGAGGGGTTAATATGCCACTTTTCTGCATGATCTACATCAGTCACAGAAAACAGGCTCCAGATATAAAAGGAAAGGATAAAAACAGCCTTTGATATATGTGTCACACAAAAGATGATTGTTATGTAACAGACCATCTTATACAGAATAAAATATTATTCACATGTGATTACACACAGGTATGAAGATAAAAACAGAACCAGGTGTGCCTGGATTAACTTTAATTTACTGCTCTGCTGCCAGCTGAGGGGGTGAACCTGAGTGAGACCTGTTAAATGTGTTTGTGACACAAGGACCATAAGACATAGCAGTTTGTTTTAGGCTGTACGCTTTCCAGCGCACTCCCGTCAATGCTGTCCTCTCCAACCCTCAGAGATCTCTTCTGGGCCCCAGCAGCTACTGAAATAGGGAAGGCGTGGTTTGTGTGATGGACCTCAGCTGTGGAGGTACCGTCCCCCGAACCCACTGCTCGATCCATCCCTTGCAGCTGAGCCACAAACCACACTCCACCACAGTGTTAAAACACTGAGGTCCTGGAGATGGCATGTCATCCTTGCCAGAGTCAAATGAAAGAAGAAAAAAAAAAAGGCTGGTTGTATCTCCTGTAGCATTTAGAAATTGGAAACTATTACTACCAATTACTGTATCAATTGAAAAGTATTTTATGTGCAAAACTTATGCTAAACTGTAAGTCACAACCTTACCTGTAGACAAATTGGTATATGCAGGTAACTATGTTAGCAGCAAGATGCTTTAAATGGAAATTTGTCAGGCAAGAAGCAAAATGGCCTCTTGTTTCTTGGCTATGGATTAAACTGTAAACAACAAAACGAGTACTGAATCAGGGTTTAAAAAGAGCATCTCAGTCTGTAGTTTTACCCACTTGTGTACCTATCTTTGATCCTTCCAGATGGGTGTAACTCTAAGAGTGGTTAGGTAATTAATGTTGCTTTATTTTCTGTCTATAAACTAACTTACCAAACTTAAGAATTAAAATGACATTAAAAAGTAACAGAACAATTATACTCAACGTGTATTCATTAGATATATTAAATGTAATCATTGCAATTCAAACAGAGACTAATTTTGCATGTAAAATGAGAAGTAAGAGCTGGTGAGAGGTCGAAGCTAAACACATGACGATCTGTATGTTGCTTGTGCATATATCCTACATCAATAAATACTGGAAACAACAAAGGGAGTGGAAATTTCTAAGTATGTGAGGTATGTTGCATGTGTACAGTAGCATGCATGTGACTCCTGTTTCATCATATTTGACAGCAGCCATCTTGGGTCAGTATTTTACTGCTCTTCAAAGGACTTGTTTGTCCATTATTTGGTCTCTGTCAGAAGATAAATGTACGAAAAGTCACGTAAACCTGTTGACAGCACAAAATATCTAAAGAATTGCTTTGATTTACTCTGGTGCCACTTTGTCTGAAAAAATATTTGTTTCCCTCTGTTGTGACATTTTTGGTTACAGAAAGTCATTTCAACATAAGATGAGAGCAAATCAATATCACGTTTAGGCAGTCTGAGATATTGTGGAGATAAAATAAAGAGATAAAAAAATAAATAAAATAAAAATAAATACAAAATTATATATATATATATATATATATATATATATATATATGTGTGTGTGTGTGTGTGTGTGTGTGTGTGCGTGCGTGCGTTTTTGTGTATATATGTATATATATATATACATATATACACATATATATTAAGAATTTAAATCTTTGCAATTGGGCTTTAAAAACACTATCTATCTATCTATCTATCTATCTATCTATCTATCTATCTATCTATCTATCTATCTATATATATATATATATATATATATATATATATATATATATATATAAAAACACCCAGCACGCCCCTGCGGGCGGTTTATCCTTCAAGCTCGGGTCCTCTACCAGAGGCCTGGGAGCTTGAGGGTCCTGCGCAGTATCTTAGCTGTTCCCAGGACTGCGCTCTTCTGGACAGAGATCTCCGATGTTGTTCCCGGGATCTGCTGGAGCCACTCGCCTAGCTTGGGAGTCACCGCACCTAGTGCTCCGATTACCACGGGGACCACCGTTACCTTCACCCTCCACATCCTCTCGAGCTCTTCTCTGAGCCCTTGGTGTTTCTCCAGCTTCTCGTGTTCCTTCTTCCTGATATTGCTGTCATTCGGAACCGCTACATCGATCACTACGGCCGTCTTCTTCTGTTTGTCTACCACCACTATGTCCGGTTGGTTAGCCACCACCATTTTGTCCGTCTGTATCTGGAAGTCCCACAGGATCTTAGCTCGGTCATTCTCCACCACCCTTGGGGGCATCTCCCATTTTGACCTCGGGACTTCCAGGTTATACTCGGCACAGATGTTCCTGTACACTATGCCGGCCACTTGGTTATGGCGTTCCATGTATGCCTTGCCTGCTAGCATCTTGCACCCTGCTGTTATGTGCTGGATTGTCTCTGGGGCATCTTTACACAGCCTGCACCTGGGGTCTTGCCTGGTGTGATAGACCCCAGCCTCTATGGATCTTGTGCTCATATATATATATATATATGTGTATATATATATATATATATATATATATATATATATATATATATATATAAATCTTATAAAGTTTGTATCTGTCTTGTGTGAAATTTGTATGAAAAGCATACAAGAGTGAAAACAGATATATGATGCCTTGAAAAATTATATATATGAAACTTGTATGTTTTGGATACTTACTGGACTGTATTTTGTTCTCTTCTGGAAGTTATTTAATACTTGCACTTTCCAAATACTTGGTCTTTAATATAAACCAAATTCTTTTACACTTTTTATATACCCAGTTTATTAGATACATGTGTTTAAATGCTTATTAAGCCCAGTTTAAAGCAATGTAATGCATTACTGTTCTAAATTCAGTAATTGCATTAAAGTTACAATTATGCTGTTACTTGTGTTTCAAAGGTTCTTCAGCTATCTGTACCAGGCAGATGGAAACAAAAAGCAATATTATTATTATTTTTCTTCCTGGGCCCATTATAATTAGAGATACAGCTTTTGAGGAGTGGGGATATGGAGACAAGAGAGTGATGGTAAAGCGGAAACTGCATCCAGTACAGTAACAACCACATTATACAGCAAACAGAACTTTAGCTCTTTGCATTCACTGTTCATGTCACTAAAGTGGAATCACTGTGGTGATCGCCAGTGCATTTTTCGCCCAGGCAGTGCACCATGATGGCTCAAAAAAAAAAAGAAGTTATATTATGTATATCTGAGATGTTGTTGGGTTAGTTATTAGTTGAACTGCAGCATGTGACGATAATTGAGAGCTACACTTTAGTTATTAGCAGTGGCTCGTAGCCATTCACTTTAATGAATCTTTGAATTTCTCTCTAGCTATGTCCTTCCATCTATTTTCTTACCATGTTAATTTCACTGTCTTCCTCTCTTCCTCACACTGCTGTTGGGACTGTGGTCCCTCCTGCTGCTTTTCTCCACAGCTCTTGCTACCAGCACCAGCCTCCTGCTACCGTGAGGCCTAGTTGTTGATGATACTGCTGTTCGCGGTGCAGCAGCCTCAACACTTAACATGTTGGTTAATTTGACACAGAAAATGTGGTTTTTGTACAATTCAGACGAGATCTGCAAAGGGTGGTGCGCTCGGCAGAACGCATCATTCAATCAGAGCTCCCTGACCTGCTGTCCATCTACACCAAGCGGTGCAAGTCCAAAGCTAGGAAGATTATGATGGACCTCTCCCATCCCAACAATGGACTCTTCTCACTGTTGAGGTCTGGGAAGCGCTTCCGCTCCCTTAAGGCCAAAACAGAGAGAATGAGGAGGAGCTTCTTCCCCCAGGCTATTCGGGGCCTGAACCAGGTGTAGGACTGGACTCTCCCAAACACGTCACTATAAGACTGGACTCTCACACACGTCACCACACGCACCACCACACATTTCCTATAATCCTATAATTCCTATAATTTATAATCCTTATCTTTATAATCTCTTCTGCTATTTGCACATTCTTTACTGTAAATTCCTAAGTTAATTTGTAAATTTTTGTAGTAAACTGTAAATTGTAAATATTGTAAAACTTTTCTTCTGTCATTTAATGGTCGGGCATTGTACAGCTACAAGCATTTCACCCCCATGTCATACTGTGTATGGTTGTGTGTGTGTGACAAATAAAATTTGAATTTGAATTTGAATTCACGAAATTTGTTAATTTCCAGAATTTATTTTTATCATCTTTTTATTGTTTTTCGCAGCTTTCCAGCTCCACCTTCACGCCCCTTCTTCCACACTAAACCTTTTCTACAAGCCTGAGCCCACAGCGACAGAAGGGGAGGGGCTGTTCACATTAAGAGATTTGATTGGACAATCCAGCGTCAGTAATGAAAATGAACGAATGGGCTTCTGTCAGTGCTTGTACTGCCAGTCCATCAGCCCAAAAGTTCACTGGCCTGAAAAATGCCCGGTATGTCAGATTACCAGTCCAGCCCTGGTGATCGCTTTGAAGTATGTTTGAGCTAGTTTTTGTCTTTGCTTTTTGTTGTTGGCTTTGTGTTCATATGTAAACACTAAAAGAAGAATCGTATTTATATCCTCATTAGTATAAGGATTTGTCTTGGTATGTGAGACTGTAGTCTAAGATTTATATTATTAGCTGGTAATTATGTTACAGTACAATTCAGGACATTTTACAGAGTAACAAGAAAGTAATGTAACAAATAGTGTAAACAATTACTTATTCTGGTGAGTAATTCATAACGTACTGCATTACTTTTAAGAAAACTAATGAGTAATGTGTAATACATTACTTTTCTTGAGTAACATACCCAACTCTGGTTAAGGCAAATACAGTCAGCCACGTAATGTCATGTAAATATCAAATTCTCAGAGGAATCTCTCCAGCACCTTTTTGAATCTGTGTAATGAACAATTAAGGCAGTTCTGAAGGTAAAAGTGATGCAACCTGCTACTAGTAAGGTGTACCTAATATAATGACCTTTTATGTGTATGCCGGATCCTGCATTCCCCACAGTGCAACCAGTAACATCTTTTCACTGATAGATGCTTTCTGATAGATTATTTCTCCATACCTTGTTTCTTATGTATAACATATCTATCAAAATTAGTCATCTCACAGCCTAAAATGACGTGCACCTCTATGCCATGAAAATATAAATATAGCCATATTATATCCATAATTACAAAGATGTCCTCAACTGAATTTTTATTTGTAACTAAATGTATTATAAGGCATATCACTGAAATATGATTAGAGTACTAAAAGTTTACATTCTTTTGCTGAGATGTCTACATTAGAATTGTGTATCTTACTATAATGGAATCTGTGTAGAGAATAATTAAAATGTGTATATCACTTGTTGCATACATAACATTGGTAGGTTAGTCTTTAAACTGTAGTATCATTGGTTACAAATTGTTTTTGTAGAACGTTTTAGAATCACAAAGTAATTAATAAGATCATGTGTATAATGAATGTAATGGAATCAATCAATCAATCAATCAATCAATCAATCAATCAATCTTCCTTTGAACTATCTTTAATTCAGTCAAAACAAAAACAAAAACAGAGAAATAATAAGTTTGCTTAAACAACCCACAGTGAAACACAGGTTTGCTTAGCTATTTTAATTTATTGTTTCTCAGATATATACGGATCCTCTACTAAATTAATTCAGCAATTATAGTTGTTTCTTTCGCATAAAGATTTTAAGAAGAAAATATGTAAGTAGTTGCAATCAGTTGAAACTTAGCATAATTTCTTTATTAAATACATGTTTAATGTTCAAGCATCAATAATAACTATCCAAAACAACTATCTCGAGAATTTGTTCCTGTATTTCAAAAACATTTTCTGGTTAATTTGTATGAAAGAGTTTTACTGGCAAAGGGATGTTTTCTCTTCTTTTATAAGGAAAAAAACCCCACTGAAAACAAAAAAACAACAACAAATTAATTTTTCCACTGTTCTCTAACCTGTGGAGAAAGGTTCCAGTCCTGTTTCTGTGCTTTTCTAAGGAGAAAAAAACATGACCTACCTTTAAGTGCCCCATGGGTTTCTAGAAAAAAAAAGAAAAAGCACATACAGGCATGCACGCCCACGGGTGTTTTTGTGCTGGTACATTCAACCAGCAGAAGACCAGTCAACAACTCACTGAGCAAAACAGACCCCTGCTGGCTCTACTGAAGCAACATAGCTCTGCTGCTTTATATAACCTCATTTATGTGGAAAAAACTCCAGTCAGGTTGTGATAAATGTTCTAATCTGTAGTTCCAGATGAGGACTTAATATTGTTTTATTTCCCTTTATGGGGCCTGTAAATCTTTGTTTCCTTTTTCTTTTCGGTGACGCTAAATGAACACAGTTTTATTTAGTTTTTTTTCTGTTTTGTTTTCACGTGAGAGTTTGGGAAATTTCTTTTTCTTTCTGTTTTTTTTAAATTGAAAATGAGTTAAATACAACCTCAGATGAACAGCATATAATAAATCACAACATGTTAATAGTTATTTTACAAAAACTAAGCCAAACTGCTGAAGCAGTGTGGGAAAATGAGACCGAAATAAAAATGAAGAAATAACCCCTTACTGCTTCCACTGGAATTAAGAAGCAGCCAGGTGCTTCTTGTAAATGCAGTTGATTAACTAATAATAAGCAGGTGTGAAAAACTCTATAAAAGCAGAAATTTTGGCAGTTTGCCGGTTTGCAGCATTCAAGTCTTTCTTAACATGATGATAAGGAGCAAATAAATCAATGACTTTGGAGAAGTAATTGTTAATGTTTATCAATCTAAGAAGGCAGATAAACATTTTTATATTTTTGAAGTCTGATATTCTACAGGTAGAAAGATTCCAGACAATTGTGAGTCTTGCCAGGAGTGGACGTCATATTCCATTAAATTCCCCCCACAGTCAGACTGTACAATCCTCTAATGACATGAAAAAAAAATTGCAATAGCTACTATAGACAGGGATTGTTAAGCATGTTAAATATTAAAGTTTGTGGAAGTAAAATCTGTGAAAGACTCAACATGTATGCCTTGTTTTAAAGGAGAAAACCTCTCCTATCAAAGAACATGTTAGCATGGTTTAGGTTTGCAAAGACAAGACTCCTGGAAAAATGTCCTTTAGACAAACACACCAAAGTTGATATGGTTGTTTTTTTAATGTACAGAGTTAGAATGTACAGCAGCATGTCTGGGAAGTAACAAACATAGGAATATTATTACAAACACCTACAACTGTTAAGCACGGTGGCGGAGAAGTGACCATTTGGGCTTGTTTTTTTAGCCAGTTTCAGTTATTAAGGTGACTATGAACTCCTCTGCATACCAGAGAAATCCAGGGTCATTTGTCTGTCTGGTAAAGTTTGGCTAAAACTGAGTTATGCAACAGGACAATGATTCCAAGCACACCTGTAAATCTACAACCAGAAAGGCTTAAAAGAGAAAGATTTGAGGTGTTGCAATGGTCTGGTCAAAATCCAGACCTCAGCAAATACATAATGGCACGTAAATAATTTTAGAACCTGGTGAAGACCAGATCATTTTCTGATGATGGTTATGCCGTGATATGTGAAACCTAAGAACTGATAGAGCCTGCACAGACGCACCACACTCAAAAAATATTTATGCCCAAAATGCTGACCTTGAATAGGATTACATGTAAATTTTCCACACAATTTTATCACATGAGTACAAGATAAAAGATTACATTTAATGGAATCTGGTCAAATAACATTTACTTGACTCATATACACTCAGTTCATACTAAACGTATTTTCTTGCATTATTAATTATTTTAAAAAACAAAACTTTGCATTATTATATTTCAGTTGCATCTTACTAAAAACTTGGTTTGTATTTATAAAGGCCTGTGCTTGTATGTTTGATGGCAGAGAGTCAAATAAAAAAGATAATAGGTTATAGAGATCCTGCTTGTTAGTATAGATTAGACTGAAAAAAGAGGAGAACATGATCTTAATCCATTCTTTTTATATAAACGATAAGAAACATCTAAAGATGTTTTTATTATTGTAATTGTTGCTTAGTTCACCATACATATTAAAGGTCAAAGTTAGACTTTGAAGCTAGAGCTGTAAAAAGTTCAGCATTTCAAGAACTTTTCTCATGTCTGTACACTACATGGCTGTACTCAGTTCCCCCAAAAAAGAGATTATAAACAGATAAAAAACTCTAGTTTGGGTCTGTCCAAAGGTAACAAATCTGTACCTGATCAGTCAGGCTAGCCTTTTCCAAATATTTCCAGTCTTTCAGCTGTGCATCTAACGTTTCTATAAACACAGTTCTGCCACAGGATTAACAGGTGACATGAATAAAACCTATAATTTAAAGTCATTGTAATGCAAAGCTCTGCTGGGATCTCTTGAGTGTTACTTTACCACAGTTTCAGCCTCCTCACAGCAGATTAAAGCGACATCCACACTTGTTGTTCAGGATCGACTTAAGGAACATCACAAAGATTCCTTATAAAGCGAAATAAAGATGACCTAATTGGTTTGACTGTCATCAAGCAAATTATGAACTTTTTAAATTAACTTAATGTGTGAATATGTAGAATATGCTTGAGTTCTGAAAAACAGGAAAGCTCTCCAAACATCTTTCTTTCTACCTCCACGTTCAGAGACGATATGAAAAACTGAAATCATCAACTTTATTAGCGACTTTTATTTAAATGTCACTTTCTTTGAGTGAACCTCAAGCCAGAAAACTTCCAAAACCCCTTCTTCCCATCTGTGTACCCACAAATTCAACATGTGACACTTGTTTTGAGTTCATCTCTACACCCATTTTGGGTGAATGACATCTGGCTGCTCTCCAAAGCAAAGAAGGTGATTGAGAAACCAGAGGTAAGGTTACTCCTGCCTGTGTTATAACACTTGGCAGGTATTTTGTGTGTTCTATTTGTCCTCCAAAGGCTTTGAGTTCACGACTTACAATTCCAAACAAGATGGCAATGTTGAATCTGTGTCAGCTGATGAATATATCAAGGGTTTAAGGCCCTGCATGACATTGAACATACAGAATATATAACTGCATGTATGATGAGGCGATTCAACATGCACAATTACATGTATGTTAGTTGTCAAAGACAACTTCTTCTCAAGTTAGTATCTGACATTACAGTTTACCACCTGAACGCACCATGTGGTAAACTGTTAAGTGACACTGAAATGAATAGTGCAGCAGTAAAACTCACATCAGTGGAAGCATAAACACCATGTCTGTTAAGATTTGCTCATTTTTGCCATACATACATCATATAACTGGAGAACATAAAATATATTGATATTATATCAGTACTAAATTAATGTGGACAGAATTTTACATTAAGGCTACGTGAAAACAACCAAGTGCATGGCCTGGGAGTAAATAAATGTATTTGTTCATGGTTTTATTTAACTTATCTCTGTTGTGATTTATTAGAATAAAAAGTAAGGTTGGGAAAAATGTGAAACTTTAGCCTGGTTCTGCTTTAAGTTTCTTCCTGTTAAAAGAGAGCTTCTCCTTGCCACTGTCTCCAAGTGCTTTCTCAAAGGGGTTACCTGATTGTTGGAGTTTTCTCTATATTTTCTTTAGGGTCTTTACCTTACAATTAAAGCACCTTGAGGCAACTGTTGTTGTGATTATGTGCTATGTAAATAAATAAAACTGAATTAAATTGAAATGAATTCAGTTAAATTCAATTATAAATAAATTCAGAGGCAGGAACTGGGAGACTGGTCAGGGTCGAAGGGAAGATGACTTCAGCTATGTACAGAGACATCCTTGCTGGTAACCTTCTCCAGAATGCTCTGGAGCTTGGACTGGGTCAAATGTTCATCTTGCCAAGATAACAAAGGAGTGGCTTTGAGACCACGCCGTGAACGTCCTTAAGTTGCCCGGCCAGAGCCCAGACTTGAATTGAACATCTGTAGAAAGATATGAAAATGTCTGTGTATCCATACAGCTCATCCAATCTTAGGAGGTTCTACAATGAAGAATTGCAGAAACAGCCCAGAAATAGATGTGTGAAGCTTGAAGCATCTTACTCAAAAAGACTTGAGCCTTTAATTGCTACCAAAGGTGCTTTAACAAAGTATTTAGCAAAAGCTGTGAATACTTATGCACATGTTATGTTTTAGTTTTTTTTTAGTTTTTAATAAGTTTACAAGAATTTTAAGCTAACTTTTTCACATTATTGGATATTGTGTGTAACATCTTGAAGTGAAAAATTTATTTAATCCATATTAGAATAAAGCCGTGACATGAAAAAATGTCATGTGAGCACTGAAACGCTGTGAATACTTTCTGCATGTCCTCTATTCCTTAGTGACCATGTCAAACCCACAGAGCACGATTTTTATTTATTAACTACAAAACTGAATGCAGAAAAACCCCAACGAAACAGCAGCAGCTAAAGGTTGCTCTGCTCAGAGTGTGTTTACTTGCTTAAGCTGAGTATTTCAAGAGAGTAAACACAATCTGAATTAAAATTATTAGTTGGTTTCTCCTATTCCCCTGAAGATAGAGAACTTGGTGTAAAGATGGCTATAATTCCTAAAAAGTTAGTAAATTATTTTTGTTGAAACTCCCTGAATTAAAGCTGAAAATCTGTGCTTTGGTCGTATTGATTGTTTGATTTTTAAATCCTCTGTAGTTGTGTACATTGGCAAAGCTGCTTATACTCTTTTTTTCCCTACAAATCATGGACCTAACTTTGATTAACTGTTTTATTTTTTTAATAGTATGTTTAATGCTGTTTTATAGATTAAATATAGAATAGCTTTAATAGCTTTTCTTCAATGGAGATGTGGATAATGGATTGAGAACTGAGAACAATTTTTTTAATGTGTATAACTACTGTTGTAATTAAAACTGAATCTGAAATCATACTAATGATAACTTTAATGAACAGAAGTGGAATGTTTTGTAAAGGGATGCGTAATTACTTATAGATTTTTTAATCTACTTTATTTTTTTGTTTACAGACTCTAGGAAGAAAAGTATGTTTTCTGTGTCTCAGTGGCCTTGCTGGATGGAATCTGGATCAATAATAATGGACTTTGTCTCATGTCCAGTCACTGAGACCATCCCAAACTCAATGCCCCAAGAAGGCAAAGAGTTTGGGGATCACTGTAACCTTCTGTCTTTGCCTTAGAGGTATTTGTGAAGGGTTTAGTACATGTCACAGCTTTAGAAATGTTTATAATATTTTCTAATAGGCTACATGAAGTTTGGAGGTCTGTAGTGACTGATTCTGCAGAAAACTGGTGACCCCTGCATCTTAAATTCCTCATCATCCAGCCACCCCACTTTGTGGTTTTATGTGGCCCATCACTTCGCGACTGTGTTGCTGTCATTCCCAGTTGCTTCCACTTTGTTATAATACCACTAACAGTGGACTGTGGAATATTTAGTAGCAAGGAAACTTTACAACTGGACTTGCAGAGATGGCATCCCATCATGTTTCCATGCTGGAATTCACTGAGCTCCTGAGATCAACGCATTCACAAATGTTTGCAGAAGCAGTCTGATTTTTTTACACCTGGAAGTACCTTCAGGAATATATTGTAAAGGTTTAGCTCCCATGCGCTCGGTTTCTCAGGAAAAACGTGACATAATCTCAACACTTGGGAGCCAAAAAAAGTAAACATATAAACATGTTTCACATTTAATATCAAGGAAAACAAAGTTGCTTTGTATACAGACTGATTCTTATATACCACTTTTCTACTCTCCAAGCGAAACTCCAACTTTCCAGTCAGTAGATGACCTGTTCTACCACCTCACCTAAAGCACTATGTGCAGCAACTCTCACCAATAAAAACATGTCAAACTTTTACACTGAATCACCTTTAGAGTTAATCTACTTTAATCTAGTGATAATAAGACAACTAAACAAGACTAAAACAATTTTTTTTACATGCTTAACTTATGAATTATGACAGCTGGGATAGGCTCCAGCGCCCCCCGCGACCCTGAAAAGGATAAGAGGAAGCGAATGGATGGATGGATGCTTAACTTATGACTAAAACTAAATGAGGTCTTAGTGAAAAGAATTAGTAAAACTGAATCAAAAATGAAAACTGCATACAGTACCTTATGAAAGCATGGGAAAGCATGTGTGTAATTTAAATTTTTACAATGAATCATACTGCCAAAGTTGAATTATGAACAGTATATTATGAAGCCATCATGTTGCTAAGCAACCACCGAGTATATAAGTTGGCAAACAGCACAAACAGGCCAAATAATAACACTACCAATGGCATGTACTACACTATAAAATTCTTAAATAAAATATTGTCATTGGCTATTAACATTTATTAATATTTAAACTGACGACCTTTTAAATCTATATAAAATACATATTCTGATCTTTAACCTGAGAGTAAAATTCATTTCACTTTGGTGATTTCTTTTTTAGTTTTTCTTCTAGCATCATTATCAACTTTTTGGGTTTTAGATGAACTACTTAATCAAACATAAAAAGATTGCATTAATTAAATCTAAAAACATTGCTTCCTGAAAGAATGGCAGCATCAGTACAGTGAGGTAAAACAGCTTCAGTTTATAATTTACCTGACAAACCCAGTGACTTTGAATGTTATCAGCCCATTGAATGGCTGTTATCAGTTGTCAGCAATTCTATAATTATAAATCAGACTGCAGAAACTGCACTTGCTGTTGAGAACGTGGAAACTGTAGATTGCACCTAGTAGTAGGAAGAAAGGTAATAACTGAAAAACAAAGTATCTAGATTCCACAGACCACCTGCTGTGGATGCTTGTAAACATATGCAATGGGATGTAATGGGTTTTGGAACAAGATAATAGATCTAGTCTGACCATTGTCTTTTCATAATTCATACCCACAGGTTTATCTCAATATATATTTTGAGTTTTTTCACCAAAGCAGATGTAAATAAAGTCCCATCAGTTACAAGAAACATTGTCATTAAAGTGATAGTCAACCACATGTTTTAAATTATGCAACTACCAAACCCACTACTTTTAAATGTGGAATATTTTCAGCAAACACTTAAACACTGTAAATGTGATTCATGCCACTACCAATGGAGTGATAATACACCAACCAGCCAACAAAGAGGTTAACGACGACCTCTGGCATCGTATCAATGGGACTGATGACAACTGATAACAGGCATTCAATGGGATGATAACATTCGAAACAAATGACTAGCCCCGGTGGCGCCAGTGTCCAGCAGCCTCGCCTCTGTCAGTGCGCCCCAGGGTGGCTGTGGCTACAATGTAGCTACAGGGGTCCTTAGGGAAAAGCGCTATACAAATGCAGCCCATTTACCATTTTAAAGCTTTGGGCACTCCTGAAGACAAACTGACACCTACGAAGACTCCTGAAGACAAAGCTGAAGTCTTGTTTGAGGTGTGTTTGGTCTTTTAGCCTGCCAGTGCCATGAAAAACACTGAAGGCTATAAGGAAAGAGCTTCTTTTAGGCCAACGGTCCATTAAAATGACTTTTTGGTGGAATTCCCACAACTGTGTCTCCATCATAGACAGTATATAAGATGGACTCCACCCATTGATTGCTCTGGTTTTGAAGCCTTGACATGTGTGCACATTTCCACTGTTTCTATCTTGATTCCAAAAAAGAACTGTTGTTTACAGAGGTTAAGACAAAAAGCCCTTTTCCCACAGGCTTCTATCTTACTGGAAGTGTTTTTGCAACCACAGCTAAACAATTTGTCGGCCTTTCCGACAGAAATCAGATGAAAGGCATTTCTGCATTAGCTTCGTTATTCTGATCAATAAAGTATGCCCATGTTTTATAAACTCAGTGGTATCAATAGACTCTATAATAGCAACAGTATAGCCTAAAAGTTATTCCTTGACAGCCAGGGGGAAAAAACAACAAAAAGACAACACAACTCAACAGTAAATAGAAGAAACTGGAAGGGACTTAGCTTTAAAGTTTATTTCAGCTAGTAAAACTTGTTTATGAGTACAACAGGCTGCTTCTGTAATCTGAGGACTTAAATGTTCTTTATGTCTGACTGGGACTTTATCCATCAATTTCCACAACTTATGAGCCCAAATCTTTGTCAAAACTTGAATAGCAGTTGTTGTCACTTCCTTAAAAAGGTAAATGCATTTAAAACACCAACATATTAACATTATTATTGCTGTCTGTTAAGTCTTCTTTAAGGTAGACACCAAAACCTCATAAGCAAGCAGTTTTTAATTCCACCCTGCCTTTCTAAGTAAACAAAGGCTTACATGTATGAATCTCCTACAACTTATCTTACACAACAGCGAAACGCTTAAAATGGGTGGTTTCACATAAACCTACTAGTTGTCCTGGCAAAAACACTCTTATTGCACAAGAGGCGAGGACAAATGCACAGGTACACATAGCAGGACACACACACACACTTGTATACCCATAAGCACACAGCTGCCAAAATGTGTAATAGTTATTTGATCAGGTCATGTTGACAGATCAACGCTTTAATGATAAACAGATGGACGTCTCATCTGTGCTACCCGGGAGGCCGCAGACCGCAGGGCCCTGACTTCCTTTGCAGGCCGTTAATAGAGAACACGGCTCAGGTCAAACAAATAAACATGCTGCCTGCTGGCCATGCACACAAACGGTTACCTTTTGTGTGTTCGCCAACAAACTGTTTTTCTGACCTTGCGATCCCCCGAGCTTGATAAGGCATTAAAAGATATCAGACTTTTAAAAAGTGTCAATTTAACAAGTTTCACCCAGCTAACGATGAGGAACATTTAACAACTAAAGTAATATGAAAAGTCCCAACAGACATTATTGGTAATTTTTATGAAAATAACAAATGAACAAATGAAAAGCCAGAAAATAATCTTAATAATAAAGTAAGAACTTTTGTTTTGGGATGATGACTCTACAAACATATTTAAAAAAATGTTAACTGTTTGAGGAGAATTTGAGGGGAAGGTGAAGTGTAACATTTATGTCTGATTGTTTAGTTTATTTTTAAATAAACTAAAATAAACAAAACAACTGGCCCATTGTAATGAACCAAAAGGTTATTGCACATTTCAAAGTGGAAAGTGAAATATTTCATCAGGAGTCATAACTGAAATAACAGAAATTATCAAATGTTTGAATGTTAATGTTTACTTAAGGTCTTTTTTTTTTTTTTTTGTTTATTTATTGAAAAAACAGAGAGAACAATTTTGACTTCTAGAGGGAGTAGGCAAGTTGTTCTTTGCAAACAAATGATTTCATTTTAATTGTTCAAATGGCTGGGTAGCATGGTGGTGCAGGGGTTAGCAGTGTTGCCTCATAGCAGATGGTAGAGTCAGTATTTGGCATAAACCACATGAAGGCTTGGATCCATCCATCATCAACTAATCAGGATGTTGATGGTGTAATGGTTTGTGTTTCTTGGCACATTCTGGACCCTTTAGTATCGGCTGAGCATCATTTAAATGCCATAGCCTACCTGAGTGTTGTTGCTGACAAATATGTACACAGTGTACCTATTTTCTGATGGCACATCATGGATGTGTAGTTCACAAATCTGCAGCAACCTTGTGATGCTAAAATGTCAATATGAACAAAATTTCTGAGAAACGTTGTTGAATACATGCCACATAGAATTAAGGCAGTTCTGCGGGCAAAAAAGTGTAAAACGGGGTTCAGACAAAGTGTATAAGTGCATATACATTATATGTATATGTTTAAAATAAAGTTAGCATACTGTTCATAAAAATAAAAAATGAGATGAGCTGACCTATGCTGCTGTGTTTGTGGAACTGCACAACTACAAGATGTAAGCAGATCTTTCACACCTGGATAATTTCCTTTGTTTACACTGACAGAACTACTGTTTATACATTTTTTACACTAGATGAAAAAAACACACCTTCACATCATACACTATCCAATATCTGCTTTTTAAAAAGAGGGCATTACGTGTACACTTTAAATTTCCGGTAGATCAAATGTCACTGAGTAGTCAAATATAATCTCTCTTCTCCCTCTCCTGTTCTGTCGTTCCTACATAATTATGTATCTTTCTGAACACTTTTTATTATCTTTTAAAGAGACCGCTCAGCGCATTGATGGAACTGTTGCTATCACTTTGTGCCATATAAATAAAAGTTAATTTAAATTAATCAAACTGAATTGCTCACAAATCAAATTTATGGTGCTTGAAGCACCAGAAATACTTTTGATACTTTGACTAAATAGCAAGTGCCATTTAGTCAAAGTATCAACTTTTAACTCTTATAAACTTTTAACTCTTATACCAGCTTTGTTTGGTTCTGGTGATACTCACTAAATCCTAACATAAATGACAGCAGTTAAATCAGGCCCCACAGAGGCTTAACTTAGAGCTGAGCAGAGGCAATTAAAGTTTTACAATGTTCTTTTGGAGAAAATGACTTCCGCTTTGGTGAAATAATATTTACCACCTAATAAACTGTCACTGATGCATTATTAAGAGTAACTACACCTCACAAGTAGTAAGTTTAAAAAGCTTGAAAACAGAGATGATAGATGAGAGGACTTATTTTTAAATACAGTCCCTGCAGTTTTGAAAGTCCAAAATTACGAAAGAAAAAAAAAAGGGGCACAAGTTTATTGCAGCAGAGTGCAGATCAGAGTCCTGCCATTTGAGACCTTGAGGAGGTGGTTCATGGAGAAATCGATAGTGTTAAATGAAATAAAGTAGCATAAACAGAGTTAGGAAAGCCCTGGAAAGTGGGTACAAACACATGCGCACACACACAAATTGGTTTGATTATGCACTGAGGGTTAATGATCAGATGGCCGGCCTCACTGATGTGTAATAACATCTGCAGCGAGGTCAGTCCCTCTCTGGCCCCACTGGCCCCTGACAATCATCCGAGTCTGTCCGAACGCAAACACCACACACACCGCACATATGTCATCCATACGTCAGTGTGACAGAAAAACAAGAAAAAGAGAAAACATTATCTTGTTAACCATGTTCCTCACCTCAGTTTATCATAACAAGCCTGCATTTGCTGCATTCATCCTACATTTTAGGCACTACATGAGAGCAAAGACTGTATTATCCTCTTTGACTTTGAAGAATTTTAAATTCTTAATGTTTTAAAGGAAGAAAACATTAAGTGTCTTATCAATCCATCCAATAAAGCTAAGATTACTTTTACTGTATATGTTGGACTTTAAATAAACTTTGCTTAAGCTGTTTGTTTGGTACTGCATGTGTTGCATAAACATGCATAGATAGTGGTCACTTGCAAGTTTTACTAAACCTTGTATATACAGAAAATAAAAATAAAAAACATTTCAAAAGAAATAAAAAGGCCTTAGGGGTTATCCTGAATTTTCAGTAAATAAAATGTTTCTTCCCATCAGGGATTCAAGGTTTGTCTCTAAAAAAACCAAAATGTTCTGTTGTGAGACCACACCGAAAACCTCCCAAGCAGCAGTATTTATCCACTTTATCCAAGAACACAATGTGCAGAGAAAAAAAAAAAGCCTGTGCAAATTCTCAAGGACCAATTGACTTAATGAACCCTGAGCTGAAAATATTTGACAGCATTTGCAAATGTTTACAAGTTTGATAGTGATATATGAATGCCCCAAAACTCATCTGGGAGTTCAACCTGAGAAATCTTTAGTGGTTTATGTTCTGAATGCAGGTGTGATGTGATTGCAGCGACACATGAAGCCATTATTCTGTATGATTTATATAACACTAAAACAAATCCCTTTTTATAGACCTCTTTAGAGGGACTTCTTTAATCCACCGGTCTTTATGTGAACTCCCGTTGTTCCTAAATCTGACAATGAATCACTAAAATCTAAGGGAACAAGTTCCGAACCTTTTTTCTGGGGAGGCCCTATCACATTTTTTTGAAACCACTTTTGCCAAGTTTTGACTCCTCAGACTTCTCCGGTGAGTTTTGAAAAAAATAAAATCATTTTATCACATTTATTCAAGTTAAGAGGAGCACTTGTTTTATGATCTAGGTGACTTATCCTAGCTTAGGTTTAATGTGTTGCTTTTTGCATTCCTCACATGTTTTGTCTAGTACCTGGGGTATCAATGGTATTTTAATTTAGATTAAGACACTTTGTAATGTCGCTGCTGCATCTTGGTGTAATAACATTCATAAATAAATAAATACATGAAATCATTAAAAGATGAAACTCTGGATCACTGGATCTAAAGCTAAGAGTCTGCCATCAAAGATGCTATTTAACTTTGCATGGTCATATCAACGTCATAGTTGAAACTGTTATTTGTTACTGCTGATTGTTTTTTTTTTATCATTAAAGAAATATTGCAAATGTAATGAGCTTTCTGTTCCCAGAGGATGCTGAAAAACTTGACCATGCTTTTGTTTCATGTAGGCTTCACATTTGTAACTCAGCAGAATCTTGAAAAAGTGTCTAAATCACCTTCAGCTTATCCAGAATACAGCTGTTTGAGTTTTAATTAATTCCTTTATGGATTCAGCTATTGAGTTTTACTTTTTTTTAAACTACTGTAGCCTGTGTTGTTTAGTTTTATTATTTCACTTGTTTATCTCTGTCTATTGAGTTTTACATTATCTTTATGGCATTACAGCTGCAATTTCTGTGGTATCTTTGTGCAGCACATTGTGCTTCCATGTGAAAAAATATGTGCCATATAAATACAGTTTCACTTGCATAGCCTACAAATGTGCTGTCACACTGAGCATGTACACTTCTATCACATCCACAGGAAATGCAATAAATGAGACATATATGCACTTCCATGGAGTGTTAATTGGGGGTAAAGGTGGTTCAAAGTGAAGGTACTGCATGTTGTCCATGGTGGCCATGGGCAAAGTGTGTGTGTGTGTGTGGGGGGGGGCATCACTTTCCACCCTGCTGGCACAGAAGAGGTCAACCGGTGCATGTTTTCTAGCTCATTCACTCATTTACCTACAACCACCGCCACCCCTATCACCCCTCACACACGCATACACACACGCTCACACACGCACTGAGGTTGCAAGAGTTCAGAGCAGGGTACACAAGGACCCCTCTGAACTCAACATGCTGGCTTCATTCCAATGAATATCTCACCTCAGTTGCAAAGCTCATAACAGAGCAGAGTCTCCGTGCCCTTCTTACCTTGTACACCCACCCACCCACACACACATGCGCACACATAAGTAAAAAACAGGGGTTAATATACCGCAGTGCTTTGCAAAACAACCAGTCTAGCCCTGCCCAAGTGTACTAAACAGCATTTTAAAACCCTCTTTTGATCAGGCTGCATGACTTCAGGGCTTCGTTTTCTCCAAGACACAAAGCGTCGGCACGGCGTTCACCCTGGCACCAAAGCTAGACAGATGTTGTAACAACCAGCATGAGTGATGAGCTGGTTGAAACCACATCAGACTTTGTAAACGTGAGTGAAGGTGATAGAAAAACAGGCACATGGAAAATAACAAGATTAGGAAAAAGCCTGGGAATGGTACTGAATCCCATTTGCAGTCACGCACACATAACCGGCACACATGTCAAAGCATGTATGTGTGAACTTGTGTGTAGCATGTGACACAGACTACACAGCCATACACTGGATTTGAGAAAACGAGTCATAGACAGCCTCTGCACAGATCTACCAGCTCCAGTCCACAAAACACATTTCCAAACAATTGGCAATTGATATAACAGATGAAGCTTTTCAGTATTAATGTCACCGTACTTTACAGGGTTGAGTAGTTCAGTAAAACTTAGAGTAAATAAGACACTAGTGATACTATTAGACTAGTATGCCCATCATTAAGAAAGTCAGTGTGTTCATAGTTTCTTGTCCTGTCCTGTCTATGTCAGCAAAATACATGGACGACATCAAGCTGTATGCAACTAGTGAAAGAGACGTCAATTCACTAATCCACTGAACCCTGGTCTCTCTGTCTGTCTCTCTGTCTGTCTGTCTGTCTGTCTGTCACTGGGATTGACATATACTGTCTCAAAAAACAGCTAGAAATTCATTGACTACCAATACAGGCTCTAGTCTTATTTGTGGTACATTTTGCATCTTTCTAGTTTTGGTGAGTGCTGATCCAGTGCAGATGCAGTTGGAATTTGTCTTCTTGGCACAACGTCTTCTACGTTTGTAACCCATGTACCTCAAGACTAGACAACAGCATCACTGTTGGCGACAACTGGGGTTTCTGTTCCCTTCTGGCTTCTTTCATCAACAGGGCTTTCTATCCATACTCTGGGTGCTTTTTCGCACTGCCTTGAGGGAGTAATCTACGAGAGTGTATTAGAGCAATATTAAGAAAAATGAAAAAACACCAAAATTGTATTTGGAGAAAAAAGTAGAGATTACAGTTTTTATTTCACAACAAACTGCCATGGTTGCTGCTTTGGATATTTTTTTTCTCAAAATACAATTTTGACTTTAATCTGGAAATTTTCGACTTAAAATGATCGACAATATTTTGTTTTCTGTGTTGTGGCACTATTACTCTGTTGTAGTAATTTCTATAGACTGCAGTGGGTGAAAAATCCCAGTACAGTCTCAGAAATAATGAGGAATCACTGAAATTACAACATTTCCTAATTCTGATGTTTAATGGGAGCTTTATTTGAGGTTTCCTGACCCGCATCAGCTGATTTAGTGGCTCATAAGGGATTAGGTGTTTCAAAACCATCAATAACAATAAAAAATATATCTGTTGTACAGCACTTTGGTCGGCCGTGTAGTTTTTAAAATGCTGTATGAATAAATTAGGGTATGGTATGGTAACTAAAACAACAGTGCAAAGCAGAGTGGGCCATAATTCCTCCACAATAGTGTAAAACACTGATAAAGTCATAAAGAAAATGATAACAGTCATTTTGCAAGCTGTTGAATAATGGTTGTACATAATCTTTCACACATTACTTCTGCATTTGGCTTAGTTTTTGTTCAGTAATAAGGACATAGTATATCATGTCTTGTTGTTGAGGTTGTTCAGTATTTGCCTAAATTTTAAGACCTGCTAATAACTGAATATATTTTTTATTATGTTCTGATATGTAAAACCTTAAGATTGCTCATTTTGCCATAACTGTACATGGCAAATTGAGAACTGCCAATCAGCTTAACATCTGAAGTGCTCTTTGTAGCCATACTTGTTGCACCTGCACTCAAAGCAAGAATGATTATTACAAAAGCATGAGTTGAGATACAGCATTCATTCTGAGCATGGTAATCCATCTACCTGCTATACAACTGCATGTTTTCACTGTCATTATAATTTTCGACAAAAAATTCTATTAGAAAGGCCAAAGATTATTACATGAATATACCTTTGTGTAGCAATAAGAAAACCTAAGGCTAAGTTTTCTAGTCAGCTGCATAAATAGTTTGAGGGGCTATTATACGGTAGGTTAATTTTCTTGCTCAGTGGCAATATGGGGCCGCTGAAGGATGGTTTCTTTAGTTCCTAACTGCTATGAAGGTTAAATGAGCCACGTTGAAAAGTATTTGCTCACTGGACACTAAACCTTGCATAAATTATGTTGTGCAACTTTTTTCTGCCATGCATGGGTTCCTTTGAATGTCCATTGGCACGTGGGCTGACAGGACATCAGTGCATGATGACATTTACTCAGAGCTTCTGTTTATAATGATAAGATAACGGAGACAGAGCACTGAGTTAATGGGGGCATTGAGGATACAGTATATCTGTCAGGGGGGTCAAAACTTTCACAAATTTATCTCTGATACTCAGGTCAGCAAAAAGGTCAAAGTGTTCAACAATGGTGACAGCTCACTCACAACTATAACTGGACTTCAGTACCTTACTGAATGAAGGCCAATTAAATGAGAATTTAAAATACGAATTATTTTAAATGATTTAAAATTAACATTCAACATACTAATTTCACATGGAAATTATAGGGAAAATCAAAAAAATGACAGTGTAATGTTCATTTTGGGTGACCAACATTTCATTGCATGTGGAGCACATTTGTGAAAACAATAAATCTTTTGTTGCAGTTCAAAGTGAAATATATCAGCGTAGAGGATTGATGGGTTCATGCTGTCAACAATCCCTGCAGAAAACATCATCAATCCAAAAACATCACACAAGTATGTCATAGTAACCGCTGACCCAGTCAAATACTACTGCACTTAATGCACTCCTTCGCTAAGTGGCCTTTAAATGCTATCGTCAGACTTGTTAACCTATTGTTTCTGTGTGTGCACAAAGTAGGTCATCCCATAAAGTTGTACAGTAAGTCATTGTTTCTGGACTGCCTTTCACCAGTGGTCAGATATTCTTTGTTTTTTCAAGGTGTATCTGTACTGTAACTATCACAACAGAATGACAGGTAAAGATCCTCTCAGTGAGTTCATGACCCGTTCACTCATCAAATGACAAGCTGAAGAACAAATAAACACATCACAGCACGTCACTTTAATGACAGATGAGCAGCTTTTAGGGAGCGCATTCAAAAATGGGTGTGTGTGTTCTTTTTTGTCTATTTGCACATATTATCATAAGTTACAGTGTGTTAAGCTCTCAAGGCCGCTGTACAAACTGTAGACTATTGGATCACTGCAGAGTTTATTGCTCAGACTTACAGATCAGCCTTACTTGTATCAGTTCATAGATAATGCCACCTTTATTTTGGAGAGTTAGTACTATATCCTGGCAAAACTGTTGTTTTCATAAGGCCGCAAGCCGAAACACGGTCAATTATTAAAGTTATTCATCTTCCCTCAAGTGTTGCTGGAGTTCCTGCTTTGTGAATTCTTTCATCCTCTCCATGCACCTTGGAAGCAGGTGAAGTTGTGCCAGAAAATTTTTGCTGCGAAAACTGTTTTTTTCCCATTTTTAAAACTCCACAGGATTGTTTTGTCTACGAGAATTAAAATATGCTCTATTGGTGTATCTTATATGATGCATGCTTGCATGCTCTCTCTGGGACTGCATGGGTTCTCTCCAGGTGCTATACTCCAGGTACAGGCATGTTAGTTTAACTGGTGTTTCTAACTTGGGCATAGGTGTGAATGTGAGCATAAATAGTTGTCTCTCTGTGTTACCCTTGCTATAGACTGGTAGCCTGTCCAGGGTGTATACTGCCTTTTCCCCTGGGGGCTCCAGCCCCTTAGACTACTTAATGTAATATAATTAAAATTCCCAATGTGACTGTTTTTACATACATTGACTTATTTTGTGAATGTTCTCTTATCATTTGTCTGAAAGCTTCCAAAGTATCTAAAAATCCATTTGATACCATCCTCTTATCCACTGCAAATTTATGCTTATTTTGTGACATCCTCCAGGAACTGCAGTTAATAACAGTACCATAAATAAATGAATTAAATTGTAAGCAAAACAGAAAACTAAATATCCAAGTGAATAGCATTAAAGATAAAGCAAATGTGCTGGATTTTAAATCAGGTTATATTATCTTTAATTATCTTTTATATTGTGAACATTAATATGGGTTTGTATGAAAAATCCCAATTTGTAACTGTGGTGAAAAAACATAATAATAAGCTTTGAATGTTACGGCAGTGTCCTGAAACATTTACCGTTACCATATCATCATTACTGTTTATAATTAGTAGAATAAGTAGAATCAATACTTAGTGTATATACATAATAATTCATGTTTCAGACCCTATTTCACTGTTAACATGAGTTTTAAAGGACATTTTGCTCACATAGTTCAACTTTGTCAACCATACGCCCTCAGTGACCTCTGCATCTTTCATAGCAGTTCACCTCAGTCACCCCTACATTTCACATTTCAGAAACAAACCTTGTGACTTCCCTGTTGTGCCAACCCTTACTAGTTCTTCAGCTTCAAGAAAGCCGTCCCCTCCACAGAACTGAATGCCAACAGCAGCCTCAGTGTATAGGAGGAGGTCAGTAGGTTCATGGAGATCTCCTTCCTTATAGCTCCAGTGCTTTTCCCACATACTCTATCAATAGCAATGAACTAGTTTCCTGTAAATGCCAGAAATCTATAGTCCACTGTGATAACTTAAAACAAAACAAAAATTGTTGATGTAACAGATCTACAGGTTTCCCAGTAATCATGAATTTTAATGCTGAATCATGGCCACACATAATGGGGTGCCAGGAAAAAAATGTAAAGAAAGGGCAATAACCAGTTGACTTAAGTGGTGGAGGAGTGCTTGTTGGATTATCCAAAAGGTAATATATAGGTTCTGGGGAAGAGGGCACCTCACTTTCTGGGTCAGGCTGATGTGACTGCATGAGGCTTTTCCATCTCCACAGTCAATCTCCAGTAACGTCCTCCTCTGTAGGCCTCTACATTTTTTAAAGAACATGGTGGTTGTATTTCTGTGGCTTCACATATGAATGTACATCTTTGTGTGCACACATGACTTACGTTTGTATGTACCTGTGTATAGAGCAGCATCCACTTCAAACATAATCAGTGAACTCCCTGACCTGTCGCTCAATTTGGGCATGAGTGTCTTTAGGTCGTTAGGTTTGTTTGATCCGCCTTCTGGGGAGTTCGGGGCTACTTGCGAGGGTCGACCGGTCCCTATCTTGGTTCATCAGTTATCTCTCGCCTGCTGTCATCACTACTACAAACCCTCCACTGAGCTGACTGTAAAGAACAAAGAGTATTGACCTGCACTTCAATCAAAGGGATGTCTTAAAGATGAGGAATGACGGGTCAGTGGGAAGTATTCAGTCAATTCTCGAGGCTTCAGTTTTAAGCATCTTGCAAGCACAAACAACAACAACAGTACGCTTGACTGAAACTAAAATGAAAATGTAACTTAGTGTGTTTATTCATTACTTATTTTGTTTTCTTTTATTTGTCCAGCAAATTGATATTCTTAGCAAATAACTAACACAGAAATGCTGACGGATTGTGTTTCTATGCGTTTGTGCAAAATAATCCATAATACCCCATAAATGAACCCATAAACCCAGTTTGTCCTTGTGTCTCAGTTAATATACTGCTTTATAAATACATTTAGTAATGACTCGCCGATAAATGCCTGGCACAAACGCACCACCGCCAGTACACATTTATTGCAATAAAACCTTCAGCTGCGTATTCTGCTCAAGGTCATAGGGGAGGGTGTTGCGTAGTTCTGTTTGCCTACACAGGACATCACAAGAAAACATGTTTTCTTTATGACTTGCACTATGCGCAGTGCCAACTATCTGTGACACTGCCAGTGTTTAATGTGGCAGCACAGACCAGCACACTGTCAGGCTGAAGTCCTGAAGTGACACCTTGCACAACAGCCAACTGCTTTTTGAAATAATAGAAATGTAAATTTTTTAGACTATGTCTAAATCTGTCATGCACTTTTTATACGATATTAATTTGACATTGGATCTAAATAAATATTTAAGTATTAGAAATTTTCAATACTCCAATTAATTACACTGAATTTTTAAGAGTGTTATGCTGCAACTAGCGATCACATTAATCTAATCAACTCTTTATAGTGTATGGAAACCAGAGATTTGTCTGTTTCAGGGCATGACCTGAGCTACACACTCAAGAGGCTGGGAACAGAGACATTTGAAAAGAAATTTAAATAAATATGTCTTTGGACAAAGTAGTCATTTCAGTTCCATAATGATGCTACTTTGATTTTTCCAAGTAAAGGTATCATTTTAATGCATGTGTCTAACATGCAGTAACTGGGCCATAACAGGCCAGCCACAATTTCTAGAGCAGTCCACTGGATAATTTTGCAAAGTGTGAGTCATTATTTGTCCAAATTTTCTTTTATTGTTTTGAATGCATATTAATCCCTTTGCAGTGGCCACTATTACTATATGGTAGTAAAAATAAATGATACGTTTCTAACTCCAGAAAGTTGGTTTTAAATACTATTTGTGATCTGTAACTTCTGTATGTGTAATGACACACTTGCTGCATTTATTTGTCTCAGGATGTCCTCTATATGATTTGTATATGGACTGCGCCTGCGAAGAATTAGAAATTTGAAAGAGGAATTCGGAAATCGTTACTTTTTTTAATTTATGAATTATTGCACGCTTCTGTTGATCAAGCCTACTTCAGATTAAATTAGGCCATATGCTCCATAACCTAAAATGGGTTTGATACCCTTCATTTAAGCTGCCCAGTAATGAAAATAAATGCATTTTCAAACAATGTACTTCTTTTAAGCTGATGTTTTTAAAGATAAGGATTAAAAATGTACTACAAATACTTGATTTTATTCATTACAAATGTGACTATGCATAATGAGAAGCACTGCCACTCATGCAACAAAAACACTTTATTGAGACGCTTTGGGATTTTAGAAATGGTTAGGTCCCATTATTTTGCATCGTGCTTCAGGTTGAGCACATAGAGTTTGGGAGATGTAGATGTTTACCAAGAAAAGAAGGCTTAAAAACAGATGTTATTAATCTACACTCAACAAAATCACTAGAGTCCTCTTTCGCAAGAATAATTTGATGGTTTGCACAACACGCATTTTTTTTAAAATTCTGAGAAACAGATGAGGTGATTGGTGCCATTCTCGTGTCAGTATGTTAAAAATAAAAAAATCCAGCAAGCAGACTGTTGGCTTAGCTTTGCATAAAGACTTGAAACACTGAGAAACAGCTGGCCAAGATGCAGATCATCTGTCTTTGTTTTCAGACTGACGATATATATACGTATATATAAGAGAAATAATGCGGTTTTCAAGAAGGTTGTGTGTTTTTTTTTAAAAGTTTTTAAGTTAACATTTCTTTAAATAATAAAGTAGCACAAATACAGTACTAAAGCTGCCTGATATCATGTGATACCACATATCAAACAGCATGAGCGGTCACCGTGTGCATTTGTAGGTGCGTGGGTGGTTGTTTTCTCTTTTTTTTGGGGGGGGGGGGGGGGGTGATTAATATGTGCCTGCTACACATGAGACGACTTTTGCTCGCTCACCCAATAACCGGCAAACATCAGTTAAGAGTTCAAGGTTGCTCTGATGCCACCCGAGAGTCTGTGAATGAGCACTTTTAAAGAGCAGCAACACGGGGCCCCAGTACATGTTATTTAAGTCATGCCAGCTCTGAGTGGGCGGCGTGTGCGTCTGTACTTGAGTGTGTGCGCTACATGTATGTCTATCTTTGTGAGGACCAATTAGCTTTAGCCCAAGTGAGGACGGTCCTCATTTGAGAACTGCGAAATGCTGTTGGGGAGCCAGGTTCGAGGCAGGTATATATCGGGTTTGGGCATTCAGTTGGGGGGGTTAAGATTGGGGTCCTCGCAATTATAAACGACATAAGGATTCGTGTGTGTGTGTGTGTGTGTGTGTGTGTGTGTGTGTGTGTGTTGGGGGGGTGATTTCGCCATCAACTCGTTTCATTTTTCAAACTAAGAAATATATCAAACAATAAAAATCACTTTTTTCATGCCTGTGTCTGGTGAGCTTCTTGTTGGTGGTGAAGAAAAACAGACTGTAAAAGGTCTGACTTTGATTTTGATCATCAGAGGCTACAGAACGATCTGGAAACTACAGAACGATCTGGAAATGTACGAATTAAATGTTATTTATCAGCGGGCGACCATGGATGGAGGGACTTTTACATTTCCTGCAATAACAACTCCAATTCAGCGCTCCTGTTAATTGGACTGTATAAACTACCCCGTATAATTAGTACAATAAACGGTCCAAAAAAGCACTTTAAATGCCCACTTACCCCCACCACCCCTTTACCTCTCCACAAAGAACACACACTCCAAAACACCAACAAAGCAAACACACAAGCTGCAATCGGTCAAATATTTGCCCGGTGCAGAAGTGTGGCAGTAGTATTTGCCAGAGTTTCGGTTCTTCCAATCACGGGTCACTGTGAAACAGGTTCAAGCGAACCGCGTCACCTCCGCAGTGGCCTGTGTGTTTATTTATAAAGCGGGGGGGGGGGGGGGGGGGGGTCAGGGCACTTCCTCGGTCTATCTGGGGTCATACGATCCTCTCAACTTGGATCCATAAATGAATGGCGGGCTCGACGGCCACACCATGCAGGACCGGCCCCTGATTGGTTCCGTGCACGGCAGGAATAAACACTCTCAGAGTATATATAATGCGGTATGGAGTAACACTTTTCCAAGAAACTAGAACAACCTCTAGGTAATGAAAAGGGAGCTGCTGTTAAACATCTGAGTACTAACTGAGTAAAAAATAGATAAATACAAAGTTGAGGATGAGGGCGCAAATCCAAAAAGTTCCTCAGATAGTTGAGCTGCTGAAGAAGAAGTCTGTCGGGCTGCAGCACTTCAAGCCAACATCCTCAGTGTGCGTGCTGGAGGAGAAGGATGCTGCGGAGGCTGCACCGTGTCCTCATGCGGCATTCAGAGCGCACAGCTTGGACGAGATCCCGGGACCCACCAACTGGCCCCTGGTCGGCAGTCTGTTTGAACTCCTAAGAAAAGGCGGTTTGACGAGGCAACATGAGGCATTGGTACAGTATTATCATATGTCATCATATAACCATAAACATTCCAAGTGTTTTTTAATCTATTAAAATGTGACCAAAACAGATGTAATCACTTTTTATTTTCCATGACATTTTATAACTACTTGAATCTTTTTTTTTTTTCAGGTTGATTATCATAAGAAGTTCGGAAAGATATTCCGGATGAAGCTGGGGTCTTTCGAGTCTGTGCACATTGGCGCACCTTGCTTGTTGGAGGCGCTTTATAGGAAGGAGGCAAATTACCCTCAGAGGCTGGAAATCAAACCCTGGAAAGCATACAGAGACCTGAGAGACGAGGCGTACGGACTCCTAATTCTGTAAGTGGTCTTTCGATTTCTCCTTTATTGGTGCCTAAAATGGCAATAACCCACCAGGAGGCAGACTGAGACGTAAGTAGAAGCACAAATGTTTTAAATTAAAACGCACTTACTTTTGTTTTGCAGGGAAGGAAAGGACTGGCAGAGAGTGAGGAGCGCATTTCAGCAGAAACTCATGAAACCGACAGAAGTGGTGAAGCTCGATGGCAAAATAAACGAGGTAAGACTCCGTTACATAAAGAATATATGCTTTTACTTCTTAGAGTTATCGATGACTGACACCTTCTGCTTGTAAAAACAGGTGTTGGTGGACTTCGTTGGCAGAATTGGAAACATCAGCAACAACGGGAAGATTGAAGACTTGTACTTCGAATTGAATAAATGGTCGTTTGAGAGTAAGTTCACTATTTTTGATTCGATTCCTCGTTAAATCTACAACTGGGATTTTTATTACAGCATAGATTGAGCTGCCGATCATTTTCTCGATTAACCGTCTAATACAGAAAATGTGGAAATTGAAACTCTGAAAGAATCAGGTGTTACCTTTAAACGGTTTTAAAACCAGATAATTTACAGATAATACATTCAAGGTCGGTTAAGGCAAATAAAAAGCGCGAAAACTCTGATAAATGAAGTGAATGTGGGCTTCAAAATGAATCATTATAAAACCGAAAAAAAACCCCTAATTATATCTTTGGCTTTCAACCATGTTATTTATAGAAGCAATATTCTGCTATGATGTTTTCTGTCACCTGTAATGTTAAAAAGATAATCATAAACTAAAAGGATTTTGAGACATTGCAGACCTGTACAAAGTAAAAATCTGGCATTCTGAATCTCACTTTTTGCTCTTTTTCACCTCACAGCCATTTGTCTCATCCTTTATGGGAAGAGATTTGGTCTTCTGCAAGAGACGGTCAACGAGGAAGCCATGAACTTCATCACAGCTGTGAAAACAGTGAGTATAGGAGCACTGTGACTTGTAAGAGGGGACAGTTGTAGGACTGAAGCTGGCTCTCTCTGTGAGCCTGTGGAAACTTCGCAGTTCATCAGGTTCACCAAGTGATGCAGCAGTTCAGTGACTAACACTCTCACTGGGATTTTCTGGGGCAAACCAATACCGTTAACAGATAATAAAAATATGCTTACAAAGGTCTCAGGGTAATGGGGGCAACAGTATAGAAAAAGCTTTGAAAACAATTGAATCAGAGACTTTCAGCACGAGTGACAATGGATTACATCAGACTCCCAATCCTTTTCTCTCTGACTCTGTCTTCTCTTGTCGCTCTGTTTCTCTGTAGATGATGAGCACCTTTGGCATGATGATGGTTACACCAGTAGAGCTCCACAAGAGCCTCAACACCAAAACATGGCAGGACCACACCGCAGCATGGGACCGCATTTTCAGCACAGGTGCGAGTTTATGCCTGGCCACAAAATTAGAAAATTAAGATTCCCCCGCCTGCAGTAATTACTGTCGTAGGGTACTGTTTGTCTCCACTCATCTGTAATGTTTGCACTTGTCTGAGCTCAGTTCCAGTAAGAACATCAATAGGAAAGTACAGACGAGGGTGGGTGGGTGGCAGAGAGATCTGAACTGTGTGCCAGTGTTTTGTGTACTTGGCGCTCTGGTACTCAGTGTTGTAGTAAACTGCATGACCCATGAGGGAGAAATATGCCAAATATTTGTTGTAGCAGAAGGTAGTGGCATACAGTGATAAAGAAGATTATGCTGCTTCAACCTCTTACAAATATTCACACATAACCACTTATTGTACCAACAATTGATGTTTTTATGTGTTTTCAGTACAGCACCAAAATATCTTGTCTTTAATATATGTCTTTCAGTCAGACAAGTTAGATTATGGATAGCATTTTATGAAAGGATAAAAAAACAACTGACACACTTTCAGAAAACAGTAACGAAAATTAGCCCGAAAACAGAAACAAAAAAAGTTATTCTTTGTTTTATGTATAAATAACTTTGTATGTACTTCACATGTATTCCTTACATCTAGAGTTACAATTAAAGAGGCCTGACAGTTAGCCTTTAATATGTGAGATTTCAAACCAGCACAAAAGCCAACAGAGCTCCAAGAGCAAACAATCTTTTTTTTTTACTATTTTGCCTGAAAGCAGCTGAGAACATGACAGAAAAAATAAAGTAACAACCAAAAGCCAACTTTTCAAGTGCAAACAAAACACATGAGATTTGACTTTAAAATGAGCATGCTTACATCGTGACTGTTTTTGTTCCCTCAGCCAAAGTCTACATTGACAAGAAGCTGAAGAGGAACGCAACCAGAGCTCCTGATGATTTGATCGGTGACATCTTACACCAGAGCAGCCTTTCAAAAAAGGAGCTGTACGCGGCCATCACCGAGCTGCAGATTGGAGGAGTTGAGACAGTGAGTAACATTTTACACCACAAACATATACATTTAATTCTCATTGAGATAGTTAAAATCACGGACATCGCTCTCCTATTTGTCTGGTCATTACAGCTACTTAGCTTAGTATGAAAACCAATGCTAACATTCTGTCCAACAAACATAAATACATACCGACATCTCTAAAACTCAATAATTAACACATTATTTCTTATAAATTTGATTGAAAAAGAACACAGCTAACAGTTAACTAGAAATTCTGACTTCTGAAAGTGTTTCTGACGGCTGACATTAGCCAGTAGAATCTACCTTTCAAGCAACTAAGAACTGGTAGCATAACTGTAGTTTTATAACTGGCCACACAGTGGCGCTACTTAATGTCCGACAGGTTTAGTCCTGGTATTCTTTTTAACAATCGGGCCCCCTGGTGGTGTCACCCAGACACAACAATTTTATTTGTGACAATCCTTTTTTATTATGTAAATTGATGTAGTCTTCTATCAACCTCTTCAGTGAATCTGTAGTCGCCAGAATTTTTCTTTTACATCACACTTTTATATTCAGCTCAGCTTAGTTCTCACCACATGGTGGCAAACGTGCTGCTGAAGTCCTTTGACTGGCTTTAACAGTCACACAGATTAGTAATTTGTTGATCGAGCAGGCCACTTCTACCCATTTTTAATGGCTGCTAGATGCAGAAGGCAAAGAAACATAATGCTGCGAAGCTTTAAAGCCATTTCTGTCTATTACAGCTTTTTGTTTAGTCACACTTTACTGAACAAAAAACTGCAAGCTGCACTTTAACAGAACAAGCATGAGTTTGCTTTTTTAATTTCAACCTTTCACCTACTTTCCTTCAAGTGGTTAAAGAAAAAAAAAACCTTGTAAACTCTAAAACAAAAAGGTGCTGCAGTTTCAGTCCTTCAAAAGCGGAAAATTAATGTAGTAGATGTAACTGAGGAGCCTTTGAGGAACCCAAAACATTCCATAGCTCCTTTCAGGACCCCACTGATGAATGCACTTAGCGTAGCTGCCTCATTTAGAGACATCTCCTCACTACCTCCTTATTTCAATCTCTGTCTCTGTCTCTCTCTCCTCCCTCTCTGTCTTGCTGTTACGTTTCTCAGACCGCCAATAGCATGTTGTGGTTTATTTTCAACCTGTCACGAAACCCCAGCGCCCAGAAGAAGCTGTTGCAGGAGATCAGAGAGATCGTGCCTCCTGACCAGGATCCAAGTGGAGAGCACATCAAGAATATGCCCTACCTCAAGGCCTGCCTCAAAGAGTCTATGAGGTACATTAACACTGATGCTTATATTATGAGCAGCGGTGTAGTATCTAATCTTCCTCTCTGAAAAGTGCCAAACATACTCTGTTAATACAATTAAATACATTTAGAAATCCAAACGATACACCAGTTTAACTATAGACTAGTTAAATTTAAATATAGTTATAGAAAATCTTTTTCTTTAATAGGAGTTTGGTGCAAGAGTCACACAAGCAAAACAAATACGACAAATACAAATAATCTCCATTTCCTATTAAATGAATGAATTAGACACCAGTTAAACAATCAGTTTTGTTTAGTTTTTCCCAAGCAGTAAATCAGACTTAAATCATAATTTTGGCTCGTACTACAGAGAGATTAAGAATGAAAACTCACACGCATGACTGCCTCAAAAACAAGCTCCGTGAGATGTGGTGGCATGACCAGCAACAACAAGCTTAAAGTCTACCATGTGGTCACATTTAAATTGTTTCCTAGCCCTTGTAGGTTCTCCTTCGGTCTCCTTTTGAAGTCACAAGTTGTCTAACATTTCATTTAAGTCCACCAACATAACCACATCACCCATGGAATGTACTGTTCAAGCCCCCCAACTGGAGATTATATCTCACCTTATTTTACCCTGTGAACAATGCCGGAATATGTTTATCTCCTGTTAAGCAGCTTATACATACTGTAGTATGAGTATGGTCACTGTGTCATAATCTCACATGTATTTTTTGTCTAATTCCTACAGGTTATCACCATCAGTTCCATTCACAAGCCGAACCCTGGACAAGGACACTGTGTTGGGGTATTATGCTATTCCCAAAGGAGTAAGTGGCTTAGACAGTAGTCGTCATACACCTGACATAAGCAGATTCCATTCTTGTGAAAATTTACATTTGACTGATGTCTAAATGAGTTTTTTTTAGAAAGAAAATCTGTTCATGTTCTCAGGCTTTAGTCTCATTATCTACTATACTGCGTCGTTCATCTGTAAAATAGGGACAAAACCAAAAACTTATACTTTTTCCTCCATTCACAGACAGTGTTGATGATTAACAGCCATGCACTGGGCTCCAACGAAGAGTACTTTGATGATGGCAAGCAGTTCAAACCTGAGCGCTGGCTGCGCGAGAACAACACCATCAACCCCTTTGCCCACGTTCCTTTCGGTATTGGAAAGAGGATGTGCATCGGCAGACGACTGGCAGAGCTTCAGCTGCAACTGGCCATGTGCTGGGTACGATCAGTGACTAAAACCTAAGTGGTTAGCTCAAGATGGTCCTCAACAAATGCCATTATTTGAACAGTTGTTGATTTTTGCTTGTCTTTCTTACAGCTGGTCAGAGACTATGAGATTGTGGCAACAGATAATGAGCCGCTTGACGTCATCCATTCAGGGCTTTTGGTTCCCAATAGAGAATTGCCTGTCGCCTTCATCAGGAGATGAAGTAAGAACAGTTTTAAATGTCTAGACTACTTAGGAATTAGTCAAGATGGAAGTGGCACAAAGATTCCCTAAATCACTCTGGCTGGCTACTGTTTGTAGCTTTATTTTAACAGTCTTATGCAGAGCCTGTTTGGACACAGCGTAATCTATGTTATTCTGGGAAGCTACAATTTCCAGATGTTCCCTAAATGCCTCACTTGCAGGCAGTGAGTTGCAGCCAGAACAAACAGAAACACACATGTTGAGATTCAGAGATGTAGACATGATATCATACTTTACATCTAAGTTAGACAACTGTAACTATGAATCTGCCAAATTATATTTTTATTTCCATTTCCATCAAGTTCAGAAGAGCCCTAATTGATCTTTTCTTCCCTTCCAGGCTCTAAATTCAGCTCTTCCGGACTGAGCGACAGAAAGGTGATAACTTTGTTGCTTGTCCCAGTGGTCCAGTGACTCCCTGCATTGCTGCTCTGTAAATAAAATACAAAACAACAATTATTATAACTCTAATCTTACCACAAATACCTCAGACATATTTAAAACTATGACTGTTAATGACTGACCAAAGTACCAGTTGTTAT
This sequence comes from Copadichromis virginalis, assembly GCF_057382275.1. NCBI lineage: Eukaryota > Metazoa > Chordata > Actinopteri > Cichliformes > Cichlidae > Copadichromis > Copadichromis virginalis. The sequence goes on from NC_140622.1 coordinate 35,430,941, forward strand.
GTACAAAGTGAATATTGTACCAAGGCAGCTGTCCTCAAATCTTTGATCTTAGACATGTAGAATGTAGTCCAAGTATTTTGTTATGCTTTTTATTGTGTATGTGTATATATATATATATATATATCAATATATATATATATATATTGATATATGGGTTATGTTTTATTGTATATATAAGCACAATTATAATATTGCAAGATTGTACATCGTTTTTTGAAGAGACATATTTTATTCATGAAAACAAATGTATCAAATAAATATATCTTTAAACACACCTTTCCGTGTGGAGTTTACATGTTTTTTGTTTCTCCCACCTTGCAAAGATTTGCTTTTTAGGCAAAGCAGTAATTCACAGCTGTGAACATGAAAATGAAATAACTTTCAGCTGGTTAAAAATTTAGTGAGTTATGGTGAATTTTATAACTCCATAAACATGCATTAAGAGACAATAATATAGCATCTACACTGAAGCACAAGATTTAACATCAAGGTCAAAAAGCTAATAAAAAAGTGTGTTCGTGACAGTAAATGTCACGGTCCGGGGCAGCGGCCGTGTGGAGAGTGGAAGGAGGACTCAAAGCGCAGCACTTATTCAGGTGTGAGTAGTGATGGGACGTTCTGTATCGAGGCTTCGGAGCGTGTGTCGAGTAATGGAGGGGGCGTTTCCGCGAAGCGCGTATCGAGGCTTGCTTCATTTATGGGAGGAGCTGAAAATGATGACGTCCGAAGCCTCGCTGCCCGGCTGTACCACGTGACTGGTTCATGAAGTGGTTCGAACTTTGCCGCGAGATATGACAGCGATATAAACCCCTCAGACTTCATTCAAAAATGTGGGTGTTTGATGGAGAGTTGCGGTTAGTGAGAGTTTGGAGACCGTATGGAGGTTTATGAGAGTGAGGAAAGTCAGGAGAGAATGGAGCCAGCTAAGAAGAGGAGGATGTCCTCCCCTGTGTGGGAACATTTTGATCTTATTCCTCCCAACAAGGTATTTCTGCAGAAGATGTATTTTCATGATACTGATGGTGCAATACAATTTATGTTGAGCTGTCTTGACTTTTGTACAAGGTGAAGTGTTTGCTATGTGCCAGGGAGCTGGGATATAACAGCAACACCTCATCCATGCTTAGGCACTACAGAGCTTTGCATGAGAATAAGGGGGACACCGATCGTGGAGCAAGACCAGGTGAGCCATCAAATGCAATGATAATATAGGATGCAGTAATGTTACTAAATGATATAACAATATTATACAACTGTTATAAGTTACGTGTGTGATATTTATATTTGTGCTTTATCTTTATTGTCTTTCCTCAGGAGAACAATCTCAAATAGATGAAGACCTGGTCAGCATGGTGATTGAGGACTCCCAGCCATTTAGCATTGTGGAGGACAAAGGATTCAAAAGATTTGTTAAATCATTAAATCCTAGCTATGTTCTCCCCACTAAAATGTCATAAAAGCAGTGAAAATTTAGTTTTTACAGAATAAAATGTGAACAGGCAGGACTGAGGCTCAAAGCCTCAGTGTGTAGCTGTCCATACCTCAACGTTACAAAAGCACAACCACTGTCCACACCCCAACCACACCTCACCTCACAGTAAATGATCATTTCCATTTCAAGCATTTCCAAATAATCATTTCCCATACTGCCACTATAAATATACACAGTATACTGCCATCACTACAATATACATGTTTTACACACTCCTTTTGTTGTTGACATTTACAGGCTGTGTGCAAAATGCCACACTCTTCAAATTCATGCCAGCTATTATTTTTACGTCCAGTAGGTGTCCTGCTAGAGCAAATGAAGCTTCATGAAGCTTCGCGTTGGGGTGAACCAATTGGATGAAAAGCTTCAGTGCTTCATGGGGCTTCATCTGCCCATCACTAGGTGTGAGGGTGATTTATTGATAATAACAAACATAAAGAGGAGATGGCAAACAGAACTAAGGACGAAACTAAACTGGGTGAAACTACACAAAGGAGTGGCAAACCTGAACACGAAGGGAGAACAGCAGGGAGAGCACGCAGAGGATTTCACAGGGTAGATGCAGAGTACGCAGGGTAACACAGAGGATGAACACAGACGACGCGACGAGGAGCAGAGGAAATCACACGCTATAAATACACAAAGAGACACTGGGAAATCACACACAGATGGGGGAAACAGCTGGACCTGATTAACCTGACGAGACAGGGGAACACTAACACCAGGGACCAACAGAGGGAGCACAAACCCAGAACCCAGTGTCTAAAATCCCAAACACAAACCATCCCAAAACAGCCATGAATAATAATGAAAGTAATAACAATAAGTACATAAACATAAAGTCACTGAGTCATGGTCGCAGGACCATGACAGTAAATATGTTTGCTTTTACTGAGTGGTACAAGTACATAGCAGTGTCTCACATATCCTTTGTTTACAGTTTGTAAAGTAAAAGTTAGGTAATAGTAGGCAATGGACCAAACCACTATGAGGTGCATGAGGGGGAGTGCATCTTTCAAAACTAACAAAACTTATTGTTTTTCACCCTTTTGCTCCGCCCCTGCCATTAAAGTGATGGATTCCTCAAATGCACAATGTGAAAAACATGTTACACAATCCCACAGTCTGATGTTTCAGTGGGATTTCTAGTGTTATGAAAGTAAATTATGAAATTATAACTGAACTTAATAATTATAATAAAAGATCAAGTGAAGCGATTTAAGCACTGTTTTAGTCCCTGTTTTCCCCCCCACTGTTTTTAAGTATTTCAGATGGGTTAAACAAAGACAGAATGAGCTTACGCAGGGATCAATAAAAAAACAACAACGCTTAATCAACAATCAATCAATAAACAAAGCCCTGAAGTAACATCAGATTTTCAGTATTACACTGCAAAATCTTCAGTTTAATAAAATAAAATAAAGATCCTGGACTTACATATCCTGTGTTGTACTCAGTGCATTTATTTGACAGATCTGCTTAGTTTTCAGGTCAATGTTTGACATAAAACAAAGTACAAAGCACTCTTAAAAATGAAAAATAGTTTTTGGTTTGGCAGCTCCTCAGTAAAAACCTCCATCTTGTCAGGTCTTTTGTCACTTTATGAGTCTTGAGCAGCTTCAGCAAAGACTGATGATGAACTTCCCTTGTAGAACTCCCAGGTGGTTTCATTTTAAATAACTACTTAAAGTACAAAATATGTAAAACTACTTAATATTTCACACATATGCACAAAGGAGAAAAACCCCAATCCATTATCAATCATCCCTCGTGATCCCTCGTTTTGGCTCGTGATCTCATACATTACATACACACTTACACTACTTTTTGTAAATACTTTTTACTCGAGAATAAGGATCTGAGTTCATATTCCACCGATTGCTGGAACTAGAAATCTCCTGTGAGGACGCTTTCTGGACTGAGAAGGCTGATTACAGGAGGAGTTTCTTACATAAAAAGCAATCCATACACATCGCTTCACTTTTTGATTAATTATTTTCACAAGTGCCATGTGCGCAAAGAACTTAGCTGTGACCTCGGGTGATTTCGATATGTAAACCTGAAATGGTTACTCTGCTCAACAGCGATTATGAACAGTCTCAGTACTCAGGAGAACTGATGGAAGTAGAATACCTTAAAAAAAAAAAATCTTACTTTCTTTATGTAATTTTCATGACAATTTTTTCTATAAATCTCTGCATGTAAAGTAAAATACAATATTTCTGTGACTGAGTGTAGCATTAAAAATTCCCAAGAGGTTATGTTTCTTCCTGAGATTGGTTTAAATGACACATATTAATTACTTATGTAAACAATTCAGATAACATAAATTTCACAAATGCAGGCCCTAGTGAGGATCGAACTCACGACCCCTGGTTTACAAGACCAGTGCTCTAACCACTGAGCTATAGAGCCTGGTCATGCATGCCGAGGCACATAAAACTTGATATAAGAGAGGCATATGAGCAACTAATCGCTATGAAACACAAAACTGCTTTAGATTTTTCCTTTCATATTCATTTTTAACGCCCTTGGCTCTGTATGATGTCATGGAGGAGGAGGAAGGAGGGGTTCCTTATATGGTCATCTCCGGCACACGGCTCTGGCTGGGGGGAAAAAAACAACCCCACCCACCTGCTGCTCAAAGCCTCTGCTTGGGAAGCTTAAAGGAAAGAAGGGCACGTGGATGAACTGAGGGTCAAAATAAGATAAAGAAGGATTGTTCTGATTTTTATTTATATGTGAATGATAAAGTACTTTAGGGGAGTGTAAGACTAGAATTTACGAGCTAGAAATGAGCTTAATGAATGAGAGAAACCTTATGTCGAGTAAAGTGTGAATTGTGGTTGCTAAATGTTCATCTGCTTTATAACAGGAAGTAGAGCTGTCAAAACCACAACTACAGTAAGTTTATGTCAAAGTGCAGCAATCAATATATTTACGAACGTCTCAAAGTCAAGTTGAGTTAACTTGAACAGCAATTTAAAAAAAAAAAAAGGGTGTTGGCGGTAATTGTGCAATACGGCCACCTACTGACCAGAGATTGTAAGTACGATTTTATTGGGGCTAGGATCATGGAGAATCGTCTAATTTTCACAGATTTCTCCAACAAAAAATATCGATATGTGATTTCATATTACACATATTTGATAGTAGCTGCACATAAGAACAAAAACAGGTAGAGTTAAAAGAGGTGTGTCAGTCGTAAATTTTATGGTGCCCAGTTGAATAAAATCTTTTGTCTCCGAAAAAAAGATAACTAGGTCGAATACGAAGGAATAAAAGGTGCATTTAAGAAAAGAAAAATGTGTAAAAAAGAATCCGACTTTTATGATTTGATATCAGCAGACGTTATAGATTTTATATCTTAGAAAAAAAATCAGCCTACCTAACTTAGACAGGAAGAGATGAGGCCTGCTTGTCATCATCAGCAGTGACAGGAAGCGTCTGACACCGCTCGTTTTTTTCACCTCGCTCAGTTAGATGTTTTATTTGCGCAGTTTCTAATGTTTTGAACGCATCTGTGAAGTACTGTAACTTCGTCCGTTGCGTTAATTATCCACGCTGCGCCTTAATTAAAGTGACGATTTATTTGAGCAAAAGCTATTACAACAGTTACGTTCGTCGGGATTCAAACCTGTTTATTCCGAGCTGGAGATGACTTCTGGAGGTTTGGGGCTCACCGAGGGCCTGGGCCAAGACATAAACCAGGAGGAGTTAGACTTTTCGGACCTTTTTCTGTATAATCAACCGGATTTTTCTGTTGGCTGTGATAAAGGTGTGTATACATAAATTGCATATGCATTTTTCTAAACATAGTATCTTATTATTTATTTATTTTTTTAAAGGCATTTCATGATCTTATTGCCGCCAAGCCCACGTTTTCTCAGCTGAGGATGCGTCTGTAACTACTGTGTTGTGTTTTATTTTTATGAAAATTTAGCTCCCAGACCTTGACATTATGACATTATACACTGATCGATAATCATCATCCTTTTGTTTTTAATCTAAGATCAAGAGGGCTTCCAAGACCCTTTTTTCTATTTTTGAATGGAAAGTAAACAGGAGTGCGACAGATTATAGTTAAGTAGATTCAAAATTAAGCGATCCTCATAGTACCATGAATGGTTTGTTTGTTTTTTGGAATATGTATCTGCAAGCCTCTTCATTTTTGGCATCCTGACTAAAACCAACACTTGTTCAGTATGATAGTAATAGCTTTACTGGGGAGAGGAAACGCAAAACCAGCTCTCGCATCCCCAACATTGGCATATTCTCAATTTATAGATTTTTATTAAGAGAAAATGTTGTTCAAACATGTTTTAGGTAAAAAAAACAAAACAAAAAAAAACTTTAAAGGGAACCGATTATGTTCATTTTCAGCTCCATATCTTTATTTTTGGACTCAACTAGAGTAGCTTTGCATGATTAGGAAAATTTAAAAAATATTATTCACAAAATAATCGTGTTTTACTTTATATTCTGCCTTCATGCAGCGCCTTGCTTCATCTTCTCTCTGAAATTAGGTGTTTTAGGTGTCTCTTCCTTTAATGCCAACTTTTTCTGAGTTGCTGTCCCAAACAAAGTGTTTAAAACCGAAAACCGGTTAGGCTCTGTGCTGAAGCCAGAGCCATGTACTTGAGGTGACCATATTAATCATTAATCTGCTCGCATGGATATCATATAGATGCAAGAATGAAAAAAGTGAAGTGTGTTACTTCATATTTGAAACACTGACTATCTTTAAGTCCACTTTAAGTTACCACATGGTAATAGCAGTATTGTAGTAATCAGATATTCTGACCTGTGTGCTAAAATGTGTCCCTTCTTTGATCAGTGACAGAAGACACTGGTGGTCTCCTTGACAATGACAGTCAGCCTCCTCTACTGGTGGTCCAGCCTCAAGATGCATACATCTCCACCTCTAACCCACCAACTTCTAACCAGGACACCTCCTCTCACAGCACCAACGCAGGAAACCTATCAGGAGCTGTGTTTGACACCATGGGGCTGACATCACGAGTCGGTATCCCTGCTCCCAGCCCCAGGATTGAGATCACTCCATCTGGTGACTCTCTCAGTTCACAAACCCTAGAGCCAAGTCCTGCATCTAAAGCCCGGGGATCCTACAGAGAGTGCGTTAGCCCTGCCAGCAGTAATTCTTCCACTGGCTGGGGAGCAGATACTTACTCTCCCTTGGCATCTCCATGTGTGTCGCCATCTAATGTAGGGAGCTGTGGTATGGGCTTGAATCCCTTGGACCTCTGCTCAAGCCTGCAGGGCATCCATACATCCTCTAACCACTCCTCTCCAGGAGCCTCACCTCGAAACAGCATCACGGATGAGACCTATCTCCAACCACAGAATCGTTCTGCTTCACCACTCCCCCATCAGCGTTCCCGGTCTGTCTCGCCGCAGCGAGGCAAACGCTTCTACGGTCAGACCCACTCTAGTCAGGAGGGCACTCCTGTTAAGCAGCGCTCCCGGAGTCCTAGCCCCATCCCATCACCCCACGATCAGCAGGGGTCCTACTACTTGCACCAATACCAGGCTCAAGCTGAGTTTCACCCTCAAGTTCAGACCGCAACCTCTGGCCTGGACGAGATTCTGAATAGCAGTCCAGGAAGGGCCAAAATACAGGACTGTGTATATGGCGAGGGTTACGACTGGGCTATTGAGCAAGAAAAGATGAGTAGGGGTGGAGCTGAGATCAAACCTGAGACCTTCTACATGCTCCCAACTGTGTGGCCTCCTTCTCATTCACTCCATCATAGTGGACGATCCACATTCAGGTGTTATGTTTGTCTTAATTTATCACTTACAAGAAATATGTGTCGTTTTTAATGAGTTTTAATAAGCTACTATGGTACAAGGTTCGTTTTGATTTTTTAAATCTAAACTTCTCTTTTTTGAACTCTTTCGTTCTTCCAGTGGTCTCACCTTGGCTCCACTTCCATCTTTAGAGTGGTCATTTCCCAATCAGACGGGCCAGTATGAGCTACTGATCCAACAACAGCCCAGATCGCATCACAGAGCTCACTATGAGACTGAGGGCAGCCGAGGAGCTGTCAAGACACCAAATGGAGGGCACCCGGAGGTTCAGGTGTGGGGATTCATATGTAGATACAAGAAAGGAGAGGAAACGAACGCGTGGTAGTTGTACCAGAGAGAGGGAGTGGGAGATTGTAAATGCTGGGGTGATATTTCCTGATAAACGTCTTTGTGTAAAGCTGATACTCATGCAAATATAGAAACAGCCCCATAACATGTCAGTGCTTCCACAATGCATGTGTGATTATTTAGACATGCATTGATTCAATCTGCTCAAATAAACACAGTTATAATTACAAATCAAGAACCCACAAAAAGAGCATATAAATGTTAGTGCATGGTGTCCTTTATTTACTGTTTCTGGAAAGTAAAAAAATGGGCCTCCATTACCAGTTTTCCCAGTCATGCTACACAAATGGATTATGCAAAGCAGTGTTCTGGCTTTGCCAGTTTGCATGGGAATTCTTTCCCACAGACACAAGAGATTTATTGTGTGGTGTAAATGTTTTCTCAAAAGGCATGGACTTTTATGATCTCAAAGTTTATTTAGTTCAGTATGAAGCATACATTTTAACTGCCCTTGTTGCTGTCACCAGCTCCGTGGCTACCAAGGCACATCCGCACTGGCGCTGCAGATCTTCATTGGAACAGCCGATGAGAGGCTCCTGAAACCCCACGCCTTCTACCAGGTCCACCGCATCACCGGGAAGACCGTCACCACACCCAGCATGGAGAGGATGATCAACGGCACTAAAGTGTTGGAGATCCCTCTGGAGCCAAAGAGCCACATGAGAGTTGTGTGAGTAAAACTAATGCCAAGGGGATTCTCAATCATACGTCACAAATGCCTAGAGTATGTGTCAACATTTCACCACAAGTCGTTCACTTGTGTTTTTCAACCAAGAGAGACCACTGAGGTGATTTAGCACTATAAGGCTCAGAGTGGAGATACAGCAACCTGAGTCGTCATGTGTTTTCTTTTGATTTTCCACTGTGCTAAATCTTTAAATACTACAAGCTATAGCTACGCAAGGTTTTCATCTTTTTCCCTCCAAAAATGTTGCTGCTGCTGACAACTGATACATAAAACGCACCACTTCCTGTGTGCCAGAGAGTTTTTCCAAGAAAGACCTAGCAAACTCTGGGTGTTTGCAGCAGCAACCAAAACTGGTTTGATGAACGTGACATATGATGAGTCACAACAGCAAATAGCAAACAAAATCAAAGAAGTTTCTTTTTCCATGAAAATGCCTGAGATCACTACTTTGGCTGCTTTGAAAAAAAAAAAGAGCTTTTTACTGACTGAATATTTGAAATAGCAGAGATTGCATCAGTTAAATGTGAACAAAGACAGTCTGCGTGGACTGTGAAGAAAATCAAATTTTTTATAAATACGACAGAAATATCATTTTGAGCACTGATTTTATGTCATATGTCTTCTCTTTCATGATAAAGGATTGACTGCGTTGGAATCTTGAAGCTGAGAAATGCTGACATTGAACTAAGAAATGGAGAGACTGATATTGGACGAAAAAACACACGCGTGCGCTTGGTCTTTCGTGTCCACATTCCTCAATCTGGAGGCCACCTCATGTCTCTTCAAGTGGCCTCTCATCCTATTGAATGCTGTAAGAAGTATTTTGTTGCATATGAGCGTTTTCTTTCTTTCTGCTTGATCATGAGAGTCACTGTAGACCCTGAAGCTTTGTCGGCTGCTCTGTATTTTTGTATTTATATTCTTTCTCATTAGCTTTTGGTGGTTGATGTTAGCAAATGTTGGCAAACATGTTGGTTTATATTATTTAACATTGACACACCACTTGTAGATGTATTGCTGACTGCTCAGAAAAAAGGTACTAGCCTTAATGTGAATACTCTTCAGTCTATAATGGTCAATAGTGCAACTGCCTTGGATTTGATCCCACTATACAGTATACTTTAGTGTTACAATGACAATAAAGCTGCTCATGTTTTCACAGCTCAGCGTTCAGCTCAGGAGCTCCCTGCAGTCGAGAGGCAGGACCTGGACCAATGCTCTGTACTCGGTGGTCAACAAATGGTCCTTACTGGACAGAATTTTACATCTGACTCAAAGGTGATATTCTCGGAGAAAACACAAGGTGAGGAGTATTTTTTTTTAATCACAAATGTCTGTCTTTGGTGGAATGAATCTTCTAAGGTCTTCTTTGAAAGCTACTGTAGAAGAGCCACCCAAAGATTGTATTGGTAGTTTGTAAAGGGTAGATGTGGCCCCTGTGCTACACTGCACATTGTTTACTGAAGGGGAGCTTGAGCCAGCAATTACCACATGTAGCCAGTTAGCATCAAGGCTTAACAATTTTGTTATTTTGTTGTTATTATTATTATTATTATTATTATTATTATTATTATTATTATTATTATTATTATTATTTTTACCTGTATTTATACAGGTTATCCCATTGATAGTCAATGTCTCATTTACAAGAGAGAGACATGTTACATAATGTTTAAATGGGTGACTAACAATTGGTATGGTACTTATGACTTTATTTTATTTCCCCTGTAAATTTTTAACATTTTAACAAAGAGGTCTATAGGGACTAACTTGTTTTTGCAGCCACGCTCAAAGGAACTTCAGTTTTAGGCTAAGAGGTTGAAGCCCTCATATGTGATATTATGGTACTTCACAGTTTATAGACTCAGAAAGAAACAAAAAAAATCTCAGTAAAGCTCATCAAAACATCATATTTCTGTTGTTAATCGTTGGGTTAGCCACTCAAAGAAAAGTTCAAACTTGAGTTTACAAAGCCGAATGTTGGTGGTAGTAGTCCATACCCTTTGTAATTACTGTAAAAACGCACAAATAACACGGGAATTTTATTTAAAATGTAGAATTATTCCCAAGCTAAGACAAAAGTGCCAAAAACTGCAGTTCCTCAAGTGGTGCCTTCGAGGCATGCTTTATGTAACCCACTTTAAGTATTATATGTGTTATTAAGGGCAAAAAAATATGGAGGAGACAAAGAAGCAAATTGGATTGTCTACAAAGCATAAAAGTATAAAAAGCACAAACTACTAATTACTAACTTTATTACTTAGATAAATTCAATATTAATAGCGCTGAGCTAAAACAAAATGAAAAAGATGCACATTAGTACAGTTATAATGGGTTTAATGATACACCTTGTTAGCCAAACATGTTAGCCTTGGCTGCTAACTTTCACTGTATCCTCCTGTTCAAATATAGTCCCTTATAGTTACAAAAAAATTTAAAAAAATTAGTGAGGCCAGAACAACAAACTGAAAGTTTACAAACTAATGTGTGGCATCACTGTGGCTATTTCTATCTTTTATCTACAGTCCATAATTATGTAATTAGAAGGATTGTTGACATGTGTGTTCACTTGTGATTTCAAACTTTTTTTCAGATTTTAATTTTTTTGAGGATTTAAAATTGAGCCTGTGTTGGTCTCCCAGTATCCCACTTACGTGTGTCCATGTACACGTGCAGTATTTGTATTTTTAGATTATTTGCATATCACCCAGGATAACTCAACGTTCAGTGACGCACTTCTTCCTCCAGCCCCCACATCTACCTTTGATAAAATTAACCATTAACTTAAACATTTACTGTTTTGCTGGCAGTAGCAACTTTTATTTACTTCTAAATGGAAATTTCTCACCTCGTCACTGCTTGTTCTGCCCACACAAAATTGTAGGGTTACATAGTTTGAGAGAAGGATGGGTACAACTGAAAGCATGTAAAGCCTCCTTGTTGCTTGGCGTGGGGTTTTATGCAACAGGATGTGGTTAGACAGACTGATAAAGACTAAGACCCAGAGCAGAGGCTTTGTGTTTTTCACTGTGTGGGTAGAAAGCAGAAACAGCAGGTAAAAACTTTAGATGGGAATGAAACACTAAACCAGACATAAAAGAGAACCCTGTTTTCCACTGTCTGTGACAAATGTGCTTACTGTACTGTTAATAAAAGTCCTGACATATCATCTGATTGCTTGAATTATTGTTTCCAGCTGATTAAACTTGTAGAAATTGTTTGGTTTTTTGCTACATTTTTGGTTTCTACAGGATTCTTTGCCACTTCACCACCACATATAATTTTGTGGTAAAAAATAAAACTACTCTCAGCAGCTTGTGAGCCTGTAGTAAGATGAGTAAGATGGTAGCAATATCTGCCAGCCACCTCCAAAGCCATAAAATAGTCCAGCACATAAACCACAACTCTTTTGAATGAAGCAAATCAAATATAAAATGCTATTTACTGAGCTTTAGAGTCTTAGTGATGCAGTCAGTAGACCAAGAGTAGACCACGCTGTTTAGCCCTTATGCTAAATTAAGCTGTGCTAAAAAACAAACAAACAAAAAACAACAACAACAACAACAAAAAAAACCAGATAACACGTATTTTCCAAAATGGGACTCAAACCTGCAAAAACTATTCCTTTTAATTTCAGATGGACAGCAGATCTGGGAAGTGGAGGCCACTGTGGACAGAGATAAAACTCAAGCTGTAAGTTAACTTCCCTTTTACTGACACATAAACTATGATGCACATTTTGTAAGATGCATGCTAAAGTCATTTGTCTGGTAACTGTACATGCTTACACGTGCTCAAAACAGAAATCAAAATGTAAAGCCCGTGTCTTCAGTTTACTGAGTACATGAATGTGCTAATCACATATCATCGTATCATAAAAGTGTTATTTCTTGTACTAATTTTGACCTGACAGGTAGAGATTTGTGCCAGCTGACTCGTGACCTTTTTTCTCATTCTATCAATAGAACATGCTGTTTGTTGAAGTCCCTCCATATCGAGACCGGAGCATTTGCCAGCCGGCCAAAGTCAACTTCTGCGTCATCAATGGGAAAAAGAAACGCAGTCAGCCTCAGCACTTCGTCTACACTCCTATGATAGGTGTATATCTCTTAGTCATCTCAGCTCTGTTATTACGGAGAAAACAGGCGTACCTCCTATGTTTGAGAAATAGGAAGGTGATTCAAGTGTCAACATTTCCCAGCCTGGATTTGAATTTGAATTTGAATGTCAGCACTGGAAATCTTATTATTACCTTGTCAGCATAATGTAACCCTGCATGTGAAGTAAAATACTATATTAATCCCATTTTGGGGAAATTCTTCTGTTACAGCTGTTGAAATAACATTAATAATAGTAATCTGTCAGATATCTTTCTGCGGGAGAGAGATATTGTATTATAGCACTACATAACTTATGCTAGCAAATAATGACAAAAAAACACCATAAAAAAAACATAAACTGACTTTGATGTTGCTAAAAGAGGCAAATGTGTGCTAAGTCATCCATCAGCGATGAGAAAAAGCAAAAGAAAAGTTACAGGAAATTGCAAAATGTTAGTTAGATTAAATCTGACAGTTCTAAAATTTTAACCCCAAAAGTAGATTAATGCAGTTACAAACTTCTGATATAACACTCCTGTTCTGCAGTTTTATCAGAAATCAGAAGTTAATCAGTTATAGCAGCACGCTGACACTGCAGCCACAACAGAGACTGCGTAGGGGTTGGGGGCAAATCTTACTTCTTCTCAAAGGGAAAAATAGTTTTCCTTTTTAACGCCTACATGTGATACCCACATTACAGCGCCGACACACTCTGGCTAATTTCAAAAAAAGGCTTTTAGTTTATTGGTTTATATATATATAGATATATATTTATAGCTTTTAGGTGAAATGAGGCAAGATTATTAAGAAGTAGAGAAAGAAGCGTAACATCATTGCAGCTGACAATTTAAAGCCATTTCAATCTACACTGATTTATACTCCAGCCACTGGTTATGAAACCTACATGTGTTTACTATCACCAGACCTAAAGATGACTGGAGATGCAATGACTTGTTTTTTTTAGGTCACACAATCACTGAAATAACTCGAGAGCTTCTAAATACGCTGGCATTAATGTTCCTTTTGTAAATATCTTCTTCCCATTTTATACTAGCTGAGTTGCTGTGACATTTCAGTTAATATACTGTATTTAAAGTCTCAAGAGAACAGTTTCCAGTAAACTTGGTTTCACCTTGTCTAATAACACAATACCTGCAAAAACTACTGGCATTTACATCATCCCTATGTTTACTCTGTAAATAGGAAAGTAAGTACTAATCAGCAAATGTTAGCATGCTAACATGCAAAGTAAGATGACTGTGGCTGTTTGTTTATACTGGTCTAGTGACAGACCTGCATTGTTCTCTCACTCTCTGAAAAATCTAATAATAATTGTTTTTATTTTTCAGCCATTAAAGCAGAACCACTGGATGACTACCAGCTGAATTCTTATGGCTATTCAAATAATCAGTCTCTCTCTGGCATGTCAATGAGGTCTCTGTACCATCCCCTGGAGCAAGACAACAACCTTCAAGCCTTGAATGTTTCCTCAGCACTTTACCATCTAACCACTGTAGACCCCCGAGCCCACATGTTAACCCCAGATCAACTGGATGATCAACCAGTCTATTACCAGTCAAGACCTGGCACTCTGGTCAACAACCCAGTGCTGTACCACACTGGGAATCAGCGTTACAGCAACTGCAGTAGCGCTTTACTAGGTGGTTCCCCAATGGCTCCGCATCCAGCCTCTGCTCCCAGCCAGTGTGTCAGTGCCAGAACCCCTTTGCCCAAATTGGGTGAAGGTCCTCAGGTTGGTGATTCGTTTGACCCTTATTCAATGTCAAGTAATCATGGTTACATGCAGACAGCACTACCACTAGGAAAGTCGCCACCTCTGAGATACATTCAAAGTCAAGTCCAGGCAAAGGTTGGAAGTCGGGTGGACCCAGGTGGGCAGCCTCTGGCCCAGATCGCCCCTGCTAGAGGAAACCATGAGGAACGAGCTCCAGAGAAAATCATGATCAAACAAGAGAACCTCAGTTATGCCTATCTGGAGGATGGTGAGTATAATGTTATGTACTGCTTGAATGCTTGAATGCTTGAATGCTTGAAGTCCTCCTGACATTTTTTCCACCATGGAATTATGCCTGACAGTTTTTTTTAACCTTTCCATCGAGAATTCCCACTTCACCCAGGAATGTCGGCAAGGTTTAATCCTTTCTGAATCTTTATATATGTAGTTTTTTTTGTTTTTTTGTTTTTAATATATTTGCGCACAGATAAGTCAGCCATACTTTGGGAAGGGACTGAACAAAAATGTTTGCTGTTATTGTGTTTATAAATTTAATGATTCTTTGTCATGAGGATAAGCTTTTCACCCCCACCTCCGAGTGTAACCACTGTGATATAAACACATTATTAAAAAAGTGCATACAAGGTGCAGCAGTTAGGTGAAATACTGAAGCCTTGTGTTTGTGGTCCAATTTGCAGTGCATACAAGCATATTGCAACTGTATGCTTGCAAATCCTGCGTTGTGGTTTTCTTTAGGGCCTTTCTCTCCACTTTCCTGTCTGTTTCAGTCTTACTTTCACTGTCTCATTTCACACACTCATGCAAGCACACACGCTTGTTAAAGTATCACGGGCTCACTTGAAACTTGGTATGACCCAAAGCACTTTCCTTAGAGTTTTTGCTGTGTTTGTAGATAATGAATGGGGAAACAAGCAGCGGCACTGCTTTGAAGCAACCTGACCTGCTTTGCTGTGGAAGAGTGTTTATGTTTACACATCCGTAGCTGAGGGAAGATACAGAAAGTACATGGTACAGGCAAATACATGCGGATACATTTACATCCATGGTTAAAAAAATAAATAAAAGCACTTTGTTCTTGTCTCTGATGTAGACTTTACATTTGGATGTTGTTTCTATCAGAGGTAAGGATGTAACATCCTGAAATCATTGATAAGTGTCGATAAACCCATGTTGCGTAACAGAGAGATCTAGTGGACGTAAATATAACTGCAGCCATGCAAAGTCACGATTAGACTGATTTATGCTTAAAATTAGAACATTTTTGGGGAGGACTGATGGCTGAGGCCTCCAGAGTGCAAACCACGACCCACAACATTCTTTCAAGTTCAAGTCTAGTTGAGGTCTTTTGTTGTATTTCCCACAACTCCCCATCCTTTCCTGTTATTCTCTACTATCTACCTTTAATAAAAGCATAAACTGCCCCAAAAAGTCTGACTATGGCAACACCTGGTGGTGGGAACAAATAAGGCACTTAAGGTCCTCTCACCCTTCAGATCAAACTTGAGGTTTGTTTTAAGAATTTAAATCTTTGCAATTGGGCTTTAAAAACACTATCTATCTATCTATCTATCTATATAGATAGATATAGATATATATATAAAAACACCCAGCACGCCCCTGCGGGCGGTTTATCCTTCAAGCTCAGGTCCTCTACCAGAGGCCTGGGAGCTTGAGGGTCCTGCGCAGTATCTTAGCTGTTCCCAGGACTGCGCTCTTCTGGACAGAGATCTCCGATGTTGTTCCCGGGATCTGCTGGAGCCACTCGCCTAGCTTGGGAGTCACCGCACCTAGTGCTCCGATTACCACGGGGACCACCGTTACCTTCACCCTCCACATCCTCTCGAGCTCTTCTCTGAGCCCTTGGTATTTCTCCAGCTTCTCGTGTTCCTTCTTCCTGATATTGCTGTCATTCGGAACCGCTACATCGATCACTACGGCCGTCTTCTTCTCTTTATGGCAGAAGAAGACGGCTCGCAAGTTCGATTCCTGCCTGGGGCGTCTGTATCCAGTAAGGGTCCTAAGGCTAGACCCCCTATGCTAAGCGAGCCTACCGCAGACATGAGCGAGACAGATAAATATGAAGGCATGCCGGTGTTGTGCCAAAAAGTGATTGTCTGCCAAAAACTGATTTCCAGTGTTTCTGTGTATTTTTTATGTGTAATATCTTTACGTATGTTCGTAAATAGACTTCGGTGAACAGGGTTTACAAAGGGGTTATATAGAGAATTAAAACAATATCTGTTTTTCAAGTATCTTTACAACTCTCTGCTATTGTACTTACATTATAACCAATCCGGTCCTTTATCACCACTTAAAATATTTTTACAGAAATATTGTAATATTTGCTGCCATTTCTGCTGTCCTCTTGGCCAACTTACTCTTACAAAAGACATTTTTAATGTTAATGAGATTTTTTTAACTGCATAAATAAAGGTTCTATAAAAGTCACTGCCAAAAACTGATTGCGGCTTCTACCTTGTTACACGAATGTTGTTTGTGGCTCAAGATGACTTTATGTCATCCATGAGGGATGCATTTGACATATGTTTCACATATTATAGCCCAACAAGTTACTTATAGCAGTTTAAATACGAGCAATCAGTTTTTGGCAAATACCGGAAATCAGTTTTTGGCAGACAATCACTTTTTGGCACAACACCGGCTCGGACGTCGCCCGGATCAACAAGGTCCGCGTCAGGTGTTGAGGAACCAGGGCACCCTGACGAAAAGTGGGCTACTGGAACAAGAAGGCATCGGTGGGCAAGAGACGAAAACAGGGCGTTGTTGGAATGCTACTACGCAAGTAACCCCGGCGCAAGGAAGGGGCTACATGAATAGGATGAGGGACCTATGGATATATATATATATATATATATATATATATATATATATATATATATATATATATATATATATATATATATATATATATATATATATATATATATATATATATATATATATATATATATATATATATATCTGCATAGCATTTAAGAATAATAGAAATAAGCAGCTCAACTTGCATTTTTGCTGCAAATATGAAAGTTCTTAATCCCTCTTTTCAATGTTTTCCAGTGAATGACATCATAAGAAGAGACATGAGAGGCCACAATGGAGAGTGATCATGCTGATCTGAAGCCACTCAAAGTTTAAGCATAATCTGTAGACATCAAGAACAAGAACAATAAATCTTCAGTAACTGTAATTTAAGCGAAACGATAGAGACTGATCCGTTATATACCATATTTCTGTACAACTTTGAAGGGTCAGCTCCATTTCCATTTTGTTATCATATATTTCAGCCTTAGTAACAATACTGGATCATATATTCATTATACTCTTTTATTTTAACTTGTTTAACTTCTTTCTGTTTATACAGTTGTAAAATTGCTCGTTGTAAGCTTGTAGAAAATTTTTTATATTAAACAAATTCTTTGTATATATATATGGTGTTTGAGTGTTGACTTACTGACTGTAATCATTTTGTTACATATAGGAAGCAGAAGGAACTAAATAATAAATGTGTACCTTTTTTAAGTAATAGAAAATACACAGCACTGTGCAAAAGCCTTGAGCTAGCCCTCATTTCTATATATTTTTGTAGGAAACTGAAAAACAGGTGAATTTATTGAAGCATACAAACATAAATGTAAATACAGTATATAAGGCAAAAACAGAGGTTGCACAGTTCTAATCAGCTTGAAAGAAAGTCAATATTTGGTATGATCACTTTTTTTCCTCAACACAGACTGAACTCTCTTAGGCAGCTTTCTTGTAGTTTCTTTAATTAGTCTTCAGGAAAAGTTCTCCAGGCTCGTTGAGTGGCATCTTTTACTGCCTTTTTGTTTCATTCTCTGCAAAGATAATTTCAAGCTGAATGTTTAAAGTATTGTTTTAGATTTATTTCGGGTTTAATTACTCCATTATTTGATTGTAAACAGGAAAGCTATTTTGCAATGTAGGTGGCAGCAATTAAAAGGTATTAAAAGCATTTTGCATCTGAACTCACGTATTAATATCATGACTCACATTTTGACTGTCTCCTTTTTACAGAAGTAAATAAGGAGAAACCTGATGACATAAAACGGTTTTAATAACCGTTGCAATAGAAAGAGGGAAAACGAGAGTGTGAAAGGACTCATTCGTGCTCATATGAACTTGGAAAAACTGCATAGAAATGCAGTAATACTACATGCAGCAATACTAAAAAGCACACTTGAGAGAAAATATTGGCGGTAATTATCTTGATTAGCAACACTTATTAACTTTTACGCTTCATCTTTGAGGCGAGGCTGTAAAATATTTAGTGGGTGAAAACCTCTCGAGGTTTTGGATGGAAACTTATTTCCTGTAAAGCAGTGGCTCTAAAACAGCCATGCATCATCGCTGGTGAAGCACAGAAACTCTGCTTGGAGAAAAAAAGAAGCGTTTGCCACCTTGATGACATTTATTTCACCAAATTTATCTTAGATTTTTTTTTTTTTGTCTTTTCAATTTATTTATTGTTCACTGTGGATAAAATCTCTCCGCAAGGATTAAAAATATGAAAAATAAAATAAATAAAAACTCTTCTCCACGAACGTTAGAGGGTGTTGTTTTCAAGCCAATCCTCTATCGGAGCGGAAGGAGATGGCGGATTTATGATGTCATTTCCGACAAGTGATTTATTTTCTCTCCCTTTGTGAACTACTTTAGCTTTTTTACGTTAGAAGAACTGACTTTGGTGTTTGCATTCCTGTAGCGGTAAAACGAGGCAAGTACTTCCATCACTGGTGAGCTTTTTCCCCCCCACTTTCCGCTCTCGAACACTGTCTTGCCAAAGTGCTTCGCTACATTGTAACGCTGTGAGTATGTGGTAGCTAGGCGTATCCACAATAAAGTAAATATATAAAGTAAGCATGAAATGCGTTTAAGTTTTAGTCCGTTTGAGTACAGTGGAGCAGAGTGTCTGTTTCATTCACATTTTTAAGAGAGTCTGTTTAAAAAGTGGCCGCTATGAGGCAGAGTAACATCTCAACACATAATCTCTCTCTCTCTTTCTTTTTAATGCACCCTGTCGTCACTTAATGGTTTACATGTCTTTCTTCTACCGTTGCTCACGTTGATTTCACAGGCAGGTCACCGGAGGAAGCGTAACAGAGCAGGGTCATCATGTCTGCAGAACTGGACTTGTCCACTCCAGAGATCCCTGAGCCTACCCTGCTAGAAAGCATACTGCGCTATGGGTTGTTTCTCGGTGCTATCTTTCAGCTTATTTGCATCCTGGCTGTCATCTTCCCTTCATCCAAGGGCCACGAACAGGTGGGTCTTATAGAGAGGTGTGCTTGCTTGCCCATCCTGAGGGGTGTACTGTGAAGGAAGTTCTGCATAGTCAGGCTTTCTTTGTGTTATCTGAGTATCACTAGAGCAGTTATCCACCGGCTTTGGTAACTGTGGTTTTCTGTTGACATGAAAGCCCAACATTTCTGAAATCGTGATCATCAAGCACTCTCTGTGGTCAAAATAAATGTATGCTTCATCTCCAGTTATGTTTATTTTACTGTTCTGTGTGGTTTTGTTGTTACAGTTTATTTCAGCTGCACAATCCAGCTGTGAGGCTTTTGGTGCAAGTAAATGCTACGCACGGCTAAGACTCTCCTCCAACTTAATAAAAGGGACAGTGAATTCATTTCAGTTTGTCGCCAAAGTGAAAGTAAAATTACTGACTGAGTAGGTTGTTTTAGTGATGAATAGCCAACAAAAGGAACAAATTGATTTTCTAATCTGTGTTTTAGTAGCTGCAGTTCCTTCAGTGTAAAAGCAGTAGGACCAAATATTAAAAAAACATTCATACACTGTATGCATGCAAATTCTCATGACAATGGTTTATAACAAGCTTAAAAGAGAGCCATCTTCATCACACTGAACACTCTGACATTAAATTTAACAGAGCTCGGTAACCCATTGATCTCTGCATACTCCTCCCCTCTGGTTTAGCTTGGGGTAAGGTTGGTTTCATTGAGCATCACAGGAAGGATGTGAATAAGTCTGGGCTCAGGTGAAACAGAGAAGGATGCACAAATCAATAGAACTGAAGCACAATGCGGACAGTTGAGTCAAATTGTCACTGTACACCATATGCCCATCCTGATGTTTTTCTTCTCTTTCATGAGCACCCAACAACTGTTATTCTCGGTTGTTACACACGATGTTATTTTTTTCTTCATTCTTAGAATGACAGTATGAGTTTGAGGGGGTAAAAATTGTAGGTGTATTAGAAATACATTAGGAAATGTCTACAATTGCCTGCGCATTTGTTACATCACAGTTAACTTATTCTATTCCCATTTTTAAGGAGATATTAATGTGTAATCATCAACCTAATTTACACTTTTTAGGCTATTTTACTCTGCTTTAGAGTGATATATGGTATAGAGGCTGTGCTGTAACACCACACAGATCCATCATATGTCTTTTGTTATGTCACAGAAGAGTTTAATTGATTACATTATGGTTTCCAATGAGTTAAACACATTAACGTAGTTATACTATGGAACAGCTAATGTTAACATTAGAATACTGAAAGTAAAATAATTAAATTTTTATTATATTTTGCCTGTCACATTTAGAAGTTGATCTAAAAAGAAATGCAGAGAAACTGGGCGCCACTTAGCAAGTGTAGTGCTGAGTCTCTTGTTTTAGAAAGTCTGTGAAGACGGGGCTACTTTCACAATCTCCATAATAACAACTGTCAGGAGAGATTATTTATAGACAAAAGCAATTAAATCCACTGTCAAATTACTCTATTTTCAGGCATCATTATCAGATGCACTGATTACTCTCCACAGTATGTCGCCATTTCATCTTTTTTACCCACCAGAACAATGGGAAAGATTACACTCACAGAAACTAGGCTGGCAGAAAATAAAAAGTGCTGAAAAATGTCAGTTTCTTTTGTCTGCTGTGTACAGTATTTGTCTGGGAATTTCATTCAACTGTCTGTTAATACTGCAATAGTTTAATGTAGAGATGGAAAACTGCAAACTGTATAAACAGCATTGAAAATGTATAATACTTACCCCATGTGGATAAGAAGTCAAATTAAACGCACTCTTTATGACAAGTTCAACATGGGGGAAAAATGATGAATAAAATGACATTAGCATTATATTTACTAGTTATACATGAATCAACTGGCTGTCAGTATGTAAAGTGACCTAAATAGCCTCTAACTTGTGAGCTACATCCTTCTTTCAGCTGCTCCAGGGTTCGGCACTCTGGTGATCTGCCTCCATCTCTTCTATTCTGACCACTGGCCACTGCACTGTACAATGTCCATTGCTTTTACTTCTATGCAGTATGTTGTTGTGGATATTTGCATTATTTTATTAAAGTTATGGTTGTAAAATGCTGGACTTTTATCACTATATTTCCATTCTTAAGTGAGTGCCAAGGACAAATGAAAAGACTGTTCCTTTGGAGGTTGTTCAGGGTGCTCTGTGTTTGCTCTGCAGGAGGAAGCCGAGTCCACTGACGTAAAGGCTGCTGAACAGATAAAGAAACCTAAAGGACCAACACCTCAGCCTCGACAGAAACCAAAGAAAGAGAGCAAAAAGAAGCGATAAATATCTGTGTGCATGTCTGTGCGCGCGCGTGTGTGTATTACCTTGAGAATGTGTGTGTTGGGTCATTGCCAACGTTATAAGAATTTCGTTATTACAAGTATAAGCACTAATTTAAAACAATTTAAAAAAAATTAAAGAGGTGTGTTGAATTTGAGGCACAAGAAAAGGACCAACTACATCCTGTTCAACACATTACAAAAACAGCTCATTATCATGGTGCTTACCAACAGTTTATTTAGTTACACACCGTATTTCATTGGTTGTGTTTGTTATACATTTTCTTTTGTAACAATTGAATATCATTGGTTGAATTGTGTGTTAATAACAAGGAAGAAATAAATGTGTTCTGCAGCCATCCACCTTAGCAGTTTACAGTAATTGCCAAACCTCAGTTTCATGTAAAGAAATGAGAAGGACATCATGACCCAGCCTTCTGTATGACAAAACACATACCTTATAAAACTGTGGTTTGGTGTAGTAAATCATAATGCCATAGATGATACACCAAAGTCTCACATTGTCCAAAAGTACTAGGTTGTGTTTTCACTCTAAATTTGTAATACAACGACTGTATGTTTAAATGTATTCAAAATTCCGAGATAAACAGTGATCAGATTTTTGCTAATCGTTGATGCCCTCAGAAAGCCATTTGGTTGGGATGTTTATTACCTCGTTTAGATCCATTTAGCATTTTATTAAAGCGGTAGTATTGCACATATTTTACATGAACTGTCTTGTATAAAGTCTTGATTTTAATCCAAGTATTCCAGACAAATTCTGGCCATCTTGATGTGCATCTGGGCAGTTATTTTTAAATTAATTTTCATTTCAAAGGTTACTGGGACATAAGAATTGCACGTATAGAGTTACCAGTGAAATTAAAAAGCTTTTGGGAATTCTACTTCCAATATCAGCTATTGCAGAGTTCCGAGGGTTCTATGAGCGACATGGGCCTACATTATAGTGCCTCTGCTTGAATATATCTTCAAGTTAGTTGACTGTGTCATTGAAAAAAGTACTGGGATTGTACGTTTTACTTCTCCTTGAAGTAGTTTCAGTTCTCCGCTTCAACTACTGGAAACTTGATGCGGGAGTGTGGGAGAGGATATCAGCTGATGGATGATAAACACCGCTAAACGCCGACCGGGTTCCGGTATCACTGCACCAGCAAAAACTTACCATTAGGGAAGTGTGTGTCGCTTAGCAACCAATTTTCCCAGTCGGCTAAATGGAGCTTTTCAGCAAACGACAGACGTAAACTTACAGGGCACGCGCGTAGTGTCTTATTACCTTTATTATAAGAATGTTTTCAGTCGTGACTAATAAAAAGATATTAGGAAAACCCAAACGGGGGGGGGGGGGGGTATTTCTGTCAACGCCGCGGCGAATTTAACAGCCGGCGTCGAGTTACGCAAGGTGACGTGGTGAATGCTCCCGACGTTACTGCGTAAAATCCAGCCTCCCCATATTTGCGCTCTCGTGTTTCGTTGGTGATGCATTATCTAGTGCCTTCCCCCCCACGAGGCATGTCTTTTCCACACTACACCACTCCTGCTTCGTCGCACCAATTTACCGCGCCGCCGACCCTTCCCAGCTGAACAGGTTTGCCCGGCCCACCGCAGCCGCTCGGCAGCTGTGCCCCCAACTCCTGAAAGCAGTCCCCGTCATGACCTCCTCCTCCTCCTCCTGTGATTTTGCTGAAATTCGCTAAATGGGATTCGTGGCTGGCCCGGGGTTTCCACAGCAACTGGCCATCCGATTCCATTATTTTTCTAATGAGGACAGCCGTTCGGATCTAACACGGTTCCTCGCTGCGCGTCTCTGATTTTTGGGCTAAATCTCAAGACGCGTCAAAGGTAAGTTAATTAGAGCTCGTAGCAGTTTAGTGCGATAATGCAGATTTATTTCGGCATTCAATGTCGGCTTTTCTTTTTTTTCTTAAAAAAAAATGTGTGCTGCGCATTTTTCTCTCACGGATGTTTCACACAGGGATTGATAAGCTACCCCCCTCTTCACTGACTTGTATTTTCATTGTTGCACAGGCCATTCACTCGCACATTTGGCCAGTGCCACTCAGTCTGTGCCAGGGCTAGGTTGTTGACGATTTACTACGCCCCGCAAAATGCAAAGCGTTTGTGCAAATCTCTCATTTTTGTCTTGGCGATCATCACGAACACTCGGGAAGACGCAGCAAATCGGCTGCGCACAGAAAATAAAGCCAACAATCCATCGAAATTCAAAATGGAGCTGTAGCAGCACCTGTTTTGGTTCATCAGGCCGCATATGCGCTGTATGTGAGCCAAAGCCTACGACACTCACTGGAGCATTGTCCCTTTTTCATCATTATTATTATTTTTGTCCCGGTTCCCATTCACAAATCACTGTTTACGAGCCTTGTGGGCATCTGTTTAGCAAACACGAACAGTGAACGTTTTTGATTTCAATTTACGATTCTTTCTAATAGCAAAGACATTATCATTTTTGACAGCTGCTGATCCTGTAGGCAGCTACTACCCCACCCCGTGTTTCTTTGATAGCAGCTTTGCTCACAACAACTGGCGTTTAATCCCGTGGAAATAGAGTTTTAATTATGTGGTTAATCTATTTAGAGTTGGTTTGGGGGCTCTGGACGAGCTCCAGCTTATTTCCTTACGGCGGGGGATTCAGGTTTTTGGCTTGAATCATGGGAATGCTCAGTATTGGATGTTATCACTGGATGAAGATGCAAGCATTATGTTAGCAAATTATGAAAGAACATTTAAATACCTTGTTGAATTCTTACAAGTGCATTTCAAGCAAAAAGAGTGCAGGAAGTGGGTGAAAATGCATCATAATCCCCTCATGTGGCTGTGAAAGATTGAAATTTGATATAGGCCTGCAAAAATATTTTTTTTTAATGATGTAGGTCTACTTTTTTACAAGTTGCAACAACCCTAGATATCGTCTTAATACCATTTGTTTTGTCCAGTCAACCATCCAAAACATCAATTTACTCTCATAACAAAGAAAACCAGAAATAAATGACAGAAGTGAAAGCTTCTTTAATGTTCAGTTGTTCATTAAAACTGATTAACTGACTGCCAGTTAACAATCAGACAGGCTGTTGTGAAACAGTATGTGTGTAAAATGACTTTTTCAAGAGAACAGATTCAAAAAGCAGACCCCGACTTTATTTTAAAATCCTGTAAATAATAAAAAAAAGGCTGTGTGTAAATGACCTAGAATGACACAGCGTCATTAATAAGATATATAAATTTGTAGACTGAACGACTGATGTCCTGTAAAATTAATCCGGCTACAGCAGCTGTTCCTTTTAGTCCGGATCGCTCGCTGCCAGAGCCACTAGTTAAAGATGGGCGGAAGTGGGTTTTATCAGCTGAGTGCCACAGTGCCCCTCTCCTCTCCACTTATCTTCCTCCACTGCTTTTTTTCCTCGCCTTTGCTGAGTATGTTGGCTTCTAAGGAAGAGGGAAGATGAATTGAGACAGCTAGACAGAGACTTTCACTTTCCAAAGTCTGTGGGATTTAATCATAAAAAGAAATGGGAGGAAAAAAAAACACAGAAAATCTGATTTGGGGAGTTACAGGACTAAAATTGGAGAAGGCTCGATAGTTATGCGACTGCATTGTCTTTTTCTCTCTCTGACTTTTGCTATATATAGATGATCTGTACGTTACGCATGTATCTGTGGACTGCATTGTTCATCATGCAACATCTATATGGGAATAAGACAGCGACACTAATGTGCACATTTCCTCTCGTTTTAATCTTGAGGAACCATCATTACTACGCCCCCACCACCACCACCACCCCCTCGCCTCCCCTCCTCTCCCCTCCCAAGGGCAAACCGTAATTTTCCCATTCAGCTGAAACATTGGCTGGAGCTGTCTTTCCTCTCTGCAGCACAGTGGCAACTGTTACCGTCTGTTGTGACTCAGTGAGGTTTGTCGTGGCCAAATGTGCTTATGTGCCTGACCAGACATGTTGAGCTTGTGAGCTCAGCCTTAGATGAAGGATTACGAAGGTTAATATGGAACTCCAAACGTTTTTTGGTTGGTTTTTTTTTTTTGGCAACCTATGCAAAATAAGAATGACAAAAATGAGAATGATTGCACTAAAACACTCAACTGTAAGTAGTGCTTTAAAGCAGTCATTTTGTCAGAAATTCTTAGGATGGGTCCTTTGCATTATGGCTAATTATGCTATTTAACATTTAGGGACTTGATTGTGTCTACTGAAGAGATAGGTAAAGATGCTGTACACCAGAGAATATTGTTATTGGATGATCAAAGATTTAATGGTTATGTTACTATTTCAGTTTAAGTTGATGTAACAGACAACATCTGCAGTTTTTATTCTGTGCAAGAAAGCATTAAGGTTACTTGAAGCTCATCTACAGCTTCTGCATTATTATTCTGGTGAAGTGGATATCTTCCAGTCTTTTTCGGACTAAATTTTGTCATTGTTTTCTCAAACAATGGTTCCTTGTTGAGATGCGGGCAAAGGGTGGTAAAAAAAAAAGTGGGGGTGGGGTGGGGGCTACAATGATTGTAAAGGCTGCATAATTAGGGATTCGGCTTGAAAATAATTGCAGAAAAACAGCACAGAAGTGTGCTTTGTTGAGTGTGTGTAGATTAAGATATCCGTGAGACAATGAATTACAATGCAGAATTTCAGTAGGACTAACAGATTAACAAGTTTAAAGGTTTAACAGATGGATGCTACCTGGAGACAAACAAAAGTGGTGTATTTTCTCATTAAAAGCTAATCCACAGCAGCAATGTCAATGGCAATCTATCCCAACTGCGTTGAGGAAGCAAAGCTGCAACACAGCTGACTGCAGAAAATGTCAGCTCTGTATTCTTTGGGGAAAACAGATGTTTTTCCCTTACAAAAATATCGAAGAGCTGAACATATTTACTGATAAAGGCCAGCTTTGACCTGCTGTGCACACGAGGAAATGTCAGGTATGACTGGCATTGTGGATAACTGTGCACTTTGACCCCCTTGTCACTTACACTGGAATCAGTATGGACAGGGTGCAGCATAAAGTCTTTCAGTATGCACAGAATCATTCAGTAGTCTTTCAAGATGGATATGAAAATGATAAAAAGTCATATTGGGGCACATGTAAATTGAAACAAATATTGGCCTGATGCGATGCAGTTGAAGAGCATGAAAGGTGTTAGGACTTGTCTACTTTATATCCTGCATTCCATTTAGGCAGCTGGCTATTATTCCTTTACTTTTTCTGCTTTCTCCACAGCTTTTGCTCCCTGTTGATGAGCAGAAAGTTTAGATTCATAGGGTATCAAATCCTTAGAATCACTCTCCATACAAGGCAAATCAAGAACCGGTTAATTCCGTTTAACTTTATTTATATAGTCTCCATTGAGAACAACACGTATCTCAGTGGACTTTACAGTGAGAGCTAAAGAGGTTATATATGGCCTATATATAATATAGAGAAATCCAACAATCCAGAGCTTACCTTACAGCATGTCTTTACGCTATCTCTTGACATTTAAACCACATATTATGTAACAAATGTGGAACCTTTAAAAAAAAAAAAAAAAAAATACTGAAAGAGTGCCACAAAAATCCCAGCTGCTTACCTCAGCTTTAAGAAGTTTGCAAATTTGAGAAGACACTATCCATTCATGCTCGAAGCCAACTTTCTTTAATAATTAAAGAAAAGTATTTTTAATATTATTATTATGATTATTTGGCGCAAAGCAACATGAGTTTCTGTTTGAAAGAGATTCTGTTTTGCCTTCTTGCTAGATTGACCGCTTTTCTTCTGATTTGGTCATGACCCATAACCCACAGATCAGGTTTGCACGTCTTCACTTCTGTGCCAATCTGCTGAGCCTGTCATGAACTTGTCTAAAAATGTAATTAACACCAGTTGTGATGGGGCCAGGAGCATAAGGAGAGGTACACCCCGGACGGGTCACCAATCTGTTGCAGGGTTAACAGAGAGACCAGAAACCATTCATACTCACACCTAGATTCATCAGTTAATCAAACTCCATGCATGTCTCCATAGAGAACTCGCATGGAAACAGGAAGAATATGCAGAGTCCACACAGAAAGACCCAGGATCTTCTTTCTGTTGACAGTGTTAACCGCAGAAACCAAGATTCATGACAAAAACGTTCGCAATATCATGCTGCACTTCCACCTTCCTGTACTGGCAAGTTTAATGCGATGCTTAAAGCTCAGTCAGATAATGACTGAATTATATCAGAATATTGGAGGGTATTCCTGTGGTATTTATTTTTTTATTGTTTTTGTTGTTCATCTCATCAAAGAGAAAAACTGAAGTATGAACTGAATGTTTGGGCCAAAAGTAGAGGTATATAGAGTAAACCTTGATAACTGTTACACTCCTGTCTGTGAAGTAGGTCACATCAACTGATCCACTACAAGATATTATCTTCCATGAGACAAAGTGCAATATGTAATGGTCTGTAATTGTATCTGGCGTCCTCATAAACACTGGGGTCAGTAATCTGCTTGTGTAGCGTCAGCCATTTCCTTGTTTTTTCCATTGATCTGCAAGTTGGAAAATAGTCCAAGAAATTTTCAGTCTGCATCTCTAGTCCTGGAAAACCATGAAAATGGAGCTCTCCTGCTCCATCTTCCTCCCTCTCTCTCTCCTCTATTCCTTCCTCCCACCCTGCCCTCCTGCTGCTCAGGTGCCTGTTCTTGTTGCAGTCGAGGTGTGTAGTGCAGTCTGCTTCATCTAAAACTGCCAACTCAACTTCACCTCATCTCTCACATATTTTCCAGATCTTACTTACTCTTTTCTTTTGCAAGACTCTACAATGTCTAATTCCATTCTCACCAATCCATAGTCTTTCATTTTATACCCCTATGCTAATGTGGTCACATGTTACCACTTGATATTAGGCCGTTGCAACACCATATTAGGAAAAGGCACAAGGCTCTGCTACAGAGCTACTTCTGTTGTTTACACAAACACGCCGGCTTTGAGGCTTCCGAGGGCGCTGTGGTTTGTACGCTGCTCTGCGAAGTACTAAACTAAGTGCTGGACACTGCAGCTCACATTAAACCTGTGTGTGAGAATCATTACTTCTCCTCATCAGTCTGAGATTGATCCTAATGATTAGTACGTCTTCCAAATCCATTTGAGGCTATCAAAGCCAGAATGAGCGAATCAGAGTTGGCTTGAACTCCTCTGCCGAGTGCTTACCCTGCTGAATTTACCACCAGGGAGATATCTGTGCAGTCTCCAAATTCACTGTGGTGCATATACTAATAAAGTTGAAGTGGTGAAATGTAAATTTGGCATGTGTGACACACATGGGTACATGTCATATGGCATTACTGATTTCCTTGAGATCAAAATGTCTTTCCTCTGTGGAATCAGCAATAGACCACAATAACGGGTAACGAGTGAGGGACAAGAAAGGTGTACTATGATAGACGGCAGAGTGGATCCGTGCTTGACAAATTCTGACCCTACCAGCCGATTGTCACGGCAGAAATGGAGGCTCATCAGACCGTTTTTGGAATTTTTGCAAGCCTGTGCGAATTGTAGCCTCAGCTTTCTGCTCTTAACTGAAAGGTGGTGCTTGCAGTGTGGTCTTCTGCTGCTATAGCCCATCTGCTTCAAGATTTGACGTCTTGTGGCTTCAGAGAGGTTCTTCCAAATACCTTTGTAACGAGTCATTATTTGAGTTACTGTTGCCTACCAATTAGCTCAAAGCAGCCGGGCCATTATCCACTGGCATTTGACATCAACTAAGCACTTTCACCCAGAGAATTTCCACTCACTGCATAGTTTCTCTCTTTCAGACCATTAACCATACTATGAGAAAATCTCAGTAGATTAGCAGTTTCTGAAATACTCAGATTAGTCCATGTGACACAAACAGCCATGCTATTTTCCATTTCGATGATCAGTTTGAACACGTTGTCTTGACCATGCCTACATGGCTAAATGCATAATGAGTTGCTAGCATGTGACTGGCTGATATTTGCGTTGATGAACAGGTGTACATAACAATATGGATGTTATGAAGTTTTCATAAATTTCCAGTCACACAGATGTAGTTTGACTAGGGGCAGCTGTGTCTAAGGAGGCAGAACTGGTCATTCACCAGTTGGGAAGTTGATGGCTCAATCCTCTAGGGAATCCCCTAGTAGCATATCGAAGTAACAGAGGACAAAATGAAAAGTTTCCCCGTGTGGTAAGGGCCCACTTTACATGTATCTTATCTTTACCTTTTTTTTCTTCTTTTTTTTTCCGTTGAGGCGGATGTTGATCATTAGAGGCGGTCAGTGCAACTGGCCATAATGTTGATTGCCAATGTCTAAAATAGCTCTTTAAATTGATTAACACAATTCCCACTTCCCTGTCCATCTTTGTCTGAAGCCCTATGAGCTTGTCTCAGTATGACTCAGTGTTGCACCATGGGATACATTAACCCTTCCACTGCACCAAATTACATCCTGGCAGGGGCTGAAGCGAAGCTTGCACGACTGCGCTCGTGTTTGAAATCGCTCGTGTACGTTCACACACGCATTGTAGCTTACACGCCAACACAGCTTCACAGTGGGAGCCTTGGATGTCTTTGAGGATTCCCGTACCTGTGTAATTAAGTTATAGTCACACATCACACTTAAAACACCCACTAAGCCTCAGCTGTCTGCGTTGCAGTATACAACAACCACCTACGCGTTCTTTTTACAGCCGCTGCCGGTTCCTTCCTCTTTCCCTTTTAATAAAACTCTGTCCTGTCTGTCAGACTAACACAAGTGTGTTGGAAACATTCATAAGGATACACGGGTTGCTGGAAAAAGGATATGAGACACAACTGTGTTTGGGTGTTAGTGTGCGACTGAGCTTAGTTTCCCAGAGACCAAGGAACAGCTGCTAATGCACAGAAACGCACACACTCGGTCTCGGTTCCAAAGGAACAAGACTGTTTCATGTGTGTGTGACTGTCTCTGTTTCAGCTGGCTTGAAATAGTCGGTCTCGCAGTGACTCACGCCGCTATGCCTGGAGGGGAGGATTGGTCTTGGTGTGTGAACAAGGCACTCTAACTTTCTGTGGGTGCACTTGACTGTCTGAGCATGTTTGTCTTTGTCTGCACTCGGGATGAAGGCGCACTCTTGACTTGTTGCATTTATCGGGCTGTAATAAATGTATTTGACATGAGGATGTGAAGGAAAAGCAGCAGTATAATTACCTGTTGGAGATGAAACTGTTTGTGTCCTTGTCAACTCAGCAGCATTAACACACGGCTTCAGTACGGCCTACAGCTCCTTTGTTTGAAGCTTTGTTTTCCACGTAAATGCTTATTGATTCAAAACGGATTGAATCAGACAGGAACGACCTTGAATCTATGCGTGTTTTTATGTGCCCTCTTCGTGGAGTATTTGCATGCTAAACGGTTTTAACTGAACCTGGAGCAGCTCCAAGGATACTCAACAGCAGACCGGGAGAGCTAAAATGAATGCGATGCTAGAAGCAAGAGGAGTTTTTCTTTTAGGAGAGTGAATGGCTAGAAACTGAAATGGGGTCACTTCCTTTTCCTGAGTGAACTTCATTTTTCTTTTAATCGTCATCTTTAAAATGTACATTTGTACAGTCACACTGAAATGGTCAGATTTAGTAAACAATTAAGAAAATGAACACTGTATTTAAAAATAACACTGTATTAAATGTCTACTGAAATGGCATCAATAATTAAGGGTTAAAGCATTAGGATGCTTGTGGGTCAAACTGCATTTAAATATTAATAAGAATATCCTCATTCATATGCCTGCCTCTGAGTCAAATTTTGCTGCTAGGACTGGCAGATATGATGGCAGAGATGTTGAATGAAATTGCAAATGCAAAAAAAAAAACTAAATAAACACTTACTGAATTGGGATACTGTAGGGTTTTGTTTTGTTTTTTTGTTTTTTTTATAGCAGTGTACATGGTCTACAGTATACAGTGATGGCATGTATTTGACTTTTATTGATTAACAGAAGCAGTAGCAAAGCCACTTCGGACCTTAAAGTGCTGCTTACTCATCATTGGCTCTGGTCCCAGGTCTGCACATGGGGGCGGGCAAGAGCAAGCCCAAGGAGCCGGGCCAGCGCTCCATGAGCCTGGATGGTACCATAGGCACAGGCTCCGACAGCGGGCACTTCCACCACCTGGGACCCGCCCAGCAGACCCAAACACCCAACAGGAGCCCTGCCGTCGGAACAGGCAGGCGGGGGCATCAAGGGCAGCACCAGCACGCCCCAACAAATACTCCCGAGCTGGCTCTCTTCGGAGGAGTGGACCACACGGGAACTGTCACATCACCTCATAGAGGACCTCTGTCAGGTAGGAAAAACATTATGATAATGGGTTAGTTGGGGCAAAGTGGACAAGTTTATTTATGTAGCGCCTCTTAACAACAAGCCATGAAAAGACAAGATTTTTTTTAAAAAGTCACCTTTTTTTGATTGTATAAACATATAAAACATTAGAGTAGAATTAGAAAGATGACTCTGGAAAGTGTAAAGTAAAACTACTGTGAAGCTTTAGTCCCACATTTAAATAAAGTAAATGCAGCAGGAAACAGAAACACATCGTACCCTGATATGAAAGAACTGAGTGGGAACAAACAGTAACCTCCTGTATAATTAGTGAGCTTTTAGAAGTGCTTTTAAAGGCAGATTTTGTTGTTTCTCTTGGTTCCAGTCTTTATGCCAACACGAGCTAACTGCCTGTGTGAATGTGGTCGTGAAACGGATTCAATAAATCTGACGAGAACTTTGATGTCTCTGTCAGCCTACGGACTTGCTTTCAGTTTGAGATCACAAAAGTCCCAAAGTGGATGGGGGGGGGGGGGGGGGAAGAAGCAAAATCTGATTCATAATGAGTCACATTTACACAGAAAAATATTTAAAAGCATCTTTTTCTTTTTTTTTTTCTCACTATCTAAGAGCCAGACTTAAAAACTTCTTTTCGTCTTTGAAGCACCACATGTCACGCTGTCCATATTTTATTTACTGGATATATTTAAACTGTAATGTGCCTAAACCAGCCAGATGGCTGGGTTAATGTTGCTCCATCCAGAGAGCAAAGGCCTGCTGGTATATGAAGAACAGTTCTGCTGGTTGCAACCTACTGCTGCGCACCTAATGAGCCAATCAATGATCGGCTGAAGAATTCCCCAGTTTAGGTCTCAAGTTCATTAAATAAAGCTACATAGAACCCCATTAATATCATACCTTTGTCCTTCAAGGGCGGTCAGACAGATGCTGTCTGAATGTCAATATTTTTCATTAGATACATTTTCAGAGCAGCAGTAGAATACCTTAACATCCAACCCTGAAAAGCTGAAAATTCAAGGGCTAGGTCACAGTGCTAAAAATCACACACGTTATTCATTATATATATGTTATTATTATTATTATTATTATTATTAGAATAATATTTTTATTATTCCACTGGTTTTTAACTGATGATTTTCTTCTTCAAATTTAATTGAAAAACTGACTGGCGACAGCCTGAGAGGGTTTGGGCTTGAGACAAGATGAGGGAATCTTTGCTAAATTAAATGCAGAACAGTGGTGTGCTTTTAAGTTTACCTTGTTTTTAGATCCCTGGGAAACCAAATTGTACCCAAAAAATAAATTTCCCAGCTCTGTTAAACCAGTGTCATTGATCTTAAGTGGAAATACCCTTTTGTGTGCTAAATGTCTTTATTTCAGTGTCTGTATTGTTCCCCAAATGAACGTTTCTGTTTCTCCGTGGTCTCTTTCAGGAGGCGTCACTACATTTGTGGCTTTGTATGATTATGAGTCACGAACAGCATCTGATCTGACCTTTAGGAAAGGGGACCGGCTGCAGATTGTCAACAACACGTAAGAATCAAGAGTCATCCCACTGTAACTCTAGTAGTGATGCCACACAGTCACAGAGATGTGAATGAACAGATTTCTTGGTGCACACGTGATCTGTGACGCGCACATATGTGGACATGAATGAACACGCGGTGATAGTCAGATCTGGTAACTGTCGATCCTTCCCATCTGTTTACTAAAAGTGAGCAGAACAGCTCTGCGCTAATGCATTCTGTTCCTCATGGGCAACTGTGATCATCATAATCTTTTAAGAGACTTCAGAGGGAGCATTTTGTACCGAGATATAGATAGAAACAGGACAAAACAAAACAGGTTCAAGTGAAATTACGTTGTTTTTTGGGTTTTTTTTTTTTTGGGGGGGGGGGGTAATTTTTGCGAGTTTTTTCAAGCTGCCGTTTCTAAGCTAAACATCTGCAACATAACTCTCTTGCAGGTGTTTACAATCACAACAATTTTTTGTTTTCCTATGAGCTCTTTCTATAACTTCCTACTATAAGTCTGCTCTGCTGGTATTTATTGAGAGCCTGGCACTACATAATTGGGCTAAAAAGTAGAATAAATACATAATGAAGCATTACAAAGCAGTGCTTAGTAGTTAGATGAGTTTAGCCAGGCTGTATTTCTAAGGCCTAAAGTGGACATTTATGGAAGATAAATGAAATATATTCATACTCTCCTATAGTATTAGAATCCCACATTGAAATGGAAAATCAAAGTTAAATCAGCCCACTGTGTAATCCCACAGCTTATGCAGCTCGTCTGCTATCTGTCTGTGCCGTGCTGCGTGCCTTGCCGTGTCTCCTTGCTGCATTTTGATGTGTCTGCTGTGTCTGTTATCTCTCCCTCTCTTTCTTTCTCATGCTTCATGGTTTCTCCTAGGAAAAAGTACAGCTTCAGGTCAGTAATATTTAATGCAATAAAAAAAAACCCTCATGCAACCTTTTCTTCACCGTCCCTGCGATCCTTGCATTTGCTTCATCGTGAAGTGGTAAATAGAGATGGACTAATTCTATATCTCCTATATAAAACATATTGCATGTTTCTACATAGAGCTAAAGTTGAATCTAAGATGGGACAAGTGGAATAAAAGGTTGCCTGCATTTATTTTCCATCTTACCAATTTTTTTTTTTTCTTAACTCCATCCTATCAACTTTGCGGGATGAGGTTTTTTAAGTTTCACTTTTGCAGTGTAAATGGCACTATGGTTTTCAGTCAAATGATGTGGAAGTTTAACTGGATGGATCATATCAGAGGGCACTGTTTCAAAGTTACTGGAATATTTCAGGGATAAATCCAGTAATGTTCAGTTTTTTCTCATTGGCAACAAATCCCATAAGTCCAAAGCCATTGATAAATGAATGCACGGTCTTTCCTACAAACTAAAGCTCAAACTGGTCCCCAATACATGTGCAGTTTCCCTCAGTTTACATCATTAAATCAAATTTTTTAGCTTCTTATATTCTTGGGTCTTTGAGCAAAAGACAAGGTAGAAGTTGTTCCTCATCAATGAAATATGGTGCTGATTTTGAATAAACTTTAAATATCTCTAATTGCCTTGTTCAGTTTTGTTCGTGATTGACTCTCACTCTCTCTTCATCTCTCTGTCTCTCTCTTTCCCTCACAGAGAAGGGGATTGGTGGCTCGCTCGCTCCCTGACAACTGGAGAGAGCGGTTATATCCCCAGCAACTATGTGGCTCCATCCGACTCCATCCAAGCAGAAGAGTACGTTATCCACTCTTTGTTCTCCTCATGCGATTTACCCTGCAGTTTATTTACATCTAAAGCTGGTTTTCAGTGCAGAACCTGCATGTAGTTGTGCTCTGCACGCATTTTAATGATCCATGCATGATAAGGCCATGTTTACAAATAAAGAGTACTGACATACAGTTCATACATATAATCCAAACGTAGCTCTGCATTCCTGCTCCAGCTGCTCAGTAGTAGCTCGTCACTGATCTCGCTCTCTGTGGCCCACTTTGGCAGGTGGTATTTTGGGAAGATCACTCGACGTGACTCGGAGAGGCTCCTTCTCAACCCTCAGAACAGACGAGGAACTTTCTTGGTGAGGGAGAGCGAGACTACTAAAGGTGAGAGAGCAGACATTTGCATCACTTCAGAGACTACAGTCATTATCATGAACCATTATCAAGAACAATTAGCTCTTCTGCCTGTCTGCAGTCGCGTAATGATGCATTAAATCAGCCTGAGTGCTTTTTTTTTTTTCTCACATTAAAACTATCTAGCAGCAGTGTTCGACCTGCACAAAGTGGCATTTCTTTATTTGACCAACAGGCTTTTGGCAGGCGTATTTTCGTTTTTTCAGGCTGATGACATGTGCAAAACGTGGATCAACATGATTCTTCTAAAATGTATTGTAACTGTGTTTAGGCCTCCCAAGTATAAATAAATAAAAATTATATCATACATACACTATGAGATTTGACATTTTGACAGCAGGGATTCGAAGACATTAAAAAGATTTCCACTGAAAACTATTTTTATGCTAAAGTGGTTTCATTGTTTAAGTAAAATGCAGATGCTCTCTTTTTTTCAGCTTTTTTTAAATGCTTTAATGTGCCGTTTTCATTTTGGTGTGGGACAGTGCAAGCACAACAAATGTATGGGCTCATGTTTTCCCCCCTTTAAACATTTCGCACACTAAGCAATTAGTTGAGGTGGCAAAAACTGCTGATAAGTTGATAATTAAAACAAGAATTAGTTGTTGGCGTAATGAAATTGTGAAATGATCAGTTTTTCAGTTGTTTCCTTACACTCCATGATTATCTAGTAAAACTGTCTCTGTAAAACATGTTTAATAAAACCCCAAGATTTCTTAATTTTTCACACATTTAAAAATGTGTGAGGTGGGCAAAATAATAAAGCGATGACACTTTTTCTGCCTCCCTGGAGGCTTACACAGAGTAGCAGATGTGCTTTGAAATAAGTAGATCTTCAGGGACTCAATTTGAAAGAGGTAGAACCTGCTAATTAAGTCATTTGTTAACTTTCACACTGGCCTGCGGCGCTGTGTCTTTGTTCTCTGGGCTTGTGGCAGAGTTTTGCATCTTTCGCTGAAAGTCTGCACTCAGATCTGGTCCCTGTGACGTAAACTGACTCTTTAGGGGGCTGTTTTGGAGGAAGGAAAAGATTGGAATGGGTTGGGCTTGTGAATGGATAGGGGTGAATCACTCTGTCAGAACTAGGTCATCTTAGAAGGTTGCTGGATTTTCCCCCGGCAATAGGTCCATGTTCTCCCACCACACACACACACACACACACACACACACACACACACACACACACTGAGAAGAGGGGAGAACTGTGAACACTTGTAGGAAAAAGGGGAGGATTTGGGAGAATAGGAGGAGCTGTTGGCAGAAGATGCCATGGCCTCTGGGTGTGTTCTGTATAAGATATCAAATGTGAGGCTCGCAGTGAGACAGAGATGAGCATGAACATGCCTCTTGCATGTTGAAAAAGATGAATCTTATCATTCAAGGTTCAGGCTACAAGCACTCACATTGTGACCCTGTTAAAGAAACCTTTCCTCTGAGCTCTTGACAGGTTTTTGTCTCTCTCATGTCACATACCTAAGAAGAAATGGTGTGAAGTGGCTAAATGCTGTAGTAGTTGTAATCATGTAAAGGCTCTTTAGCTTTCAGAATATGAATAAAGGATAATTCAGTTTTACATGTTTAGTTTTAAATCTGGAAGTGAAGGTACTTGAGTAGTACTATAGTGGTGGTAATGATTTGGTACATTTGCTTGATGCACTTGGGGAAGTCTGTCTTTCCTGCTCTAGAGTTTCTTTCTAATGAGAGAATAGGTCAGTCAGTGAAACTCCAGATCGAACACAATTGATTTTTTTCATTTTCTTTCATGTCTCACTGTAAAGCTTAGGTTTGCTAAGTGAGTTCAGTCCTTTTTTAAATCGCATCAAGTTTGAGTCCTGTCACATTTCTAAGTTATTTGCATTTTGTTTGTTTTTACCTAATCGGCTATTTTGTCATCATTATTCTTGTGAAATGTAGTTTTGTGAAAAACTGTTGGACAAAACAAGGTTAATGAAACTTTCTGTAGTGGTGGGCAGTCGATAAGGACAAAGGCTTAGTTATTTGGCCATTAATCCAACCAGCAGGGTCTTAAATAGCCAAAGCGCAGCTGCTAGGAAACTCCAGAGAGCAGCTGCCAGAAGGGCCAGGAGCAATGTGGTTTTATTGTTCTAACCTGTCTCTGTCTGTTTTTGTCTTGCTCACAGGGGCGTATTGCCTGTCAGTGCTGGATTATGATAACACCAAAGGCGCTAATGTTAAACATTACAAAATCAGGAAACTGGATAGCGGAGGTTTCTACATCACTTCACGCACCCAGTTCACCAGCCTACAGCAGCTAGTCTTCCACTATCGCAGTAAGTACTCGGGTGCATGTAGTCACCAAAAGTTAGGAAATGTCAACTGCATTGATGGTAACTCTTAACCTTTCCTCATTCAGAGCACTCTGATGGACTGTGCCACGCTCTAACAGATGTTTGTCCAGTGACCAAACCTCAGACGCAGGGACTGGCTAGGGATGCCTGGGAGATCCCCAGAGAGTCTCTCCGCCTTGACGTCAAACTGGGACAGGGCTGCTTTGGAGAAGTCTGGATGGGTAAGAATCCCTAACATACCTTAGCAGATGGGTTAAACTTTTATGATGCAACATGAGCATCATTTACTCTTTCTTGTTAAAACTAGGAAACCTTTTATATTTGGAGAGTAGGTGGACTAAGAGGAGTAAGGACAGCAGTTTACTGTAGAAGCAATGTCTTTTTGTCTGGCTTCTGACAGGTACGTGGAACGGTACAACACGAGTAGCCATTAAGACTCTAAAGCCCGGCACCATGTCTCCAGAGGCCTTCCTTCAAGAAGCACAGGTCATGAAGAAGCTGCGGCACGAAAAGCTGGTCCAGCTGTACGCCGTTGTGTCTGAGGAGCCCATTTATATTGTAACAGAGTATATGAGCCAAGGTAGCGCATGACAGCAGACTGTGTCAAGAGATGGTTCTCAAACCTGCTTGATACTCGGACAAATTCATAATCCTCTTTACTAATTCTTGTTCAAAAAAGGGGGGAAGGGATGTTTACATTTGACATATTATCAGCTTAGGTTTGTGTAAATTAAATAATATTGGGTTTGTGTTCACAGGCAGCTTACTGGACTTTCTTAAAGGCGAAGCTGGAAAGCTGCTTCGTCTGCCTCAGCTGGTAGACATGGCTGCTCAGGTAAAACTACAAAAGATCAGTGTGCTTAAGTGCATCATCTAACCACCAAGAATTCAATACTAAAAGGTGTACTACATGGAAATTTAAATTTCTCGTCCTCTCTCCTTCCAGATTGCAGCAGGCATGGCCTACGTGGAGAGGATGAACTATGTCCACAGGGACCTGCGTGCTGCAAACATCCTGGTAGGAGACAGCCTCGTGTGCAAGGTGGCTGACTTTGGTCTGGCAAGACTCATTGAAGACAATGAGTACACTGCAAGACAGGGTAAGTCTCCTCTTCCTACTTAAAATATTTACACTCAAATCAGAGAGAGAGAAGTTTGGTTACAGAAGAAAAAGTGACTTATAAGAATAAGATGTCCTAAAGTGTTTATAACATGCCACACTGAGTTTCATAATGTTTTCTTAGGAGCCAAGTTCCCAATCAAATGGACAGCACCGGAGGCAGCTCTGTATGGTCGTTTCACCATTAAGTCAGATGTCTGGTCCTTTGGTGTGCTGCTCACAGAGCTGGCAACTAAAGGCAGAGTTCCCTATCCAGGTAAAAGCTCCACCTGACAGGATAAACCCACATAATAATTTCAGTTTCTTATTCAAATAAAAAAAATAAATCGCGTTGTATGATTTAAAATAATTCAATATTTGATAAACCTCTTGCGCTGTGAGACAGAATTGACCAAAACTAGCTGATACCTTTCTACACATCCAATAGGCAAATCACATAAGTTGCACCATATAAGGTGTTTTAGCATACCCACAATTGCTGCACATCTGCAAATCTTCTCCTTTTCTTGCTACATCTGACTTGATCAGCTGTTGTCATTGATATCTGCTCTGCTCACTGATCAGGATGTTTCTGCTGCCATCCCAGCCTGAACCAGCTTCCCACCCCTGCAGGCTGGGAAGGTCCTGGATCAGAGCCATACCACAAAAGGATTTCTGTCCAAAAATCTAACTTACTGTTTTTCTTGACAGGTATGGTTAACCGAGAAGTGCTTGACCAAGTGGAGCGTGGCTACAGGATGCCTTGTCCAGCAGAGTGCCCAAGCTCCTTGCATGAGCTCATGCTTTCCTGCTGGAGGAAGGATCCAGAAGAGAGGCCTACATTTGAGTACCTGCAGGGCTTCCTAGAGGACTACTTCACCTCCACAGAACCCCAGTATCAGCCTGGGGAGAACCTATAGAACCGTATATCGAATTGAACCTGGTGAGAAGGGGAAAGGGCCTCAGCACAGAATGATCTGCACTAACAGACCTCAGAGGAGCTCCTGTTTAAGGATCTGAGCCTGTGAAACTCAGTTGTGAGGAATTTGAGATTCATCTGTGGAAGTAAAACCGAAATAGAAACCGGCAGAAGTCCCCTCATGTGCCATAACGGAACTTCTACAGAAGAACCTGAAGAACCTCCTTTCTGCAAGAACTCACTGTTTACTTAAGTTCTCTTGCAGTAAAGAGGTTGAGCTGTAGAAGGCAAACTCTTGCTGGACTGACTGTGGCTCTGATTGAATCGATTGACTAAACTTGCGGGTAAATGTTTTGGAGAGATGCGACCGATGTGGGAGGAATCAAATCAGGATCTACAGAAAGGGCAAGAGGAGAAAAGATAAAGCTCCTGTCGAAGAGAGTAAGAGGGAGGATATTTCAATCAGGCATGAGCTGTTTAGTGAAACCTCCCTCTTTCCCTCTTTTGTTGCGTCTCTACACCATCGTCTGGTACCTTTTCCGCCCACAGAAGAGCACTGCCCCTGTGGCTCAGGTGCCAAAGGAAAGTCTGTCTCTCTTGAAATCCTTTATCTCATTTCTTCCCCTCTTCCTCTATTTCTGTCTGACTTTCAGCATTTCTCTCCAGTTTTCTCAAGTGCTGCTTCTTCAAAGTGTCTCCAAATAACTCAGCTCTGGAACTCAACTTTGCATCTTTATTTTTATGTTTACTTGGACAGTACTCGTCCTGTGGTTTCAGGTTTTGTTTTTGTGGCAGACAAAAGTATCTGACAACACTTTATTTTGTGGATTTTTCTGTGACTTTCAATAGACAGGCTATTAAAATAGCCATAATGGTAGTGCCAGGGTAAATGTACTCAACAGGCAGGTTCTGTAACACTTAAATTAGGTAACTTAAATTAACAATTGAGGGCTCTCTCTTGTTTAATCATCACCCTGTCCTTTTCTAGCTGTATTTCTTGACATACATAATAAACAGCCTGCTGGAACCAACCTTGATTAAAAATGTCTTTGATGCAGATAGTGTCTGAGTGCT
This sequence comes from Copadichromis virginalis, assembly GCF_057382275.1. Classification (NCBI taxonomy): domain Eukaryota; kingdom Metazoa; phylum Chordata; class Actinopteri; order Cichliformes; family Cichlidae; genus Copadichromis; species Copadichromis virginalis. The sequence goes on from NC_140622.1 coordinate 35,472,169, forward strand.
TGTTTTGATTGACTTAATTTAACTGGAAAGTTGCATTGAAATAAGCACTGTCGCCGTGGCACTAAAGGCCACCTTCAGTGAATATCTCTGAACCATAAGTGAGGGGAAAAGTTCCATCATTTATGTGAACTACTAAGAGGTTGATGATGCTACTACTGGTAAATATCAAAGTCAGGATGGGAAAAGCCTCTTTGGGCCTGTGCCAAACAAATCACATTTCTTTACTGCTATCCATGTATATACTGTTTTATTATCAATGGGGCTTCCTTGTTGTTGTGGTTTTGTTTTTTTGTTTTTTTTTTTTTAAACATACTATGATTTTTCTGAAATTAAAACTCCCCAGTAAACTCCATGCTAGCAAGTAAAAACAAACTGCTCAACAAGACAGGTTTTCATTTACCTCACATGTGTCGTCCCTATGAAATATGCAACCAGGCAGCCCTAATGAAACTGTAAAACTCTGATCAGGTAACCCCAATAAAACTGTGTTTATGACTTAAATATAAAAGTTGATTTATGAAGCCAGTTAGCATGTTTTTTTTGTTTTGTTTTTTTGGTGCCATTCTTCTCTTGAACATTGGCTGGGTTTGTATTTATGCTATACTTTACATCAACATGTGTCTGTTTACTTCATGTTCAGGTCAGGCCCGGAGATCATATACAGACTTCTGAAACTATTTTTCTTTTTCTTTTTCTTTTTTTTTTTTTACATCTCAACCACTGCAGCCAGTTCTCACTGTCATATTGTACATACTGTAGCTGTACCATGTATGCCACTAAATGGCAGGGTTATGTTGGATGTCACACATTTTGCAGTGATTTGTTTCATAAAGTAGCCAATAGAACAGCAAGTGTAAAGTTGGAGGTTGTTGCCAACAAAAACAACAATGCCGCTTATCAAACTAGGAGGCATACAGCAATAAAATGAATATCATGAAAATATGATCCAGTGACAGTTAATGATGACTAATATTCTGAAACCACAAAAAAAGGGAAGTTGGGTTGTGATGCGATGGTTTGACATGATAAATGAGGTCAAAGATGTAAATAGTATCTTAAACAAATGACTGTGACTATCATGTAATTTGTTTTTGTATAGTTTCTTTCATTGCACCTCCATGCTGAGGTTTTTACAGTGACACGCCTGCTCCCAAAATATTAATAAGATGCTACTGTACATGGGGCTTAAGGAATGTTTCTTCTTTTTTATTTTTAGCCATGTTCTATTTGAAGCCTCTGTTTCTGCAAAAGACAATTCAGAATTGGGCTTGAGATATTTATGTATATCTTTCCATGAACATATTAATAGTATGTTCCTCTTTTAGAAAGGGTAAATCCCAATTTGTTTTGACACTCTGAACTGCCTGCAAGTCATTGGGACAATGTCAGTGGGCCCATGACAAGTATGAGTAATGCCAAGGTCTGATTGGATTTTCTGTGCTATATTTAATAAGTGTCTCAGTCTTTTTTTCTTTCTTTTTTTTTTTTTATAAATCTATGCAGTTTCAGTCTGAAATTCCTGCAACTTTATGGCCATTTTGTTCTAAAAACAAACTATGATCATAAACAGAAGGTGTGAGCATTTTGTAAGGACTTCTTTTGTCTTTCTTTCTTTTTTGTTCCAATGTAACAAGATTGAAATAGGTATTGTGCCACTTTATGTTGATCTTTAAATGTGCAATAAATTATATTTCAAATGTGTTTTGATAAGGGTGTGTGCTGGTGTGTGTGCTATCTTAGGATTACAAAATTGTGTGTCACACTACTTGTTATGACTCATTAACTTCTTCATAAAGTTGTCAGTATGCAGCACCATGAGCATGTGATGATCATTGGTTCAGTGTGCTGCAGTTTCTGGAATATTTAGGCCAGTGGGCTTACAGCTTTAGATTTTTTTTTTTATCTGATGTAAACCCTGTATGTTCAGATATATTCATTTGTATTTTATCTCTATACTATTTTCAACGTACATAAACTGTATATAAAAGAAAGATGTAGTAGCCACTATAAAGAAACCTGATTTTGAATTCGGCTTTTTAAAGTTAAAGCGCTAGAATCCTGGCATCGTTCACTTCGGGGGTTTTGAGCCGGAAGTGAACCTATTTAGGGGAGAGGTTGGAGTTCTAAGGGATCAGCTAAAGTTAATATGCTGTATTCATTGGGTCTTTATCTTACAATATAAAGTTCCATAATGCGACAAATGAAATGCTAGAATGTCATCGACCAAAAATAAAGCCCAGACTTCTTGGACCTTGAACCACACAGCAAGACATAATATGGCCAGATAATTACATAAAAAATGCACCAAAGCCACAAAGAATTTTCCAGCCTGCTCAGCAAATACTGGTCATTAACACCAACAGCAACTACTTTACACAGGACTACCATCACTGTCCTTCATGCATCTCCAGCCTGGTACAAAAGCAACCACAAGCCCAACTTAAAAACATAAAACAGATCAAGAAGGACATGGTGGAATAACTGCCTTCTTCCACACTTTTGCCACCTTGTGACCAAAGTCTGTAAAATCAGGTGAACCACTGGCAGCACACTTAAAAAGTACATGACTATATTAAATATATGACCATTATCATATTCCAAAGAAATCAGTAAAGAACACATTTGCCTGCACCCCAGCATTCCTGGAGGAATACTTATTTAACCCATTACTTTTATCACCCTGCTGTGTGAGATCCAGCCAGGGTGAAGTTTTTCAGAAACTCAGACATTTTAAAATGTGTACTTCGGACAAGGAAAATGAAAATGACGTCTTGCTGCCTCAAAGGTGTACACCTCTATCACCCAACTGGACCAACTTATTGTTTTTAGGCTTCTGACATTTATGACAGACAGTATATTTTGACAGTGCTTGGCATCTCTGTATTCTCGTGTCGACTTCAGCACAAAATTTAGCGTGAATGAATAAATGTGGGAAAATGCTTGTTTTTAAAAATAACTCTGTATTTGTGCCTTTTTCAGATACCCAGTGGCCACACCCCTAATGCACCTTCAGCAGAGTTGCCATGGAGAGGGAAACGATCCCCAGAGTCCAAGAGCATTTCTGTAACAGACTGTAAAGCTTACTAAAGTGCTCTAAAGATGGACATTTTAATATAGGAGTCTATGGAGGCTTAAACACTTTTGGAACCAGCCTCAAGTGGCTACTGGAGAAAATGCAGGTTTAGCCCTTTTTGTCGGTCTCATTTCAATCTCAAAGCTATAGCTAGCTTGTTTTTGCTAACTTGCAGTTTGACCAGTTTGTCAGTAGTACCAGATGTGAACCACTTCAGACACAGACGGTAAATAAATGCATATTTAGCTTGTGGTTTCAACTGCCATACTTTTCGCTACCTATAAAACCATTTATTCACTTTTTTGAAAAGTGAATGAATGGTTAACCATTATTGCTCAGGTTAGGATATCATTAATTTGAATCATGTAAACAGCAAATTTCATTCATATGTGTCGATATCAGGCAGAACACACACAGCTGTCCTCTCCAATAGCAATAAATGAGAGAGGAAGAGAGAGGAATGTCTATCCGAGTGTGGCTTCTTCCTTCAGCACAAAGTCTTTACTGCCAAAATAAGAATGTGGATTATTAGTTCATACAATCACTGCATTGTTTGTGGTAAACATAACTATCCCTGCTACACGCAGGGTATAAACCACGGGCAAAATATGTCTGAAATTCCAGAAACCAATTAAATTTGAGCCACTATACCTCTAAGTGTTAGTGCTATTTTACCAGCAGTTCTTAGGACAACCCTGCCTTCTGGGTAACAGCTGGCCCACATAACATTTGTCAGTGCTGTAACTGAGCCATGAATACTAAAAGTTATTACCCATATGTGTCTGCTATCGCTCTGGTTTCACTCAGCCTCGGTAATAACTGAGATATATCCATCCATCCACTTTCTTTAACGCCTTCTCTTTTTTAAGGTCACAGGGGGCTGAAGTCTGTAATGGAGATCCAGGATTCATAAAAAAAAAACCCTTTATTTTATTTTTCTTAGCACTACCTCTGAGCACTTTTTTGTTCACTCTGAGAACTATTTAGTGTGTCTTTCTTATATTTTTGTAAACATATTTTTCATATCTACTATTTATATTTTATTCTGGCAAAGTCTGTGTGGAGCACCCAAAATTTAGTTGCACTTGTACAATGACAATAATGGGTATTCTATTCTATTTGTGAAATGTGCTGAATTAGCAGAACGTTTTGAAAATGATAAAGAAATGGTGACCTAAGTTATTAGTGTTAATAAATAAAAAATATATGATATGAACACATGACATTTAAAAGGTTAATTCACCCAAAATCCCCAAACACCTCCGCCCACCGAGACAGAACTGAAACACTCTAAAAGCTAAATAAAGATAAAAAAGTGCAGAAGGGGAAATGATGCCTATATAAATGCTGACTTAGCAGGGATTGTATTAAATGAAGTAAGCTGGGAATTATACATTTAAAAGCAATAAAAAAAATTGGCATATTTTTTATTCTTCACTAAGTTACATTTTCACTACGTATTCATGCAGAAAATGTACAGGAACTAGGAACTGAAAGCCTGTGTTTCAGGGTACCTTATTCACAGATTTAAAGGTTGTCATTTCACGCTGATTTCCTGTTGTAAGGTATTCTTGTCCATTTCAATGCTTTCAAGACAAATTTCAGCCAAATTCATATTGAAATTCTAAAGTTTCTCTTTCTTTCATTTTGAATAAATTACAAAAAGAACTTCAGCACTACTAGAGGTATGTCTTCATACCTCCTGTCTTACATAATCTGCACTTCATTTTATATTCAATTCTCTTGTCTAACAAAGCTGAAGCAACTGATCAAGATCCAAAGAACAATGTGCTCTCAGCACAGCAGCGAGTGTCTTTAATACTTTTACCTGAAAGAACTGATCCGTCGCTTTTTTTTATGATTCTGTTTTTTGGAATCATGTTTAACAGATACGTTGGAGAACAACAGGACTTCATTCATATATCCTTGAAAACATTTAGGGTTGCTTTTTTGCTGGCTGAGTCAGATGGCTCATCCTTCACCCGGAACAGCTGGGGTGTTTTTGCCACATGGGGGCAGTATTTGTCAGGGATTTCCAGAGCATTCAGTGGTCGAGGTGCAACAGGCCACCTTCAGCAGCAGATTGTAACCCACCTGCTGCGGCAGCCTCCACTAAATAACATTAACCTTTGGAGGACTTGATACATTTCAAGCAGTGGTACATTTTTCTAAAAATCTGGTCCTAGGGCGCCATACTGCAATTTAGAAGTTATTACATATGGGAAGAGTGTGTTGTTCTCTTTGTCTCTGTCTTTTGCTTTATGTCAGAACTCCCTGAAGCTAGCTGCAGCTGGTAACTGATTACAGATGACTTCTCTCTACATTAAGTCAGCGCCCACTCTGAGCCAATCGGCAGCTGACATTTTACCACTAATGAGAAGCTTCTCTTTTTCTGTGGTTTGCTGCTTTGCTGTGATTAGGAGAAAAAAAATGCATAACTTGATAAAGTGCTCCATTCCTAACAAGAAACAGTCTCCTTTACCGAGGGGGGTGTTGATCTAGTATGTTTGCCAAATATGAATTAATTGATACCCAACAGTATCAGTAAATCACTTTTATTAATCAGTTGTGTGCGCATGTTTGATTGTGTGCACATATATAGCCATGCACATGTGTATGAATGAATGCACAGGAATTCGCAAGTGCATGCAGTTTTTATGTTTGTGTGTGCGCATTTGTGTGTTACTGGCTGTTGTTTTTCTCATCTGCTGAGCTGCACTGCAAGTCATTTATCTCAGTTATCCAGACAGTGTCAGAGCTCCATCTGTGAAAACAGTAAACACACTGACTCACACTCTCTAAGTGACTGCCATTGATACTAGACAAGAGAGGAGTGCAGACACACACACAAGAACATGGTATGTCTGCTCACACACACACTTTGTTTTCATCTCATTACAGTGACAGGAGCATGGCAACCCCAGAGAGAGGTTGGGTAATAGTTGTGTTTTTGGTTTTCCTCCAACACTGGTTGAGGTTGCTGTTCTCCTTTAACTCTGCACATCACCACTGTACACGAAGATATCAGAGGTGCATGCTGTTGATGAAGGGACACCTTGGCTTCTAATTAATAATTTCAAGCACTTTTGCTTTTAATGTTCTGACACTCAGAGGAAGAGGTTAGGTTTAGGTGGAATCCTTAGACTGATTATCAAATTCTATGAATCTCATGCAGTTTTAGGAGTAGTTGCTAATGATAAACTTACTAATGCACATATATTTCAGTAGAAAACAGAGTACAGACTTTGTAAAATATATAATTTAACAGAGCAACATTTGTATTTTACTCCGGAGCTTAAACAAAAAAATAAAAATATATAAGTCAGCTGACTAATAGTAATTTGTTCCCCATGAATCAGTCTTCTATTGACAGATCAGAGGACACAACCCCATATAACTGCTCCAGTATAAACAAGGGTGAAAAGTTAATATAGAACAGAGCTCATGTAAATATTAAAGAATTTGTCTGCACACGTTAGTGTCTGATAGTGGTCTATCAAACATATCTTTTTCTTTTGCAGGGGGTGGGGTGTGGGGATTATACCAGCATATTTTGTCCAGTTGAGCACCTTTGACTTCACCGTTTACAGTACTCAGCACTGTCTGCGATACATGTGTCAGCGTAGTCCCGACAACCATGGCAAATAAATGCATCCAGTTTATTTTCACAGGTGGGCAGATGGTGGTGCAAGATCAAGCGCTGTTTTCATGCCAGTTTCCTGTAAAATGAATAAACAATGTTGCATGATATATACAGAAGACTGGCCGATGTAACAATATGAGAACTTTTTATTCCCTAAAAATCTGTGCTGAACCCAAAACTGCAAAGTCACTCAGCCAGTACCTTTAAACTCCCAGATCATCAAAAACCCTCTTTTATCAAAGCCACTCAACTGCTCAAAGACACGTACAAGATGTCCCGTGACGTCAGTGTAAACTGCAGTATGTTACAGCCACAGTAAGACAGGTCTAACTCCAAACTCTTCTCATTTTAAACACACCAGATTAGCATCAAGGGGCTTAAAAATGACACTAACACCACAGTGCTGCAAAAGAGTCAGTCCCCATTTGAAAAAGTCTGACTTTACAAAATTGCCAGTCGGTTGCAGGACTGACACAGAAAGGTTGCACTCAAACTCGGGACCTTCTAGTTATGAGGCAACAGTACGAGTCCCTTATCCACTTATGCAATTCAAGATAGGGGAGGAGGTCAGCGCCCTGACCCACTGGTGTCAAGACAACCATCTCACCTTCAACGTCGCAAAGACAAAGGAGTTGATAGTGGACTTCCGGAGGTGCAGAGAAGTACACACGGGCGACCGTGGCTCAGGGGGTTGGGAATCGCATCTGTAACCGGAAGGTCGCCGGTTCGATCCCTGGGCTCTCTGTCCTGGTCGTTGTGTCCCTGGGCAAGACACTTTACCCTACTTGCCTACTGGTGTTGGCCAGAGGGGCCGATGGCGCGATATGGCAGCCTCGCTTCTGTCAGTCTGCCCCAGGGCAGCTGTGGCTACAACTGTAGCTTGCTTCCACCAGTGTATGAATGTGAGAGTGAATGAATAGTGGCATTGTAAAGCGCTTTGGGTGCCTTGAAAAGCGCTATATAAATCCAATCCATTATCACCATCAACAGCGCTGCTGTGGAGAGAGTGAGCAGCTTCCGGTTCCTTGGTGTACATCTGGCTGAGGATCTTACGTGGTCAGTACACACAAACAAAACAGTGAAGAAGGCGCAGCAGCGCCTCTTCTTTCTCAGGAGACTGAAAAGATTCGGCATGAGCCCCCGCATCCTCAGGACCTTCTATCGCTGTGCCATTGAGAGCATCCTCACTGGATGCATCACCACCTGGTATGGCAACAGCACCGCCTACAACTGCAAAGCTCTCCAGCGAGTAGTGCGGTGCTCTGAACGGATAATTGGAGGTGAGCTTCCCTCCCTCCAAGACATCTACAGGAAGTGGTGCCTGAGGAAAGTGGGGAGGATCATCAAGGACTCCAGTCACCCCAGCCATAAACTGTTCAGACTGCTTCCATCAGGAAGGAGGTTCTGCAGCATCCAGTCCCGTACCAGCAGACTGAGAGACAGCTTTTTTCATCAGGCCATCAGACTGCTGAACACGTCATAGACACCTCAGCTTCACTACTGGAACTTCAACATTATGCACTCCACACTGTATATAAATGCCACTTGTTTTGCACATATTCAACTCTGTATATTTTATATATTTTATTATTATTATTATTATTTATTTATTTTTTATTTTTTTTACTATTTAATTTGTAAAAATGTGTATACACACACACACACACAGGAAAATATTTAGTATACACATCCAGAAATGCATACACTATTATATATTGTACATATATTTATTAGTTTCAGGTTGGCCATTCTTGTATTTTGCTCGTTTGTGTTGTTGTGTTTGCACATCTCTGTTGCTTGTGGGGCTCGCACACAAGAATTTCACTCGCATGTGCTGTGCCAGTGTGCCTGCACATGTGATGTGACAATAAAAGTGATTTGATTTGATTTGATTTGAGATAACAGCGAATCTGGAAGGTATTCCAGCTGTCATATTGCAAGCCGCAGAAAACACCCCAGAAAGGTCTGTCTCAGTGATCTATACATGCAGTTTTGCATAATGAATTTTCTTACATTATTTACATTGTAGTTTTACTGTTTTCAAATTACAGGACTTGTACTTGTTATGAAGTTTTTCCAAAGACTGATTGTGAAGTAGTCAGACTCAAACATCAAGGAAGGTGGTAGAGACGCAGACTACGAAGACATTTCAGGTTTTCAGAGGTGAGCAATTTATTTACAGTGAACTTAATTTAATGTGTAACTTAACAAAACTTCTCCCCCAAAGTACCTCAATTAACAACCCTCACCAGGCCATACCTCTGGTAACACAACTCACCTCTCCTTTCTCCCCTGAATCTGGCCGAGACTGGCTTTAAATAGGGCCATCAATTTCCCTTCAATTAGCCCAGCCAGTACCACTCACTTGAACTGAGGGATCTAAAACTCTACACAGATGATTAAAAAGACACAAAACCTTTTCACACTTCTAATTGGCACATTTACACAACTAAATGGCTGTATTGACGAAAAGAAAAAGATTCAACAAATCCCTTTAGACCTTGACACAAACAAAAGGAAGCATTTCTATGGACAAAGAAACCCCTCCACTTGGTCCGACCTGCTGATGTCATGTGTGACATCATCAGGGTTTTAAAATGAGGAAATGCTAGGCTGGCGTTTCCCCACACCTGACCCTCATAAAGACTGAAAAGACAGGACAAAGCAAGTATGAACAAATGACTTAATCTGTAACATAATAAAATATAAAGAAACATGTAACTGAGTATTTGCCTTAATTTGCAGCATGTTTGATTTGCTGGCAACAGAACGCTTACACAAACAAACCCGGGATAGTGAGTGCAGCGATGTTACTTAACAAATAGCAAATCATAGCAAATAAATAGAAACAGAATAATGTGTATAATGTGCAAAAAAAGGTCAACACATATGGGACAAATGGAGAGCATTGCAACTGCTCATCCACTTTGTCACGCTGATACATTGCTGTTTTTCTCATTTGTTGGGGTCAGTTTTTGTCTTGTATTCAGTATTTTCTGAGTAGTGTTATGTTCAGTTTCCCTCTTTAACAGGCACACCAAGTTTCTGAAAAATAGGTTACTTTCATCCATCTGTGTGATTTTTGATATTTCAGAGTCAAATAAAACATGCTTTTTAAACAGTACACTTGTGACTTTATCCTTGGCTGCTTGGTACCTTACAATTAGTAACTCTAGCATCATATCAGTTATATGATCCTCTCCATTATAGGTCAGACCTAAACAGAAAGTGACCCACATTTTTCACCAAGATCACACAGCTTATGAACAACACATTCAGTTTCCTCTGTACTCTAAATGAGTCAGACTCTGCAGGTTTTACATTGAATGTAAAACCTTATGAATGGTAACAAGAGATTCATCCTCTAATATCAAAATGAGCAGGTGTGCAGAGCCCCAAACTTTAATCAGTCTCCCTTTGTTGCAAAGCACTTTGCTGTGCTGACAGAGTTATTTAGACCCCAACCTGCATGACTGACTTAAAAGTTCCTTGCCAAGTTGCCACAAGTTATGGAGCTCTCTGTGGCATGAAGTTGCACCCTGTAGCCATTACCAATATTATTCACCTTGGCAAAGGAAGTTTTGCCTCCGGCTTAGTTCTGACGTGCCAGCAAGATCCTTGTTGGGACAGTTTTGATATGCATGAAAACCTGTAAATATGCCCTGCCTTTTCCACTTTTTTGATGCTGGAATGAGCTAAGGATATAATCTTTCTTCAATGGGTTCAAAGGAGTTATTTATGGAGTTATAACTCTGCACTCTTTCATTGCCTTTCACTGGTTTGTTTTTCACAGTTTGGGCGATGGGAAAACAAAAAAGTCTTTGTTTGCAATAATTTGTTTGCAGGGTTGCCAGGCAAATTTGTCTGCTTTTATGTCATGCTGTTTTTTCTTGCAGTGTCTTTGTGGTGTCATGGCATACAGTAGATGGATTTTAAAAGCGTGCACGCTTCAGTGAATAACAGAAATAATGGAGTCAATCCATCATCCCATAACTGTCTTTCTTCCACTTGTTTTGAAACCTAATGGTTTCTGCAACCCTTCTGAATGTGGATCTAGCAACTTTTTTGATGTCTGCTGATTGGCAGCGCAATAATAGTTTCCAGTATATGACTCTTAATCACTTTTGCCACCATGAGGGCTTGTAGTTTTCCTAGATTTCACAACACTTCACATAGCTATCTAATGGACTGTCATAATGAAAAGTTGACTTTAGCTACAGTTGACAAGAATAAAGGTAAAGCCTACCTGCAAATTACCTGCAGGGTTTCTAAAAACCACTATATACAGCAATAAAATGTGCACCACTTCCTACTGCTAACTGTAGTAGACTAAAGTACTTTATAATCACTGGTGGCAAAAGTACACACATCCATTCCTTTAGTAAATGTATTGATACTCTAGTATCTGAAGTACAGATCCAACTTTGTACTCAAGTAAAAGTGGAAAAAGTACAGGCTCTGAAATATACTGAAAGTATAAAAGCAGTTTTTTAGAAGTTTGGGTTTCTTTTTTTATGCTAACTGAATCTTGTGTCATATTAATATCATAATAAAAGAGAGTGCATGCTTCAATTCAAAATTAATTTACACAACTTGAACACAGCTTTTAAATGGCTCTGTTTCCTGTTGCCTATAATATAGACTAAAGGCCATTTCACATTAAATGCATTGCGAAAAAACAAAACTGAATTCAGAATTTTACAGATCCGATCTTGATTGTAACCTATACGCACACCAAATGTGATGTGCTGTTGCAGAAATTCATCCTCAAAAATGCTCTAAGACAAAAAATGAAGTTGACACGAAGAGATGATGAGCTGGTCCTGATGGTCCTAAACGAGAAAATTAAGAAACAGAGTTCATTCAATTCTCATGAGAAAGCTGCAGCAGGGAGAATAATATGGTTTGATTCCAGGAGCTGAAGCTGTATCACGCTTTCATACATATGAAAGAATATCAGTGGGTTTGAACTCTTGTTAGCCGAACCAGGACCAGGTCTGAGGAGGCAGAGAAATAATTTCAGAGAGCCAACTGACCTGGAGCAGCTGTGTGTCTGAGGTAAAAAAAAAACAAAAAACATGATGTTTTTTGGAAGTTCAAAAAAATTCCATATCATTTTATATTCCCATATCATTGTACATTCACCACTGGTGCACAATTTGAGCACAGCTGATGCCAAATGGAGGGATCTGATTGATCAGATCTGTTTATTCGAATCTAAAAAATTGAGATTGGTTTGAAAAAACAAATCCCGCAAACTGTGCGGTGGAAGTACAAGTTCAGTGTGAACGGCTTTATTAAGGATAGGTCAATCCAAAAAATATTTTCACTGCACAAAATGTTCGCACAGATTTTACGCGTCCAGTGTGGAAAGGCCTTTATGCCTGCATCTGTTTGAACCTGCCTCCACTCCTGGACAGAAAAAAAGGTAAATTCAGGGGTTATAATGGGGTGGGATTTGGCAGGAGGAAAACCCTAAGATTGGTTGTAGTGGTGAGGTGCGGGGAAGAGAATAACTTAAAAATGAATGATATATAAAATATATATAAGGCACCATAATTTGTATTATGTGCTCCATTAGATTTTGTGTACAAGCTTGGATGAGCTGGCCTGTGCTGCAGATCTTTGTGGATTGTGCCAGCTCAATTCAACAAGATAAAAGTAGTTGTTATATAAGCTATGATGTTGGATTTACCACCTCTGCTAGTCTAAAATACTTTATACTAGTCTAAAACTAGTGGAATTCTGCGAGTGAAAAATCTGTATAATTACCTTGACCTCCTAAGACTCGAACTCTTTCATGGCACAGATTTTTTATTTCTCTTTGCTTTTTGGGCTGAAACAAAGAATTATCATTTTACCTGATTTTGCTCTATAAGGGCCAGATATTCACATATGAGGTCATTCGCTTTAAATTTCAATAGAACAGTGGCAGTATAATTTCCTCGCAAGAGATATCTGGCTCTTATAGAGCAAAATTTAGTGTTTTAGTCTAGACAAACCAAAATGTGATGTCCAAATATGTGGATGCCGGGTCCTAGGAGGATACGTTCTCTGCCACCTTTGATCTACACTTACACTGACCATGAACACCACAGCTGCTCAGCTGTTCAACATACTGCATTGCCATAAATTTTAGTGCAAACTAACCAGTATAGCCTTAACAAAACTGCCTAGTATTTTCATGTAACCACTGAATAACCTGAATTTAGAATAATTTGTTTAACATTATGTTTCACATTGTGAAAAAAATAAGAACTTGAGCAAGAACAAATATATGTGTTCAAATAACTAAAATAAATGAGGACATTACATGTAAGTTTTAAATTGTCAGTTTATCAAATGTGACTCGAAATAAGTGTGGAAATAATCACTCTTCTTCCTCTCCTGACCTGTCTTTCTTACAACTTTCTCCATCTGAATGAGTTATCCTCAGCCTATGCCTAGGAAATACATTAGTTGTAACTTTAGCTGACACAAACTGCATAGTACCACTTTGTCTGTTTGCTGAGCTTATTTGTTAGCCAAACAGACATAATGTAGACATAGGCTACCCTACTATTCCAGGGTTAAACAGCCCATTAAACTTTGAGCTCAAACCTCTCTCATACAATACCTTGGTAGGCTACAAACTCAGAACTGCTACCTCTGATTCAGGCTCTATCATTCCTTCTTAGTTTTTTGTCTTTCAGCTCCTTTCCTCTCAGTCTACATTTCTCCCTGCTTATTTATCTTCCCTCCCTTTGTCAGCTCTCCTCCCCTCGCTAACACTTTGTCACATTGCTCTTTCCCACTCACTCCTTTCTCCCCTCACTTATCACTGTGGACACACTCTCCCTCTACCTGTCTCCTCTATCTTTCTTTATCTCCCATCCTCCCTCTTCCTCCCTTCTCTTTTTAACATCTTCCTGCTACATTCATGTTTTAGGCCTCACTGAGACCGTGATCTGCCCCTCACCCGCTCTCTACAATGTTATCCATCATTCTCTATTGGTCTATTCATCACATAGCAAGAACACTATTGGTTCATTTATCAACCAGGCAGCAGTCCGGTAGCTGCAGACAGCAACCAGCACACAGGCTCAGGAATGTATAGGCTCAGAGTTTGGTCCTTAATGCGCGACGGCACTTGAAACTGTGCTGTCTTGGTCTTCCTTGGTCTCTTGTGTTCTGGGGGCCTCTGGATGTCTGGAGTTTTGATCTCCTCCACACCTGCTTCACGCCCTGGAGGACGGGGCTGTGGCCCCCCCACACCCTCTAGCAGATTATTACATGAAGGAACCTTTTAAAAAAACAAAAAACAAGCGCGTCCATGCTCACAGGTGTACACACGGGTGATCACACCCACAAACTAAACCCTTTTTGGCTCCTACCTCAAAGCACACTGTGTTCTGTTGATCTTATGTGCTGCACAATAATGTTTAACATTTAGTATTTACTGTCATATTCCCATATATCATTGTGATGTTGTTTATTCTATTACTCTTGTTCTCTTCTGCTTGCTTTCTTTTTTCTTTCTCAGCAGGTGATCCAGGTGATTGATATATGCATTTTTTTTTCTCTGCCCGTTCTGTTGGTTTTTGTCTTTTGCCCTTCTCCCCCGTCCCTCTTCTCAGCTGTTTCTCTTTCCCTCTTTCTTTCTCCCCTTCTTTCCCCCAGTCAAGTCTGTCCCGTATTCAGTAAGTGAAAATAAAATAAACAATAAAAGGTGAATCAAATGGACCATTACGGCAAGGCTGGGATGGTCAGTTTGGTAAAGTAAATCCGTTGGGCATCTTTCTTTGCCTTTAGACAACAATTCTGATGGCAAAAGAGCCAAACGGGACAGGCCAAAAAAAAAAAAAAAAAAAAAGAAACTGTGCTGTAAGTATTCAGGAAAATACTTCCTCTACTTCCTTGAGGAGACTATTTTGAAGACTTGTCCGTTATTCTGCGATTTATAGAAACACAAGCAAAAATACATGGAAATGGAGAATATAAAGCAAAAACAAAATCTGTGCATTTCTAATGGGTTTGTAGCCAGCGTTCCTTTAAAACCATTTCTTACAAGGCTTCAGCAAACAGTAGATGGATCCAGCATCTCTCAGATCCTGTGTAAGGTCTTTGCTGGATTTATTTTCCTATTTCTTAAGGAAATGAATATCAGATGCTGTTCATATACTTTCTGTCACTGCTTGTTTTGTCCTCCACTTTACAAATTTCCTCAAATTTTTTTAAAGACACACTTCACACCCAGCTTTTGACTAATAACTCTTGGAAATCACGTCATTAGTGCAAAAATACTCTTTAATTCCCGTCAAACTGTGTTATATTTAGAGTTTATCATAGATTCAATTAAAAAAGAAACAAATTATGTGTTTTGTTACAAGGTGCTTCTAGCAAAGTACCAAAAAAAAAAGCTGGTCCTTTGCCAAGTTGCCTGGTCTGTATAGACTCAACACATCCCTTGAGTTAGGTGCATTATTTTGAATTCATATTCATACTGTTTCATAGGTCAGTATTACATATTTTTACAAAGAAACAAGCACACATTGCTCTGAAAATGGGCAGGTACAAGCACTGGACTGAAAATAAGTGATAAAGCAAAGAAAAAATTTGAAAGACCTTCAGAAAGCCTGGAGAGCTATTGCTCAAGAGCAGTTTAAAAAATTACAAGACAGTCTGGCTCCTTGGAAGTAAAATATAAAGAAATGGGGAGTGGCCTGAGACTTTTGCACAGTACTGTAACTTATTATTTATGGCAGTTGTTATGCTGGAGCGTCTGTTTTCTTAGAAGTTCTTAACAGGAATTGTGTATTGAGACACTTGTGACTGATTAGCTTGACAGACATGAATGTGAGTGTAACACTGGGTGGTGTGAATTTATCTGTATTTAAGCCTTGGCTGAGGAAAAGTATTTGTGATTGGCTGCCAGGCATCTGTTGAAATCATAACGGAAAACACCTCAAACACAAGCTGCCATCTAGTTCAACTTGTGAGGTCGAATTTTTGACAAACAAAACTGAACACACACTGTGCCTGGTGCTCGAATAAACGGTTTACGTGTAAAACACTGGTGTATTTATGTAGAATTCAATATTGTTAAAAGCCAGATCTCTATGTTTGTTTTGCATGTAACAAGAAAAATATACGAGAGACACGGACGCTATAAAAGAAAAAAGAGAGAAAAGAAAAGCAGGTAGATAAGGTAAATAATACATGGTAATCATGGGCCTGTAATTATCCTTTGAGAAAATGCTAATGTGACCCAATGGAAATACTAAAATGCTCATGCTTAAAGTGTTCACCTAGTGCATCTCACATCAAGTACCTCCATACTTACACTCACTGTTCTGAAGGCATGAGTGCATTCAGACTAACAAAGTGGGGCTAAGAGGCATGATAGTGTTTTCATGTCTGCTGAGACACTACAGTATAACATACCAACTATACACACACACTTCAGACAGACCTTAAAGGACTAGAAGAGGAATGAATACTCGTCTGTGGTGTCTGCAGCGGTCTGTGTTTATATCCTCAGCAGAGTACAACTCTCTGGCTCATTGTATGGATAGAGTACTCACAAAAGGATCACAAAATAATCACACTTCACAATCATGTTTGTCGCCTGCTTAGCTTCATAGTGGAAAAGGAGGGACTACCAATCTATTTCAAGCATGTAGCAGGTATTCATTCATGTGGAATTATTTTAATATGAGGCACAACCTCAAGAATTTTCAGATCTCTACAAATTGCAATAGCCCATTAAATAGTTGTGATATCTTCAGTGCTTGAAAAGAAGGCACCTGGACTTCTTTAAGTTCAAGAAAACTATTTCAGTTCTAAAACAAATGGCAGATAATACTACCTAGGTGATACTAGCTACCTAGTACACCAGTACGTAAATAGTTTAGTACATTAGTGGTTTTACAAAAGTATTTTGTTGAAGATATTTAGGATGTTAACAAAAACAAAACTTAAGAATTCATTAATTAGATTTAATGTTAACTCCAATGTATACTCTTCACACAAATACATTGACTACAAGTAAATAAATTAAAGTGCATCTGATTCATAACATCCAGAGTGATGTTTGTGGCAGCTGTTGTTTTAGTGGAGACTGTTCACCAATATACACACATGTCAGCCTGCACACGCAGTTACGACCTGGACAGAAAGACAGAACTCTAAATGAGGTACTCCTGCATTCCTCTGGTCGCGTATAAATGTTTGCACATGCTCAGACCAAAAACACACAGAACTGGCTCTGACACAGAGGTTAGGGGCCACACACCAATACGCAACCCAACCAGTAAATGTATTTCTATATTTCTACACCCAGGTTAACAAACACTGGGATTCAGGATTTAAACTACTCCAATATTCCATGTGATATTAATTAGAAGGTGAACATTTCTATGCATCTATTAACACCATTTTTCTCAGAGGAGGCAGCTGTCTCAGTCTCTGAAAAATCAACTCATTTAACCTGTCTCTTTCTCGCTAGCTAAACCTTCTGCCCCCCAGAGAGCCCAAATGAAAGACGGACAGAGAAATATACACACGCATGTGAATGTATCGATTAGGAAGGCTATTTGTCATCGCCAATGTGTAATTCTTGAAAGTAGTTTTTAATCATCACTACCCACTGAAAAGTTTTTAACCCCCCCGTGACCTCATTCTTGTGACTTTTAATGTTTTCCTTCATTGAAAGCTGTTGCTTAATGGTTCTCCTGAAGGCTGCCAAAATTATTTAACCCCCAGGGTTTACTAAACCCTTTCAAAACCAATTTAATCCTGCCAAATGAATGGATACCGAAGCAAAATCAAGGCAGTTTTACTCATTTTCTGACAATGTTTCAAATAAAAGTCATATGTTTCTGCGATGATTAAATAGTCAACTTGTTAATATTTAACACATTTCAAAATTTGGTGATGTCTTAAACCTTAAGGGATCAGCTCCACCAAAAAATATTTTGTGGAGTATAGACTAGACTTTGTTGCATGAAGATTTATAAAGCTGTGCACATGCGGCCCTGTATAACTATACCATGATGCAAAGCAGGAATACACACCTAGTAGTCCTGTTCAAGCAGTACACAATAAATTATTTGCGCAACTGTTTTCCAGTAATACATAAATGCAATATTTGGGTGGAGCAGCGCTTTGTTTAATGCAAATGCTGCAAAAGGCAAACATCACAGCACCCCCTGCCAGTTGCAAAACAAAAATAGATAAAGATGTTGAAACACTTTTAAGATGATCCCTGTTCCTATTTATCTAAGACAGGGGTCTCAAACCTAAATGAGCTGTGGGCCACTGTTGGCACCGTTGTCTCATTGGAGGGCCACTTTAATGTTCAAGTAGTACAAAGCAAAGAAACAAGAAAACACCCACAAATATTTCAGAAAATGTAGTGTTTTGTATGTTTGTTTGTTTTTAATTTCAAATATTGTATAACAAGACAAAACTGCAAACATGAACACAGTTTTTCGCACTCTTAACTAACTGAAGCCTTTCAGTGAACTATCAAATAAATTGGTACTCTCTGTCAGGCCAGACATGTGGCAGCACATCAGCTATAATTTTGTTCGTATTTAACAAAATAAAAATGCAGACATGTGTACACATTAGTTTTTGACTCCTAGTGAAAACAGTTTTCTTTAAAAATAACTCTCACTTAACTAACACAGTCAATCCCTCAACATGTTTGTACTCTCTGCTCATATTGCCTTCATTTTAAATCATTTTATCATTTTAAAGAACTTATTTTAACATTGCACTCCACAACAAACAAGTCCTCCCTAACAAAAAAAGTAACTTCAAGGGCAAATTGCATTATATTTCTTCGCCCCACAAGTAGGGTTGATGTGGCCGCAAATGGGCCCCAGGCTGCAGGTTTCAGACCTGTGATCTAAGAAATATATGTCTGTATATGTATGTAGCTATGATGTTGTGACAGGTATTTTTTTAAGTGTCAATTAACATCATACCTCTGAGTCCCAAGTATTATAACTGTGCATGAAGGTAAGGTAGCTTTTTGCTTTTAAATAAGTCTATTGTAAGTTTTTTCATTATTAAGAAATAATTTCATATGACACCCCCCCCCCCCCCCCCCCCCAACAATAAAAAACATATACACAAAAACACACCCACACACACACACTGCTCTGTGGAAAGAGGATGTTTTTGTGCTGGTATTAAGGAACATATGTTTAACATGCTTGCCTGCATTTTTTCATGCTGACATTAACAGAAACACAACATTACACATACTGTAACATCACTTTGTCCTCGTCCTGTTGAGTTTTACGATTACAACTACTGTTATAATTTATTATGTACCAAGTTTCATGCAATAGTTGCTTGGGTAACGACACACACATTACAAAATCCTAATTGATGTCTCTCTTTTTTTTTAATCAGGTTGTTTTGGAAACTCAGGACATAACTGTGAACAGTTGTCACTGGAGCTACTTTTGACTGTTAAAATAGTCCCTGTGAAACATGTTGATGCAATTCTTAAGGGCAATAAAAATGTTAATCTGCACCAGTATATCTTCTCAAAAACTGTGTCCCCAGTTACTTCAGATAATCCACAGTGGGGTGGAGGCAGAAAGGTCGGCGATGACTGACTCGGTCTTGGAAAAATATAACAAAAACTGTGCAAAGCAACACTGAGCCAGAGTTAAGAGGAAAATCTGCTCCTTTATTATTTAGGTAAACTAACCCTGGAAAAATAATTAGGTTGAGTAATCTGAATACAGTAACATATCTGGGTGAGTACTTGGTCTTGACAAATGGACCAAATGCAGAGTATGTGCATGCCTGACTCCTCCACTATTTCTTTACAGTGAATGAATGTGATGGCATGTCTGCTCCTATATAGATGCCCATATATCAGCCTTTAACCACACGGTTTCCAGTGCTGCGACAGGACACAGCTTAGAGTCTGGTGCCAACGCTGACAAGGGCCTCTTTAGTGCCACGTCCTATCCTGCAGCGCTGCACCTGTTACCATTTCTGTGCATGTTTTTATGTGCGCGCTGAACATGCAACTGAGGAGACATGTGGTGCTCATACACATTCCTTCCGCCCGGCTCATGAATCATTTTGCAGCCACTGACTGGCGATCCTCGGAGAGTGAGGACGAGGGATGGGAGGGCGAATGAGAAATGTTGGAGGAAACATGTGCAGTATAACAGCCGGGTGTTGTAGTATGTGCAGTATGTGCTCTATCTGCCTATCTGGATGCATGCTGGCTGCTTTGATGCAAGGCATAGTAGGTCCTTACACAGTTGTTGTTATAGAAATCGCTCATCTATGATGTATAAAAAAAGAAAAATCTGATTATGGAGATGTAAGAAATACATGCCTGCAATATGTTTGAAGCTCCTGTTGTGTGTTTATTGTTGACAATAGATAAACTCCAGCTGGCTGCACTGCTGCCTGACAAGATAATGAACGCTGATAGCATATTATGGAATGCATATTTTTTCTATTCTCCTCAACGTCTAATTCTCTTTTCCCAATTTCATTTGGAAAAATATTCAAAAACAAGATTTCACAACACTAAACAGAAAATTCATCCTGATAGTAATGGTTATTTTTGAACTGTTTGAGGTTGCTTGAACCATTTCATACTACAAGGCCAAAATACTAAATCACATGATCTGTTTCTGTTGCCTGCTTACAAATTGATTAATGTCTCTGGCTGCATTTCTAATACTTTTGCTATGAAACTACACATTTTCTAAGATTAAGAAGCAGCAGAAGGTATTAACCAAAGCACATTTTCCTTTGCTTAAATTTGGTTATTATCTGTGTGATAAAACAGAAAAATTCAGATGAGCACTTTTAACTAATCCGAGGTACCCAATACCCAAACACACCTGATCCACAACCTGATAAATGCGTATAAAAAAGAACAGTTGCCTACTATTTATTTATTTATTTACTTTTATTTTGTTTCAGGCTTATAGTAAAAACATGTATTATTCCCAACAGTGAAAGGGGAACGTTTAAATTATTTACAACTCTGAACATTTAGGTTATGTGTTTCCTAATAAAAACTGTGCTACTCCTATCTTCCATCAACCCAGACTTTCCTCCTGGGGTCTGACATGCCCTGGGAGACAATGTTAAATTCCACATGGCGAAGCTACCTGGCTGAGCTATCATTGGATCACATGCCTGACAGGACTGGAGGCGCAGGGGGCTGGAAGGAGACAAAGAGCAACTGTAGGGCTGATTAGGAAAGTGCTGGAGACAGACAGGTCAGCAAGACGCTCCCTGTCAGACACAAAAAGGTTAAAGACAAATTGACAAAAGGTCAAATCAACATCTATGGGAAGCATTACATATTGAATCCTTCTTCTTTTTTCTTTTTTTTAACTTTAATTTTTAAACTACAAACTGTAATGGACATTTGAGCAAGAGAATTTATAGTACAAGATTAAGATCATGTAAAGTGGCTCATTTGCAAGTGCACTTCCAGCTGCACTAGAAAAATGGTGGAAAAACCTACAGAAGGTGACATCTACACAATACCTGTTTTCTCTAGTTTTTTAACATGGCTTCATAAAGACTTATTCTTCTTTCTATGGATGATCAATAATACACTGTACACTGAAAACGTTGTTGCCTAGTTTATAATGCTACCAGTGTATTCTAATAAGTTAACTAGTTTAGCTGCTAACTGAAAAACTCAGAGCAAAAAGTCAAAAAAATTTGCATTGTGTGCACCAGTAGATCTTTTCTTTTTGTGTACAGGCTGTAATCAGCTGACACTGCTATCTCTTGATTTAGACAACAGTCTATAAGGATGAGCCATCATGGCAGCATTCCAACCCTTAGCCAGTATGAAGATAGTATGAAAGACAGAATTTCAGTGAGCCTAAACAGCATCATCAGCCTTAATTTAGATATCTCACTGCTGGCCTTGATCCAACCAACTGGATTTCAAAATTTCAAGTTGTTTTTTTTAACATTCCCCAGTTAAAAAGCTGAAAAAAATTGCTGTTGTTAATGATTGATAACAAAGGACTGGGTTGAAGTTTACTTAAATAAAGGTGCATATCTCCATGCTGTAGCAACAGCAAACCCTTGTTTGTTTGTTTTTAATCATCATATGATATCATATTTATCCACTTTAGTTTCACTTCATATATTTCAACATGCTGCATGAGTGGGACCCACCCCACAGTTTAAGAACCACTGATCTAAACTAAGAGTGACCACGAACAGCACAGACAGTTTTGCTACCCTGACTAGATGGCTACATGACAAAGTTCTCATCCCTGTCATGCGTTCATGCGTGCAGATGCCACGCATGAACGCATGACAGGGATGAAAAGGGAAAAAGGATGTGTTAAGGGTGTAAGTGGGACTGCGAGATGGCAAGTTATTGAGTAAGTTTATCCATGGCATCAGCTAGGAAGCTCACCAGGCTGCACCACAGAAAAATTACTTTGCTTGACTGTATTTTGTATGAAAGTGACCATCAGATTTAATTACTCATTAACTGAATGATCTGGAATGCCATTCGGGGTCATTCCAGTCCACTTTAACCCCTGGGATTCACAAGATTCCAATAAGGTTTTTGTTTTTTTGTTTTTTTGTCATACGTAAGAATTATTGGAATTCTTGTGGCACATACGTCACAGTTATTAATAATTAAGCTGACCACATCCATTTGATATTCCACAAAGAAAAGCGTTTTCATAATAGGCCAATTTACACACTTTCAAAACTGTTTTTGCTGGACAGAGTTAATGTTTTCGTGCTTCATGTGTCCAGAAAAATACGAATCTGAGATGCATTTTAGGACAGCTGGAAGATAATGTACTGCCAGAAGAGCATGAGA
Source organism: Copadichromis virginalis (assembly GCF_057382275.1). Classification (NCBI taxonomy): domain Eukaryota; kingdom Metazoa; phylum Chordata; class Actinopteri; order Cichliformes; family Cichlidae; genus Copadichromis; species Copadichromis virginalis. The sequence goes on from NC_140622.1 coordinate 35,494,729, forward strand.
TCATTACTGAATTAGCAAAGCTACCATCTATAATAATAACCACATATAACAGCCAGACAGTGTTGTGTTTGGAGAAATATGTGACTATCCTGCGCTCTCGTTTTCTTGGGGCAGTCTCTTCTCACAGAGGAGCTCATATATTTGTAACCTCCTCTTCACGTTTAGCCCCACATGGCAGCCTCTCCCTCATTCTCCCCTGGTAAGGGTCTAGGCCACAGAAGAAACACATACAATTTTGCGTGGGAGGAAGACTCAAATAGTTTTTGTCATAGAGGCTGACTAAGAAGGAGAGGAGCAATGGAGAAAAGAGGAAGGAGAAGGCAGCCACTGCCAAACACAACAGATGTTTGCTAGCTGCAGCTAGCAAATGGAAATCATTATGTCTGATTGGAGGGTTTGGCTGCCTGGACAAAAGCCCGACCGTGTCTGTGAGTGACATATTGGGCAACCTACTGGCTCTCAGATGGTATTTGTGATAAAGCAATCAGCTTCGAGGATTATAAAGGCCTCTCTACACCGCCTATCATTCTAAATCACTATAAAGTTTTGGGATTGTGTGTGGCAAGATCTTTATTTCTCCTAAATGCATGGATTCCTTTTTCACGCTAAAGATCCCCATCACGCAGACAGCAATGTCTACATGCCAGAGTCTGATAAGGTCTAAAACAAGATAATTACCTCAGACCTGTTCTTTTCAGTGTCATGTTTTCCATGCAGCTCTGCTACTGACCTGTGCTTTCTCTTCCATCACTCTAATCTCTTTTTCCCCTCACCCCTCCCCCTGCTCTCTCCTTCCTTTCTTTGCTTTGATGTTCCTCGTCAGTATCACTCCTCCTTTCCCACCATCCAACACCAGACACCCTGGTTAGCCCAGATTACAGGGTGGAGGATGAGATAAAAAAGTTGTCTGTATGCTAAAAGGAAAAAAATCAGACTTGTCCGTTTCTCGTTTTTATCTTTCCTGACATCTATTATGATCCATTTATGACTTTTCTGCTGCCATCTTAAAACCTAATATATGTATGAAGTGTAATTTGTGTTGCACTCTGCACCAGAAGATGACATGAAAATATTTCCAGTCACAATATCCTGTTTATTCTGGATAACACACACGGAAGCCAATGAGGAAAGAAAACTGGTCCATTCAAGCAGGCTTGTAAATCGTGGAGCTGTATATATGTAGATGATTTATAATCTGCCTCCCAATAAAAGGTCTCACATTTTTAAAGTTTAATCTTTTACCAGGTAGAGCAGCAAAGACCCACCAAAGGCTTCAAAATTTACTTAAAACTACTAAAAGCCTTTGTGGTCAGAGCTTTACGCATCTGTTATCTGTGTCATTCAACTCTGCTGTTGTCCAAAAGCAACAGACTTAAGCCATACTGTCACACATGTTGCACAAACAGTAGTCCTACGCTGCTTTAAAGAGATATCCTATTTTCTTTTTTGTATTCCACATAGTACAGTGACATTAACGGCTTTCTATGGTTTCTATTCGTGAACTTCTTAAAGTTTGGCCTCCATCATTCTCTACATCCCTAATAATGCAAAGACTTATAAAAGGACAAGTGAGATTTCTTCCGTGGCTAGACTGCTACCACGGACCCCTATCCCCCTAACGCACCACAAATATCTCCTTATCACCAACCAGCCCCCACTCCATTTTGTCTACATAGTCCACTCAACCTCGACACCCTAATCTTGACCCCGGCCTTCACTGACCTGCTCCCCTAATCCTGACCTTTTTCTCCCCCGCTGCCTCTTATGCCCCTGGCCGTGTCAGTATAACGAATGCACCGCCATTCTGAAACCCAGCACGCCGCCGAGCAGTGATGGATGTGCACATCACAGCCATGGTTTACAAAGCCTCTGTGAATACAGTGCAGCCACCCCAGATCCTGTCAGTTGAATCCCTCCACTCGGCCCTTAACAGTGAACACAGAGGGGCTCCCTGCTAGGAGCAACTCTTAAAATCTGATAGTAGAGTCTGTGGAAAACCTCATCCATAAATGTCAACTTCTCCGCTCTCTAGCCCCCACCGCTAACACCAACAGCAAGCAGGGAGAGTTTTAGTTCGCTCGAGCACAACTTTATGGGGGTCTTACACGGGAAAACTCTGGTGTGAAATTGAAGATGAATCGTCGTCACTTAAGAATGTGCTCAAGAGACGCACAGAGAATGATTGCCTAAGTTATTTGTGCTTTAAAATTCCTTTTCCCCCCCACTTTGTCTCCTGGAATAGCACTATTCATTTCTCCAGCAACAGGCCGTTAAACTTTAAATCAAACAGGAGTCCTGGGGTAGTCAGATATATCACTCAAACAACAAAGCCTCCATCAATAACCCCTCACCTCTGCACGAACTGGCAGAATATTACATTGACTATCTATTTCATCCCATTCTTAACTCAACACACCCCTAAAGCTGTGCATCCGGACAGTAACCTGAGCTCTGTCATGATATTGCAACTCCCCTGACAGTGTTTATTTAGCGGTGTGTATGTGTGTGCACAGGAGTAGGAAGTGGTGGATCGAGGGGCAGCATCAGACACTAAGCTAGAGGATCAACCACCTGTGTGCTATCAAGGGCAGTTTGATAATCCTGCCCTGAATGTGCCCCCTTTGCCTCCACGCACACACCCACAACACACGCACAGATATGCTATTTGATCTCACTTCACTGGTTTACTCCTCTAAACACTGCTACACAACATATCACTATAACTCTGCCCTGGAAACCCGCTGCTGATGATAAATGTGATTATCTAAGCAGTCAGGAGGTGCAGAGTACGCATTTGAGATCCATTTACATTGCAGGGTGTCATTATCAACTGCATTCAAAACATTTCTCATGTCTGATTTTGAAGTTCAAAAACCTCCAGCTCCTCCAGGCAGCAGTGAAAATAAACACTTGACTTCTGATGAGGGGGAATTTTTTTTTTCCATTGCATAATTCAAACGAACAGAGGCGCACGGGAGCAGGTGAAGACCTCAAGATGCAAATCAAGGGAATAGGAGTCTGACTGTAGTCTATAATTTCCTCATCAAGAAGAAAGACACACTGCCTAAAGAGCTCCTCAGGTCCAAACCACATCTCAACAGGTAATTAGACATCAGCCATTCCCTCTTTAACTGAACTTCCAGCAGGGTGTTTTTGAGCCTACCACGCAGGAGCCAACATGTCAACCGCACTCTGCACCCACAAACCACCATGACACTTAATTTGAAATTTTTCACTTGCTCCTTCCAACCTGTTTTAGCCATTTGCTCCCGCACACATTTCCAAAGGGGGAGCTCCATTGCCGAAATGTAGGTAAACCTATCCAACAAGGGAGCCCATTCTTTTGAAGGATCACTAAATTTCTAGTGTAATTTAATTCCCGCATGCCTCCTGTCCTGTATCACGGCTGCATGTCTCCAAGGTGCAACACCGCAGTAAGTAATGGTCGGGGGCTACACCTCTACTTGCCAGGCTGTTATTCTTTTACAGTACAGAAATCATAAAGGGACTCCACTCATAAATATACATGGTCCAGCTCTATAAAGACTGCACAGATGAGAATTATGGCTGTGCTGAGCTGTCTACATAAATTAAATCCCATAAAGCCTTGAACTAGGATGTCTATTGTTATAGTGAGGGTTAACAGGATACACTAGATTGTGTGGTAGAAAATGTGCATAAAGCAGCCAATTAAATGAAGGATTAAATGAAAAATGCTTTTAGGGGACAAAACAAAAGACCCTCTCAAACAAATCCCAAAAGTGATAAAGTAGAGGGTAACTAGGGAAATATTTCTGGATGACATAGACACTTGAGGATTATTTGCAAAGAAATATTAATTCTGGTTGAATTTGAAACCCAAAATCACAATTTTGTGTTACAAACTTAGAACCAGTGATTCAGGAAAAACTGGGGAAAAAAACTAAGAGCCTATGAACATTTTCAAAGTTGTAAGCTTCAGGTGTATTAGGGCACAGCATGGTGCTATAATGCAAACTGGTATCACCAGCACTTCTTAGCTGTGTGTTGTCCATAGTTGAGCAAGATTTTTGTTGAAGCATGAAACAACCTGTTAAAGTAATAGTGATCAGGGAATAACTAAAGTTTCTTTGTTTCTCTGTTTGGACCACAGACTGTATATAAAAGTAGAGACTGTTTCACTAACCCTCCACTGAACATTAGAGAAGCCAACATAGACATATTTCGCTTTTTGAGATCTGTCGTGAGGGCCTTCTTTAGGTACTGTAGATGCTTGTACTCTTATACGGGTTTAACCACAGAGTTTTGTGGTACCTCGCACAAGTCTAAGAGAGTTTCCAAAAAAAATAAATGTTGATGTTATCAAATCCACATGTCCACCCTGCTGATTCCTACATTCATGCTAAGAAACATCAAGTTGAACTTTTATTATGATTCCAGGCAGGTGAAGCAAATGGATGTGAAGTCCACGGTCTGGACCAGAGTGGTGAACTGACTGAAGCGCTGATAATGAGTTTATAGCCATGTCTCCTTCTGTTCCTGAGCCAAGTTGATGCATGAGACCCAGAAGGTTCTTTGCAGAAGGTTATGATGACAAAGTTTGTGTGCAATGCTGTCATAATAAGAATGTGAATTTTTAAGTTAAGGTACAAAACATGAAGAACTTCCATCATAAAATTCCTGAGGTTTTGTGTTCATGAGAATGGGACGCACCCATCCGTCCATCCGTCCATCCGTCCATTTGTCCATCCATCCATCCACTACTTAACCCAGTCTAGTCTTAGCAGCAATGCCCTTAGGCCTCCCTCTCCTCAGCCACCTCCTCCAGCTCTTCTGATTGGACATCATGGCACTCCAAAACACTTGATCTGTGACAGACTCTAAAAACATAAGCGGACCAGACACAACTGACACAGGCAAAGAGGCACTAAAACAGGTAAAAATCAATTACTTACAAGCATTTATTAATTTACTTTGGAGCACAGTTTTGATATACCTGGTTTTAAGTAAAAGACAGGCTTACTGCAACAAAGCTACAGATTTTTTCATCATCATAAAAGCAAAATTTGTGTTCTGTTGTTATAATCAGCTCTGCTAATAAAGACTGCGGATAAAGGTAGAAAAAAATCCAGGGAAAGCAGTAAAGGGTCCTTTGAACTATCATATCTCTTGCCCTTTTACCTCTTTCTGGCATTTTGTGGAAACGTGGAGACACATTGGTGCCTATCTTAAGGAGAAAATTTGGTATGTTTACTGCTATTAGAATTGGCCTAGAATTCACCTTCTACTTTGCAGACATTACATTGTTCGGTCTTGATGAAAGCATTGTGATGAACCACACAAGTGCATTCTGGATTTAGTTCCACATCACGTCCTCAGGCTCCACCCGGATAATCTGACACCACTTCCCTTCTTCAGGAGTGAAAGCAGGAATGAAATCTATCGTTTCCAGATCAGTGGAGGAGTGGGGGAGAAGCGGGAAGAATAGCATGACCTTCTTTGATCCCCACTGAAGGTCTTCCTCATTCCCGCTTTCCCTCTGCACGACTCTTCCACCTCTTACACGCACGTTCTGCTCTGCCAAGCACCTGTCTGCAAGTATGAAATTAGAGAGAGAAAAAGATTCTGCGCTTTAGCCTGCACACAATGTCTTCTCTCACTTGCATGTTCTCTCTTCTTATCTCTCTACCCTTATCTGCTTCTCACCACATCTGTCAGCATCAATATCTCCAACTAACTTACAGACTTGGAGTTTCACAAAATAGAGGTAATGATGATTGCAATCAGGTAAGAGATATCCAGTCTAGAGGTGTTTAAAACCAAACAAACAGTCTTTTCAAAGGCTCCAAATAGAAATCCAAAGCTTGATGTAGCTGCAGCTTTCCTGTTTTTCTAATTCGCCCTTTTCCACTGAAAATTCAGTAAGATATTAAGACAACAATCCTTTTCTGGCTCTTTATCTCCCACCGAGTTAGAAGAAAAGCCAAAGGATGGTGAGGCTTTGTTTTTGCAGACTCAGGATCCTCACTCGCTCAAACAGTCAGGCTAAATAATTACTGCTGTTTGTGGCTGAAGAAGATAAAAAAGTTGTAGACACAGCTGAACACAAAATTCTGTTAGATGAATCCACTGCAGCTGCAAATGCAAAATGACCATTTAGGACTGGAGGTGTGTTTGTCTGCTCTTAGACTACTTTGACTCTGTTGGCTTTGGTCTCAAAGCTGCAGTAACTGATGTTTTGGCCACTTGGAGGAATGAAAACAAGCTGTAAAAACAACACTGACATTATAACCTTGTAAAGTTGTCACTTTAAACTTTTGTTTGTAGGAGGTCTAACTTGTGCTGTGATGGCTAGTGATTAAATACCACACTTCCTTTCTTTCATCAAATACACTGTATAAAAAAAAAAATACAGTTTCAACTTTACACTGGCTTAAAGTAACTCATGGCACACATATATTAAAAGTAAACACAGCAAGGAAAACATATTCCTTTTCAGAGCACCCAAAGAGACAGTTAATGAAAGTGAAATACGCAGTAGTAGAAAAAAAGTGATTTGAACGATGAACCTTAAATCTTTTTGTTTTCTATTTACTGCTGCAAAATAACACAGAAAACGCTTAAAATGTGTAGAACACACAGGAGAAATGTGCCTAAAGTAGTAACTCTTTATTATCGATACAAATGCAGTTAATCATTAGTTTTTATTAATCTGAGGTTGAGGTGATCTGTTGTAATTTGGCGTTAGGGTATATAAATACAACTAAATCGAATTTAAATGAAGTGAACATCAGAAATGTCACCAGATATCTTGTAGCAAGTTTGTTATTTAATTCCACGTCATACCTAATACTAAATTAACATTTCTTTGTTTAATTAGATGACTCAGGGCGACTATCAATAGGTTCTGCAACTCAACCCATCAGTCTCATCTCTATATATCCAGCACTGCTGTTTTTTAATTTCTCCCTTAAAATTTCATGCTGCTTGTACCAGCACATCTGGAGTTTCACCATGACAAATTTGTAGAGACCAAACATCAGATTAGTTTTCCCACTACAATCCACAGATCAAACAGATGTTTTCCACGGAAGAATAACCAGTCTAAGTTTGAAAACAGTGCGTAAGGTAATGATATGACTAGGAGCATGTCCTTCATTTCATTATTTGGACTGTAAATTTACCCCTCAAGGCCAGCTTAGAGTTTCACTGTGAAATCCTAACACTTTTCAGGAAATCACTATCCTCTGGCATATCACTATGTACCTACTCAAAAGCATGTAGATTAGGCACTGTCTTTTTCTTTTTTTTGAAATAAACTAGCACAATTGTAGATTGTAGCCACACCTTCTGCTTCTCCAATGTGGCTCCCTGCAACTTCTTTCTTTCAAAATTACATTTTAGGTTCAAAGGTTTTGGTGCTCAAGGATATAAAGCACACATGTCAAATGCACATAATGGGATTTCCAGGGAGTGATCTACAGTTAGGTCCATAAATAACTAGGCAGAAACAACTTTTTTTGTTCTGTACATTACCACAACAAATTTTAAATGAAACAACTCAGATGCAGTCAAAATGCAGACTTTCAGTTTTATTTCAGTGGGTTGAACAAAAAGATTCCACAAAAATCTGAGGAACTAAAGCATATTCTTGGCTTTCTTGGATAGGTACAGTGAAGACTGACAGGAAAGCACAGGGAGAGGTAGAGAGGGGAAGACATGTGGCAAAGGGCCACAGGTCAGAGTCAAACCTGGGCGAGCTGGCTAGCCATACGGCATATTGTCACCCCATTGAGCTAAATTGGAGCCCTGGAAAGCATTTTAAAACTATCCCTTAATTCTCAAAAGTAATTGGACAATAACTGAATAACTGAAAATAAAATGTTTATTTTGAATACTTGGTTGAAAACCCTTTGCTGGCAATGACAGACTGAGGTCTTGAACTCATGGACATCAACAGATGGGTTTCCTCCTTTTTGATGTTCTGCCAGGCCTTTTGCTGTTTGTTTGAGTTGAGTTGAGAAATACTTTTATTTGTCAGTTGCAGATGCCCACAACTGAGATGACAGACCTTGCCGACCATACATACAATACACAAACATCACATTGGGGAGACAGGTCAGGCTAGGCAGCATAAAGGGAAAACAATGAAATGTGTAACACAGAAGGGCAGTTCAGGAGAAAAAAAGAATTTCTGCTCATACCGATCCCCAAAAGGTTTCAGTTTGTGGGCCTTGCTCTCTGTTACACTTCTTTGCTTTAATAAACTCCTAGGTTGCTTTGGCTGTATGTTTTGGGTTATTGTCTATCTGTATTATTAAAGGCCGCCCGATCGATTTGACTGTATTTAGCTGGATTTGAGCAAACAGTATGTCTCTGAACACCTCACAATTCATTTGGCTGCTTCTGTACTATGTCATATCATCAGTAAACACTAGTGTCCCAGTGCCATTAGCAGCAATGCACAGCCAAGCCATCACACTGCCTCTGCAGTGTTTTACAGATGATGTGGTTTGCTGTTCCACGCCTTCTCCATACTTTTCTCATCATTCTGGTAGAGGTTGATCTTGGGTTCATCTATCCAAAGAATGTTTTTCCACAAGTGTGAAAGCTTTTTTAGATTTTTTTAGTGCAGTCTAGCCTTCTATTCTTGAGGCTTATGAGTGACTTGCACCTTGAGTGAACCCTCTGTATTTACTTTTATTGAGTCTTCTCTTTATGGTAAACTTGGATATCAATATATCCTTTAGTGTTGTTCAGTGGTTGGCTGTTGTAAAGGGGTTTCTCTTCACCATGGAAATGATTCTGTGATCATCCACCATCGTCGTCTTCCGTAGACATCCAGGTCTTTATGAATTGCTGGGTTCACCAGTGCTTGCTTTATTTTTCAGGATGTAACAAATTGTAGATTTTGCCACTCCTGATATTGTAGCAATTTCTCAGGTGTGTTTTTTCTGTTTTCACAGCTTAAGGATGGCCTGTTTCACCTGCACGGAGAGCTCCTTTCACTGATTGTTGTCTGTTCACATCAAAACCTTCCAAATGCAAGCACCACACCTTCAACTCCAGCCCAGTCTTCTTAATTGATAATGACATAATGAAGGAATTGCTCACAGCTGCTCAGGAAATAGCCCTTGAGTCAGTTGTCTAATTACTTTGGTACCTTTTAAAAGAGGGTTGCACATGCTGAAACTAAACCCTTCATTCAATTTGAACGTGGATACTTTCAAATGAAAGCAGAGAGTCTACACATTATGTTCATGTACATTATATAACTATAGGTTGATTTTGTTTAGTAAATAGGTTAAAAATAACTTGTTTCAGTGTCCAAATATATTTTGAGTTTACTGTAAAAATGGTAGTTGTTCAGTGTTTCAGGGCTTCATAAGGAGACTAACCTGAGGTGGTGGTTGGCTAAATTTAACTTATGAAAGGTTTTTGCTTTTTATGACCAGAGTTAGAAAACTCATTGGGCACATGGTATATCTACATTTTACCTTTCCCTACAGCATTTGGGGTCTTCAACAACTCCTGATAAAATATCTGGCTGCTCAATACTTGTAGAATTTTTAGTTGCTAAGTTTGACTGACTTTATTTCTGAAACTCTTTGGTGATGACTAAGTACTGGTCATATTTTAGAAAAGAAAACACTATCTAAAGCAGACCACCATCACAAAATTGCTGCTGTTACCCCCAGATGAGATATCTGTGGTCGCAATCAGCTCTCACCTCAGGCAGCCTTTTCATGTCTTTCTCTAATCTCTCATACTGGGACCAGAAGCCCTTGCAGAGACCTTAACTGGAATGTGACAAGTCATGAGACTGCAAATGCTACATCCCTCCCTCCCACTCTATTTCTCTCTTTCATTCACACACCGGAAAACAGCTATAAACTGAAGGATATGAGACACAATAGTAGCTGACCCAGGTCATCTGAAATACCTGAGGTGTGTTTGATTTATCACACAGAATACAATGGCATTGCTGTAAAACTGGAAAGTCCGTATGGCAGGAAGGATAAATCAAGAAAACTGTTGCAATGAAACACATGTTGAGTCCAAGAAGTGATCTACTTTAATTTTTAAAAATGTGCTGCACATGTTACATAATGATCCACTTCTGCCATTTCATGGGAGGCTGACACTAAAAGAATGTGATGATTACATCGCTCATAAATCATCAGTGGCAGTGAGCGGGTAGTGTCAACAGCTCAAGTTAGCCTGTAAAAGGTCTTGCCTGGCCTGCAGATTTAATCCAACATGACTTTTGCATGTCAGGATCCCATTTGCAACTCCGGACGAAATCTCCTCTGCCGACTGAGGTCAAGTAAAATAATATGTGGGCAGATTTGGAAAGCAACTGATATGGATCCAAATGGCAGATGACAGCAGCAGCAGAGAGCACTAATGTGTGTGTGTGTGTGCATGTATCCAAAGACAGAGTGTGTTTTCCTTCTATGTGTCCGTGTGCATGTGCCCGCACATTCCGTGAAAGGAGATCCATCATCTGGGTCATATTACAAAGCAGCGGGGATCCACGGTCAATTCCGGCTGATGGATGAAAAGAAGACCCAAGATGGCAGCTATGTCAATAACAGGCACAGTTTCTGCTGACATCTGCCAGCCTCGAACCTTCAGCCTCTCACCCCATTAGCTCCATTTTATACATTATACCAAGCAGATGTGACTCCTGCTCACATCTGTCACAGCCATGACCCTTCACTGTCTCTGGGGTTTGTGTTGTTTGGATTTTAATTTGGTTATTTAGTTCCGTTTAAAAAAGGGGGAAAAAATTCAGTATTAATACGTGATTTTTTTCCTCCTGGTAAATGTGCTACAACAATAAGTCCACTGCAAATATCATAAACCCTTATTTTATATTTTTTCACAGGACACATTGTTTAAACTAAGAAATGTTGCCATTTCATAAAAAGTATTATCTCTTTTAGAATTTGATGGCAGCTACACAAGGGGACAACAAAACGAAATGTTGCTAAATGCTAAAAAGAAACAGCACGAGGAACATTTCACAACTAATTTAGCAAGCAGTTCTCCGTGCCATCCGCAAATGTAGGTTAAAGCACTATCGCACAAAACTGTGGTCAGACAAATTGAAATAATTTTTTGAAAATGTGGATGCCAGATCTTTTGGATTAAAGAAGAGAGGGGCTATCCCACTTGAGCCTTCGGTATTGGAACATCGGGAAAGGCTATATATATATATTGAACGGCATGTACAGATTTTAGAGCAGCATATGCTTTGATCCAGATCGTGTCTTTTTTACAGCTTTGACAACACTAAACCACATACTGCAACTATTAAAACAGCATGGCTTTTAATTATGTTGAAAACCCAGAACTGTTGAGCAGTTAGAATCCTATATCAGGTACACCATTCCTCTCACAAACTTTCAACAGCTGGTCTCCTCAAACTCCCGATTGTTTTCTAACTGTTGCTATAAAATTGACTGGTAAGAATGTCATGCTTACTCCACAGTGGTAAGCATAGCACAGCTCTACTTTTGTGAGATTTTTTTTGTTGCCATCAAGTTAAAAATCAGGATAAATGTCTTTTGTCCTGTCTTCCTTCACTCACCCCAACCGGTCTTGGCAGATGGCTGCCCCTCGCTGAGCCTTCCTGTTTCTTCCTGTTAAAAGGGAGTTTTTCCTTCCCACTGTTGCCAAAGTGCCTGTTCATATGGGGTCATATGATTGCTGGGTTTTTCTCTGTATGTATTATTGTAGGGTCTACCTTACAATATAAAGTGCCTTGAGGCAACTGTTGGGATTTGGCACTGTCTAAATTGAATTGAATTGAATTGAATTGAATTGAATTGAATTGAATTGAATTGAATTGAACTGAATGACGATAAAATTAGGCATGTTGACTAACTGGTAAATACAGAAATAACTTAGTCTTTTATGTTTTATTTTATAAATTAGTAGATGTTTAAATTAAGTTTATTATTTTTATACGATCTAATTGAAACATAATTTTATTTATTGAGTATTAATTCTTTTCTTTTTTTAAATTTTGGCTGTTTCACTCCTCCATGCACTACTCACAGGCGCTTGCCAAACAAACCCCCAAAATAGCTCCAGCCCTAAACTGTATATTACTGTAATTAAAATACTTTTGCTGAAAAGCTTTTTCTAAATTACAGTTTGGACATGGTTCATGAAAGTATGCGCACACAACTTGATTTGATTTTCCATTCAGGAGGACGATGAAACTGCAAAGTGTGTGCACAAAGCAGCGTAAATCAGAAAAAGTTGACATGGCTAAATTGAAACACATGTTCAATCCCACTACATGCTCATTTAAACATTAAACTAATAGAAAACACTCGGATTAGGTTATAGATAGCTGCACACATGATAACAGTGTATCTCGGTTATTTCACAGGGCTTGGCACAAGCTGAGATGTGATGATTACATGTTAAAGAGCAATAATGCGAGAGGCTCTACGAGGCAAGTTATGAAGGGCTGGTCATATTTTTAAGGTAGCACATTCTTGTACAAGAGGAGGATTTAGCTATCTAATATCGCTCCTGCAGCTGAGAAGATATGAAAAGCAAAACCACTGATATGACTCATGCCGTGAGATTATTTGACTCTTGAGATGAGCGACAGAACAAGCAATGTGTAAATTTTCCACCTCATGATCCCACTTTAACTATCATGGCATGCTGTTATTGATTTAGTTGGACGTTTGACTTTCACATGCATATTGCATGCATCCTGGAAAGTACTTCCTCTTATAAGTACTTCTGCTTTTTGTGTCAGAATCACAACAGAATACTCTATTAATCCCTGAGGAAATAACGTGGTCCCAGTAAGAACACTAACTAACTAAACTAAATTAAATAATACAATATAATAGATAGATACAAATAGCTCTAAAAAAAAAAAACCCAGAATGTAACACAAATTAAATATATATGGTTGACATTGAAGTTCCGCTCTTATCTTACTACTGTGGTATATACAAGTGTAGAATTGTGATTTGGGATGGGGTTCAGCACACATACCGATGACTGATTTAAAGAGATAAATCATTGTTTGTACCCAGTGGCAGGTGAAATGTTGGAAAAAAAACCTTGTCAACATGCAAACTTTGCACAAATCTATTCTGATAAATTTCATCACACTAATGGAGATGGAAAGTTTGCAAATTTGGAGTGACAGAGCAGAGGTTGATGCAACCTGCAGCTGGGGAATCAATAAACCAGTGGCTGGTAATCATCTGTCAGCAATCTGTGCTTCTGAATATTTGCTCAACTTTTCCTCCAAGTCTACATATCTGCCAGAGATACTCCATCTGGCCCACATTGTCTGTGTCATGAGACACTTGGCTCAACACACACACACACACACACACACACACACACACACACACACACACACACACACACACACATACACTTAACCGCCCTATCTGTGGCTCAGATGTCAATATCCATCTTTGAGCTCTCCTTGATTTATACATATATGATTAATCAAGTATGAATTCCTCGCACATCCACAATGACACAGTGAACCAATTATTTTGCAGTTTACTAGTTAGAAAGGTTACCATGACCTCCAGACCTGATGACATATCAGTGTGTGAAATCAGCACACAGCTTTCACAGCTCCTCCATAAGGCAACCTCTGGCTCTAAGTGATGTGTTTGCGTGATAGAAGATTGATTGTTTTGCAAAGCAGCACAGCAGGACCAGAAACAACTACAGTATTTCCAGCAGTAAAATGATACTTGGCTTTATGACCATCTCCGTCCTTCTATTATATAATAATTTCAGGCCCCTGCACGGTATGTACCACCGGCAGATAGAGGAGGTGGCTGATATCCAGAAATCCTACCAGTGGCTGGACAAAGCTGGACTGAAAGACAGCACAGAGGCACTAATCATGGCAGCACAAGAACAAGCTCTGAGCACAAGATCCATAGAGGCTGGGGTCTATCACACCAGGCAAGACCCCAGGTGCAGGCTGTGTAAAGATGCCCCAGAGACAATCCACCACATAACAGCAGGGTGCAAGATGCTAGCAGGCAAGGCATACATGGAACGCCATAACCTGTACACCATAGTGTACAGGAACATCTGTGCCGAGTATAACCTGGAAGTCCCGAGGTCAAAATGGGAGATGCCCCCAAGGGTGGTGGAGAATGACCGAGCTAAGATCCTGTGGGACTTCCAGATACAGACGGACAAAATGGTGGTGGCTAACCAACCGGACATAGTGGTGGTAGACAAACAGAAGAAGATGGCCGTAGTGATCGATGTAGCGGTTCCCAATGACAGCAATATCAGGAAGAAGGAACACGAGAAGCTGGAGAAATACCAAGGGCTCAGAGAAGAGCTCGAGAGGATGTGGAGGGTGAAGGTAACGGTGGTCCCCGTGGTAATCGGAGCACTAGGTGCGGTGACTCCCAAGCTAGGCGAGTGGCTCCAGCAGATCCCGGGAACAACATCGGAGATCTCTGTCCAGAAGAGCGCAGTCCTGGGAACAGCTAAGATACTGCGCAGGACCCTCAAGCTCCCAGGCCTCTGGTAGAGGACCCGAGCTTGAAGGATAAACCGCCCGCAGGGGCGTGCTGGGTGTTATATACATATATATACCTTTTTGTAACCTTTTTGTTACATATATACTTCGTTTCCATGTAAAGAGTTTTCATAGATTTCATAATTCCGGTTGGACCTTTTAGCTTGGTAATAATGTAGTAAATGGTAAATGGTAAATGGCCTGTATTTGAATATCGCTTTTACTAGTCCCCTCTAGGGACCACAAAGCGCTTTACACACCCAGTCATCCACCCATTCACACACACATTCACACACTGGTGGAGGCAAGCTACAGTTGTAGCCACAGCTGCCCTGGGGCAGACTGACAGAAGCGAGGCTGCCATATTGCGCCATCGGCCCTTCTGGCCAACACCAGTAGGCGGTAGGTGAAGTGTCTTGCCCAAGGACACAACGGCCGAGACTGTCCGAGCCGGGGCTCGAACCGGCAACCTTCCGATTACAAGGCGAACTCCCAACTCTTGAGCCACGATGGTAACAGTGGGTTATTACCATTTAATAACCAATCTAATATCTAATCTAATATCTAATATCCAAGTACTAACCAAGTAATTATCTTGTGTCAACAGTGGTTATAAGTAATATTTTCAGAGTGTGTTGAATGTTAAAGCAACAACATGAGGTTAGTACTACAAGTCAGTATGTATATTACCTTTTTTTGTCTATAGGCATACATTTGTTTCCACATTATTAACTCGAATTTCTGGTCTGTTGAGTATCCGGTTAGATTTTAGTGTAACATTACTCAACTATTCTTGATACAAGATAATTACATTGCTACTAATTGGCTATTACTGTCATCAAGAGGCAATAACTTACTATTTTTATATTCATTCTTTCTTATATTTTTTTGTGTTACCCCAAAATGACTGGGTTAAGGCCATTACACACTGAATGTGTTGCGTAAAAAAGACACATTTTATGGATGCAAACTTGACATGTACAGTAACCTTTTTGTAATGTTTTTGCAAAAATTCATCCTCACTGAAATGACACGATGATGAGCTGGTCTTGATCTCTGTAATGAGAGAAGAAAGAAACACAACTTCTGGGTTCATCCAATTCTCCGCAGAAGGCAGCAGCAGGGAGAATTTCATGGTTTTATCCAGGTGTGGAAGTTGCATCACAGCCGCTCTTGTACATATTTCAGGATGTCAGTGGGGAAGTTTGAACTCTTGTTAGCAGAGTTGGAACTGCTGGAGTTGGAATGAGGAGGTAGAGAAAGCATTATTCAGAGAGCCAAGTAAGCTGGAGTAGTGTTCAGCTGTGTGTTTGGGGTAAAATGGTATTTATTTTACTATTACAATGTCATTGCATATTCAGTACAAGTTCATGAGTTGAGCTGCATTGCCAAAAGAAGTGATCTGATTGATAAAATCTATTCATTCGGATCCGAAACGTCGGAAAAATCATGGTGTGTTAAGAATAGGTGAGTCCAAAAAGTATTTTTTTAAACACAAAATATCCACACGGCTTTTACGTACCTGGTATGAAAGGGCTTTTAGAATGGAAAGTGGTACTGTACCATAATTATTACAATTTTTAAACCAGGCTTTGGTGTGTGGTCCTTTATAAACAACCATTATACTTGACTGACTCCTCAGGAATGATGCGTGTAGAAATTTCAGTAATACAGTTTTTAATTAAACATCATATAATTAATCTAACTGCTGCCCCAAGAAGAGTCATTGTTATTTTAGTGGATATTACAAAATATACGTTTGGTGCATCACAAAGGAGCAAGCATGAGTCTTGAGTAATCAAGATGTGAACCATGTACATTGTTTTCATTCCATTAGCGCATATAGGGGGCCAACGGGAGGCCAGCCAAAAGAAAGGACTGGACTTGTTTAATTAAAGACACAAAAGAAGACACAAGAGCATCTTTATACTTCAAAAATACATTTGTTTCTCTTCAAAACTACAGAAATTAGTTCCAACTTGTTCAAAAAAATCTGAATAATGAAGGATGAAAGCTTTCCCTGGTTTATCAAAGCCTTTCTATACTCCCAGGCTGTGGTAGTGACGGCAGACATTACGGCATTTCTCTTCATGTTTACACTGAAACATGTTTGGACATCTGCAGGAGGTTGGAATTACAACATCAGACTCAAACGGGGCTCTTATCTTCGTATCAGCACATTTAGGAAATATCAAAACATCACAGTATCTCAGATCTCACCTGGTCCTACCACCCAGTACTGTTAACACACCCAAAGTCCCTGAAAGTAGCCTGCACTGTTTCGCTCTGGGTGACAGCTCAACCAAACCCAGGTGCCAGTGAAACCTAGCTAAGTTTGTTCTGCGCAGTGACATTACAAAGGGTGAAGAATAATATGCAAGAGATGTGGGTGTCTGCTTTTTCTCTGGCTGCATTTTTGGAGTCATGCATCTTGCAGATAACTGGTGGGGATGTGAATGTGTGATGATTAAAGAGCAGGGTGCTATCTGCTTAGGATGTGTGTGGCTGTGTCAGGAAGGCCAGCTTACTGTATATCTTGTTTTCATTTTTGCCTTTATTATATAGTCACAACTAGAGAAAGGGAAGCACAATACTACAGGAAATGTGGGTAAAGACAGCAGGGGATCACAAAGTAAAGGTCCCATCATAAATCTAATCAATGACTCACTCCTGCTGGCATTTAAGCTCACGTAGTAATCACCGTAGCCTTTCAGCTACACACCCCGTGTCTTGTTTTTTAACCTGAAAAATTAAGCAAAAGGAAGAAGAAGAGGAAGTATGTCTCTCCAAAAGATTAGGGAAAAGGGTTTTAGGCCCGTTCTGTAACACTGCAGCAAGTATACTCTGAATTCCTCGGCCTATCCTGATGGCTAAGCCCAGCAATTCATCTGCTTGTGTGTAGTGACCTCATTCTTTTGGTCACTACACAGAGCTCATGAGCATAGGTGAGTGTTGGAATGCAGAAAGATTAAACCAGAAGCTTTACCTTCTCTCTCCACAGCAGTCTCATACTACACAATACCAACATAGCTGAATACTCTCATTATAGGGAACGACTCTCCTCCAACCAAGAGGAAGCAATCCACCATTTTTCAGCAGAGGACCATGACCTCAGACTTGGAGGAGTTGACTCACACTCAGCTGCAAACAGACCCAGCATGTGCTGAACATCACGTTCTGATAGCCAACAAAAGGAAGGGATCCAGTCCTGAGATTCCCTAAACAGACACCCTGGATCCAGTGGATATGCTTTGATAAAGTCCAGCCCCTTTTCCGAACTTTGATCCCAGAATCATTCCCATTCCAACTGTAGCTACAACTAAATACACTACTTTTGGTTCCTTTGCCGCTGGAGAGGTGCCTTTCCTAAAAATCAAACTGTGCCTTGAGTGGACAGATACTGAACTTAAGTGGTGGGCATATGGAACCCTGTTATTCATTCAGGCTGTGTCCAGCCAAACCCATGGCTAATGGCCCAAACAGCAAATGCTCACCAACCAGAGTTTTACCCATTAAAAATAACATTTAGAAAGTTTAATAGCCATCTAATTTAATTATTTCTTTAAACATTATGTTGTCAAGTGGCGCAAAGGGAAGAAACTATATTTTTCACGTCAATTCGTGGAAGTGTTAAAAAGCCCATGGAGCCTTAAGTAAGCAATTTTTAAAAGGGTTGAAAATACACAGCTGGAAATATGCAGCAGCAAAATTACTGTCTGCTCTCTTTTGCCCACAGAAGTTCTCGCACATTGGGTAACATCTTGGCTGTGCCATGGGTCCACACCTCATTGAGATTTTATGCTACTGAAGCTCTTTGTGTTTTGATTCTCAGCTGGTTTTGTTGTGGCTGTTATTTATCCAGACTTTGTGCAAATTACATACATTTTTGTTGTTTATGTGATATGTTATCACTAGTAAGCAATAAGCAATAACCAAACCCTATTTCTGTGGAACCTCCTTCTCTCTTGTCTCTTGTATGTGTTCAGTTTTTCTCAACAGAATAAGGGAAAGAAGCGAACAAAGGAGAAAGTAAAAAGCGAATTGCTGTTCAATGCACATTGACTTTTAGCCCTACTGGGGGCGCTGACAGCTTGCAGAGCGACCAAAAACCGCCTCTGTGCTTCTGAGCCACCAGAATACAAAATAACCGGCATGAATGAATCCACTTTAAAGCTCAGAGTGTGAATATATGGTCCACGTGAAAGTGGATGTGATTTTTCGAGCCTATGCATGTGTGTTGAGGTGTAGGACATATGCCTAAGCAAACACACACCACACACACAGCCCACCGCAGTTGATAGCTCCTGCTCGGTGGAAACGTATCAGTTTCAAGATTGAGAAATTATTTGATTATAAAATAGCGTTGACTGTGTGTTCTTCTGCAACTCATGCCAGCTCCTGGATTCATATGCCAGCAGGCCGAGCCCAGCAATTTGTGTGGGAGTCAACGTGTGTGTGTTTTTGTGTGTATCCGCCTGTGTGTTAGAGTCAGGAAATAGAAAAAGGGAGTGAGGCTGAGATTGAAAAATTGCTAATGCATGCATTTACATAAACACCAGAGCTCCATCACTGATGTACGTGTTTGTACGTGTGTGTTTGTGTGCATGTGTTTTTGCGTGTGCATTTCTGAGAGGACTCTGAGTTGATCAAAGCTTCTGACACCCCAGGCAGTGTCCTCCTGAGGGAGCCAGCTGTCAGATCTGGGATCAGAGATCAGCCGCTTCTGTCCTCCCTTCTCTTCACTCTCTGTGGGGTCTGTCACAGCAAGTTAGCACTTGGCCAGAGGCACTAATCAACAATCAGATTAAGCTCTCTTGAAATGATAGCTGGGACGGCTGGCAGCCAGGACGGACATGTCCAAAGGAGCCAAAGGAGTCCTATTGAATCTCAACCTTGAACCTCAGATGCTGGAAAACAAGTTGTGTTAAGCATCCTGAGACAGCGTCTTTTCGGGGTCTAAATGCTTCTTCGGTTTCAAAACACAAACAAACAAAGAAGCACTAACTAGAGCTTACTATTAATTCTTTAAAGTGATTGGTGTATTTGTTCTACCAGGTTTTTCAATCAAGCATAATGGCTGTGATTTCGTGAAAAGAGGATTTACAAAACTGAGAAAGGTAAATTGAACAGTTATCAATAAACTGGCTCTCTTTAAGATGGAATCCAGTGTTCTGGATGAGGTGTTTCTAAAAAAAACAAAAAAACAGAAGAAAACATGCTGAACTTTTCTAATTTTAGACATACAGAAATGACAAAACTAAATGTCAGTTAGCTTTTGGAGACCAAGTGAAGCATAGAGTACATAAATAATGAATAATAATGAATAATTTCTTGAATAATCAGGCCTTATCTTATCTTAATGACCTTGTAGTACCGTATTACTACAATAGAGCTCTTTGCTCTCAGACTGCAGGTTTACTTGTATTTAAAAGCAGAATGGGAGGCAGAGCCTTCAGTTTTCAGGGCCCTCTTCTGTGGAACCATCTTCCAGTTTGGATTCAAGAGGCAGACACCTTGTCTACTGTTAAGATTAGGCTTAAAACTTTCCTTTTTTGATAAAACATAAAGTTAGGGCTGGATTAGGTGACCCTGGATCCTCCTATAGTTACTTTGTAATAGGTCTATGCTGCTGTGGAATTCCCATGATGCATTTTTCTTCTTCTCTCACTTTTTTCACTCACTATATCTTTACACAATACTCTACATTGAATGATTAGATATTATTTATCTCTGGATCTCTTCCACAACATGTCTGTTCTTCTTGAAAATGTCTTCATCCACTAAACACAGCAGGTGAGGGTTCAATTATCATCCATATTATCCAATTATCAGGGGCGATCGTAGCTCAAGAGTTGGGAGTTTGTCTTGTAATCGGAAGGTTGCTGGTTCGAGCCCTGGCTTGGACAGTCTCGGTCGTTGTGTCCTTGTTGCCTACTGATGGTGGTCAGAGGGCCCGGTGGCGCCAGTGTCCGGCAGCCTCGCCTCTGTCAGTGCGCCCCAGGGTGGCTGGGGCTACAATGTAGCTTGCCATCACCAGTGTGTGAATGTGTGTGTGAATGGGTGGATGACTGGATGTGTAAAGCGCTTGGGGGTCCTTAGGGACTAGAAAAGCGCTATACAAATACAGGCCATTTACCATCCACTTTCACTAATCAAATACAGGGATGTGGGAGGCTGAGCCTGTCCCTGGTGCTGTCATAAGGTAGAGAGGCTTTACAGTCTGGGCAGGTGAACAATCTATTGAAGGGCTAACACGGGGAGACATTCACACCTTTAGAATTGCCAGTTAAGCTAACATCCAGAATGGAAACATTCTGTGGGAGGAATCCAGGGTACCTGGAGAGAACCCATGCTGGCACAAGGATAACAACAAGGACACACTAAGACCCACTTTAGTGTGTCAGTTTAGCAGATGGACCCAAGGACAATGAGCTCTCACTTCACCAATCTTGCAGCACCAAAACTAATTAATATTGATTATGTGAAATTTGGTATTATTTTAATGTTTTTCTATTTAAAAGCATTAAAGCTGCTGCTAATGGAAGTATTCCCTACTTCCTAAATTTCTCAGAGTAGCTATTTATTCTATTCTTCTAATTTTCAGACTGTGATGTCTAAATCTGGTGCGTCAAATCTTTTTTTATACCGCAACATAACAAATTGGTATTGTTTGAAAGTAACTTTGTTTTTGTTTTACAAAATCCTCATTTTATTTCAACACTGTGTGTGAAAGTTTGAATTTTAAGTTTTTTTTCTGTGTTATGATATGTTTGACTAACTTGGTTGTGCATTTTAAAACTTCTCATATTGTCTGGCTGCTCACATTTCTCCCTTTTGGAGATGTTTTCCAATCTCAGCAATTAACTTAGGGACCACGAAGTTGTTATTAAAGGTACAAAGGCAACAATTCCCCCTCAAATTAAAAAAAAAGAAGAAGAAGAAAACACACACACACAAGCACACATATAAATATCCTTTAATACCCGTTTAGTCCTCCGTGACCTTGAGAATGTGGTGCAAAGACTGTGAGAAACTGTGCGCTGTTGCTTTGAAGACGATGGCTCAGGAAGAAAATGCTTAGGCCGCCTGACAATTGGCACAGAAAACTTAATATAAGCAGGATGATGCATTACAAATCTGCCATATAAAACACTACACCGGTGGTAAAATTGCTTCACCCAATTGCATTGGCCGTTGACTGCATATGTGTGTAATGGTAGGTCGGGAGTGTATGCTGCCCTGTCTGCGTGCCAGGGCTCCGGTCAGCCCACCCATCGCAGATGTGTTGCCAACTCTCACTTGGCAGGCACTTTGAAACCTTTCTTTACCTCTGCAGTGGTCAACACTGTCAACATCTCCATCAGACCACATGTATACGCAGAGCCTCTGAATCAGTGTGACTGGAGCGTCTGTCTATGCATGTGCCTTTTTTAATGATGTGTGCTGCAGGTTTGTGCAAACCGCGTGTGTGTGCGCAGCTGCTGCTGACATGTATTTGTGCCTTTTTTTTCCCCTCAGCTTAAAGGGTCAGTGCACCCAAACTGAAAGAAATGCACCCACGGGAGTTTGACCAGTAGATTGTTTTGATTTTATGTTAAAAACTTTGTGAGTTTGTATCACAAACACAGCATTAACAAATTTATGCTAAAACATTCAGCAGCAGCAGCATCTCTTCCCAGAAATTGTGTTTCCATTACTCCCAATATGCCACAAACCTCACTGTCAACAGTTTTCATTGGGACTATTTCTTTGGGAGAACTTAAATCCAATAAAAACTGTCTACAGTAAAGTCTTTGGAGTAGTAACTGAGCTATTTACACACATCTTTTTTTTTATATTAATTCCAATGCAAACTCACGCTGTCCCTCCAATCATTGTTCACACACATATTTTTTTCTTTTTTAAATTTAGACCAAAAATTTTAGGAAGATTTTTGGGGAAGTGGCTCAAGTTTGGTTGGAGTTATAAATGGAGAGGCGCAGTAATGCTTTGCTCTTCACTGCTAACAAGGCATAAAGCAGAGATTAATCTAGACCGAATCAAAAAATGTGTACTAGGTATACCTCAGTCTCAGCTTCACCACAGCTTTAATGAATAAATACTAGCAGGTGACAGTACTGACCCACACAAACTGACTTTTTTTTCTCCCTAATGTCACATACTGAGATTGCAGTTCCTTGCCTGAACCTATACATTCATTTTTATGCTGTTGTTTAACCGAGTCGTGCTGTGGGATTGTGACCGTAGCAGTAACTTCTTTTCATCCCTGCCCTTTTGCACCTTGCTCTGAAAGCTTCTCAGAGTCTTCGCTCAAGGAAGCTTGAAGCTCAATCCCCCTCCTCCACACACACAAACACACACACGCTGAAACTTTCCCTATATCTGCCCTCCCTTCTTCCATCCCTCTCTTTACTCCCTCCTCTCAGCTCAAAACTATAAGAGCCAGACAGGAGTGCACACACATACAATCCTCCTGCTCACACACACACACCCTCACTGCACATGCTTTGAGTGGAACAGATTCACAGTGCTGCACTGGAGTGAGACAACGGTGTATGATTGAGAGAGAGTTTATTCTCACCCCGCGTCAGCTCAAGGAAACCACCAGTGTGCAGAGGTTCATGAACGGATGACCTCAACAGAGGACCTTTTTTATCAGACCATGGAAGCCAAGAATTGGAGCTAAAAGAAAAGAAGAGTTTTTTTACTTGTTTGTTTGTTTTTTTAAACAAAAAACACCTTTTTGGCTGAAGTGGAAATTAGAGTTTTGTCTGTGGGATTACTGGGAACTTCATTCATGAGCTCTTGTCATGTTGGTATCCTGCATGATTGTTTCTTGTTGACAGGAGCCATCTCTGTGTTTTGGATTTCCCACGGATCACAGTTTATATTCTGAACACAGTGTGTGAATGAAGGGCGCGGGAGCAGGAAACATGTCAAGCGGACGATTCAGTCACCTGTTGAGGGGTGTCTGGTTTCTGTGGCAAGGTGAGTTCAAGCACTGACTTCGGCGTAGTTAATTGGTGTAGATTTTGATTCTTGAAAAATGTTGAAGAGAAATGTTATTTTACAGTAGGCTTAAACTCACAAAGACCACGAGTCATGTAAAATTTACATTTTACACTTCAGCAGGTAATCCGGAGCTACAGATACCCCCTTGTAATCAAATGTTTCACTAGGAAAAGAATAAGAGACAGTAAATGCTTACTCTTGTAAGAACTAGAGCTAGAACTTTAGATTGGAGAACGAACACATGGTCAGACAAAAAAAACAGAGATTAAAGCTGACATCTTCATAATTATAAGGAAGTCATTATGCTATTTGTCACAATTCAAATGAAAGCTCAACATGTGGATCACCACTTTGAAAAATTAAACACAAATTATGCTGATGTTAGACTTATGAATAGCCCGTCTGTGTTCCCCATCTCCCCCTGTGAGCGTCTTCAAAGCGTTTGTGGCCACTGGAGGAGTCTTCAAAAAGGGGCTCAAGCTGGTGCCTTTAAACAATGGCTCCCTAGGAGCAGAGAAGCGTGGCCCTGGAACTAATGTTGCCATTATGTTAATGGTTAGAATAACAGCAGACAGCCATTACTGACCCTACCTCAAGCTGCTGTGCCGAGCTGATGATCTGTCCGCTTGGCCTCGATCATGGAAGCAAAGCATTTTGGCCATCAGGGCTGGTTAGGGTGATGGGTGGCTGGAGGCAGACAGGAGGAGACATCTGTCTGGTGCCAGCCTTACTTTCCCCTCCCTTCAGAACCATCTCCTGCTCAATGCTTCAGTAGTAGACTGGTATCTTTGAGCTTTTCGCTTCTTCCCCACTCAAGTTTGTCAGTGGGAGACCGGCAAGGTTGAGTCGTCAGCTCCACACAGGACAGTTCAAACTGTGCAGAAAGCCGCTTAGAGAAGCTTTAAAGAGGAATTTGTTTGGATTATGTATTTATAACTTTTGGCAGATGTTTTATTATTTCAGATTTGTGCTCCTTTCCTATACTAAGTAACAGCTCAGTTCTAAAAGTTAATCTTTTGAAAAACTTGTCATTTACCCACACTTTGTTGGGAGATTTTCTCCACCTTTGAACGTGTAAAAGGAAAGGTGACCAAGTATAACTGGATTTAAAAAACTCCTTCAGCACACATCCAGCTTGAACTGGATAATAAAATGTCTGATCCAACCCCTAATCATTTTTGTTTAAGCTACATCTTGGCTGTAGCAGGTTCCACCTCTCTCCAAGTACATGAAACAGCCACCAACCAGATCTCCAGAACCATCTCAAGCCAGGCTTTTGAATTAAGATGAAAGAATTAAAATTTCAGTTCCAAAAACATCAACGGACCATCAACTTCCCTGTCCACTATCTAAATCTTAAGTACCTTGGCTGTCCACCAAAAAAAAAAGACCACAATGAATGAAGGTGCTCGTATAACAAAGAATCCTCCTCGTTGTCAGACAGCTCAAAATCCAGCGTTGGGCTTCAATGTGCTGCTGGCTTTCAGAGACTTTTGAAAAACATCGTTGAAGAGTAAGTGGATGTGTTGGCTTGAGGAGACAGCTGTTTTACGCAGTACGACATTATGTGTGTGTGAGTGTGAGTTGTTGCTTTGTGAATAGGAGCCAGAGTTTGCTAACCACAGTGGAACTGGCAGCAGCATCCATTGGGCAAACCCCTGTTGATCCCTTGTCTAAATAAACGAGGCCGTTGGATTAAGCAGCTTACACTGTGATGAAAAGACAACAGTAGTTGTCCTTGTGCTGCCCTGGGGACAGAAGGATACTCCTGGCCTGGAAGGCTGCGATGAGATCCTGGGGTTAAAGCCAAAAGAAGAAACGGGGACCCAGGGTTAGAATAACACACTGGACCTCATGTTCTTAGGAAAACCTCTAAATCAGCCTGACCTTCGTCTGACTTTAGTGACAAGGGTGGAAGGAAAGGAAAGGGATATTCCTGCAAAACAGCCCTGGCTGAGAAAAATCTACTTTGCATGCTGTTGTGCGGAGACAGAGCAGGGCAGCAGTACATTATCTATGCCGTAAAGACTATAATTATAAATTCAGTAATTACAGTTTTGAATGCTAGTGCCTTAACAATGAGGGCATTGACTGTGTACCAAGTTGATCAAGCTTAACGTGTGTCAATAAAACTGTCAGAATCTAAATCAATAAAGAAAGGACTAAGTTTAGAAAAGCATACCATACCATCAGCATGCGTTCAGAAGTATTGTCAACATAGATTATTTTTAGTTGCCAAATCAAGGTTTGTGTCAGCCTGCATGAGAGTCCTCTCTCACGCCTTTAAATTTTTTCTTAGACAGCCCAGAATCACACAGCATAAATGTGCTGAAGGGATAATGATAACTTAGGCTGCTTTATAATAAATGTGTTAGCTCATCGAGGGAACAGGAGGTTTGGCTGAAGGGTTAGCTTCTACCAAATGAGAACTGCAGGTCCAGGTAACGCAGAAGATGTTTAATGTGTATTCTGTGTTTTTAGCAACAGGCACTGGGCACCAACATCTTCTATCTGTATTCAGCAGAACGGAGTATTGAATAAAGTCCTCAAAGCATTATATGGAGGGATATATGAGTATCAATAGTCATTCACTGGTGTAGAACCAGAAGACAATAAATCCTTTATGGTTTAAAACAAACAGTAAATAGTAAATAGTAAAAAAAAAAAAAAAAAGAGCACTTTTTTAAAAGAAAAAAGTAGAACAACTGTTGTGCGGCCTGTTGTATTGAAATATTTACACCCCATGTTTGCGTACTCTTACCTTTTTGGATAAGATAAATAAAATTATTGTTTCTGCTGAACAGTGAAAATCTGTTGAAATAGTGGATCTTTTAAGAGTAAAAAGTTATTATGCAGGTGGTTGCATCGTCTAGATTAATTCAATTATTTAGATTAGAAGAGGAGCCGTGAGAAAAAATAAAACCACAAGCAGGAATATCAATCTTCACTGCGCATTGTGCACTATATGTGGATATCCTGCAAAACATTGTGCAGCCAGCACACACCCCTTCATTATCAGGTGCTGCAAGCCAAAACGCTTAGGAATCATTGGCTATTAACACCTATCCAAAATCTGGATGGCAGCTGAGTGAGTCAGGAAGCCTGAAAAAGCAGCTGTGAACTGTGAATAATGTGCAGCAGTCACCTAAATATGTGGAATGATGAGCTTCTGTAGCATTTAATGTTGCTTTTGAGAGAACGTGCACACATGCACCTCACTAATCTTGTCATTCTGGAGCACGAAGATGCCTCACCCCTCCAAACTCCACCCCTTACTGTCATGAACTTCGTTCACTTCATAAACCATTGACAGACACACGGAGAAAGAGAAGAAAATAAACAAAGACAGATGAAAGAAAGGAGAAATCTGAAATCCATCCAGGACAAATGAGGCGTAAATATCATGGCTTTTTCATCAGGGGGAGAGAAAAGTAATCAGGCGGAGAGGAAGGAGGGCCAGGAGGGCACAGGCACTTCAGGGACAGTTTAGGGAGTTTGATCCACAGCACAAAGAGTGATCAGAGCACAGAAAGAGGGTAAGGATGTAGTTAAAAGAAGAAGAAGAAGAAGTTGGAAGATTTATTTAAAATACTGGGGGGATTG
Organism: Copadichromis virginalis; assembly: GCF_057382275.1. Classification (NCBI taxonomy): domain Eukaryota; kingdom Metazoa; phylum Chordata; class Actinopteri; order Cichliformes; family Cichlidae; genus Copadichromis; species Copadichromis virginalis. The sequence goes on from NC_140622.1 coordinate 35,521,871, forward strand.
GTCCAACACTGCCTTCATGTCAACACATTATTTGGATATTTTTCCCTCACCTAGGCTGCCTCCATTTTGGCAGCTTTAGTGATTCTCTGTTAAATATTTTCAGAAGTAGCTGTGAAGAAGACACAGACATCTCTCTCCGTGATGGACCAGCTGTGCGGTCAACTTCAACGTCATGCACTTGATTCCCCGCAAGCCCTGAATTAAAAGTGCCAGGATCTGGTTCTTGTTTTTACAGGATAGCTCCAAATAAAGACGTACATAAAGCCTTATTTTTAACGTGGCTCTGTGGACGAGACGTGAGAGAGGAGAGCGAACGCTGCCAGACCGTAATCACAAATGCAAACAAACAAACAGAGGGCAACCCGGAGGTCTCATATAAATGGTAACCCTTCTGCAGTCTACTGTGCATCAATGTGTGCAGTGTGTTTTTTGTGAAAGTGTACGTATGTGCGTGTGTAGGGGGGAACTGAAGGAATATATGAGCTCAAAGACAGGTAGATTACTTTGGCTGGTCATCAGTCAGATGAGGCGAACGCCAGTGTTAGTGGGGATGACAGACTGACCGTCCAGACCACACGCAGCTCACAGGCTGCGGCACTGACCTCTGGTGGAAGAATTGTAAATCTACACGATTTAGAGGAATGATTTTTGCTTGTGGATTCAGCAGTGTTTTGTAAGGCTTGATGGCAATTAAAAGAGCCGGAGTGCATCAAGGGGTAGAGTAGGAAGGTGGCTTTAATCCTGTCATTCCAGAATTTGTCACATTCTTCTCAATAAGGGAACAGCTTTGAAGGCAATTGTTGGATTCATCTACTGGATAATAAAACAAAACGACCTGTTGTTTTTTTTTTTGACACTCCAGAATGTGAAGATTAATATAAGAAATTAGCATAGAGCAGCAAATGTCCCCTACAGAAGAACTTTTCTCCTGGTCTTGGCTTTAAAATAATTATGAACACAATAAGGATTCTGGATGCTATCCCAGCCATTATAGGGCAAGAGGCAGGGACTAGCACAGAGAGACAGACACCTACTGAAACCTATGGGCACTTCAGAATCATCAGTTAACCTAATCCCACTAATTATATTTCTTTGGACTGTGGGAGGAAACCAGACTACCCAGACAGAACCCAGAACACCCTGCAAAGAGAGGGGTCAGATGGTGGAGCTGAACTCAGGACCTTTTTCCTATGAGGCAACAGTGCTAACCACTGCAGCATGCTGCCTTTCTGCCTTCCCATAAGATGAGCGGAAGAAAATGGATGAATGTAAATAAAAATGCAGAAACAGTGAGTCGCTGAATGTAGAAACCTGTAAGCTTACTTTTCTGATAAGTGATTTCTCTTTAATGCTTATTAGTATTTTTCTATCAAGTCATAAGGCTGCATGAAACCCACATTGTATGTAGTCAGTAACATATTCTTTCTGGATATTGTTGAATACTGTAAATTCTGATGTCTTTGAGGAAACTAGACTTTGGCTTTAGGAATTATAATGTTCCTGCAGCATTTCTGTAAAAAATGTGACAAAGAAGATTTTTGTCGCGGTTAAAGAAAGAGAAGAGGCTGATTTGGGGGGTTAAGGTGAGGACCTGGAGTTATATTTCAAAGTAATTAACTGTTTAATGAGATTAGAAAAAGAAACACTAAAATAACAGTCTAATGTCATCCAAGAAGTATACAATTATTAAATATTCTGATCAACACAGTAGTGTAAAATTGTTGAAGATTATAGAAAGCATACTATTATGAATACCTTAATGCTGGTAAATCTAGTTCTTTAGCGCATGGTCACTGTACATTACTCTAAATGCTATTACACGTTCTGTAAAGATAATTTCTACCTTTTAAAAAGTATTTAATAAATTCAGCTACTTCCACAAGCATCAAATCCATCTTTAAGCTTAAATGTAACTTTCAAGTCTCAGTCTTACATAAAGTTTTACTGGTATATGTAATGAAATCTGTTTTAAAAGATGCACTGACCACTATGCTGTGACAGGCCATATAAGTGGGAAGTTTTAGGGCCCGCTGTGGAAAAATAAATCAGTAGGAACCATTGCAGGGTAAAACTAATGCAATGTGACTGCCTGTGTAGGAAGTGAATCAAGTAAAATCTCCTCCAAATGGAGACTGGGATTGGATATTATCATATGTATTACACCATCACCTCACTTGTGGTTGGAATAGGGCTCTTTTGTAGAAGAATACTTAAAACCCCACGATGAGCAATTTTGTTTTACTAAGCTCTGCTTTTATGAGCACTCTTTTAGTAAATGCAACCATATGCCCAACTGGAAGGAGATCCAAGAGAGGGAAAGGGACTGAATGACAAGTGACCTCAAGAAACACTCTATAGAAATGCTTTGGCAAGAACAGAAAGTCCAATATACCAGTCCAAATGACTCCACATCACAGACTGGGACTCTTGTCTCTGTGTCCATTCATTGTGCTCTATGCGAGTAACCACTTAGGCAACATGTTGCATGGACAGATAACACAAAACAGACCAATTGGATGACTTGTAAGGAGCCGTGGAAATTAATTAATCCTGACTAGTATTTCTGCTCCGGGTTCTCCCAAAGGAGCCCAGCTGGGACTGACTGACCGGGTTTCTTCACCAGCTGCAGTGACAGGGAGCATAAACAAACACATCACCACATAGGGGAAATTGCAAACATGTTTCATTGCCTGTGACAGCAAAAAGAAGAATTAATCTTATCAACATACCGACAGACTGCTGAAAGGAGGAAAAATTTGCTTTGAGTTTGAGTCTGGCTTTGTGGTCGATGGATGTACAGGTCAGACTTTACGGTTGTGTGTTTGTTTATGTGTGTGAGCATCAGCTGGAAGGACGTTGGGAAACGACTGAGCAGCACACATGTCTGCGGCTGTGGTCAGTGTGTGTGGGAAGCATTCCAAGAGCAAAGGGAACAAAAAATATCCTCCATTTGACACTAACAAGGTTAATAAATGCAGATCCGTCAGCCTCCATCTTGGAGCCTTTTAAAGGAAAATCAACATCACACACTTTCCGTTCAAAAGTCCTTGAGCTTCATTTGCTGAGCCATGGGAAAACCGAGTGGTCTGTGGGTCCTCATAGCTGAAACTTGCACAACTTACTCCAAACTCAAATGTAGCCTCGACAGGTGATCTTCTCCCTGAAAAATGTGGTGTAAGCTTACTAAAAGTAGTAAAGGGAGAATGTGACAGTTATGGGAGTAAAAGGAATAATAGAGCAAGTAAAAAGGAAAGGGAGGAAAAACTAGGCGGAATACTTAAAAAGAAACTTAAAGCAAAAGTGCAACAATTTCTAATGTTTTCAGCAAAAGACTGTAGCACTTAAAAAGCACTTTCGTGGATAGAGCCTGATCTGCATGTAGCAGTTTTACAGTTTTACTGTTTACATTCAGTGCTGCCATCTTGGATAGCTAAATCAGGGTATGTTGATCTGTTCCCACTAATATTGCCATTTCCAACTTGAGGGGGTGTCTCACAAAAAATTCCTGACTGGTAAATCAAAATTTCTAACATATTCTAGAATGCGCCACTAGCTAGTAGTCATATACACTCATTGGCCGCTTCATCAGGAACAGCAGCTCGTTAACACAAATATCTAAACAGTTAATCACATGGCAGCAACTCAAGACATTTTGGCATGCAGACATGGTCTGGACATCCTGTTGAAGTTAGAACTGAGCAACAGAAAGGGGAAGAAAAGTGATTTTGAATAGTTGGAGCTATCTCTAACGTTCACAGAGAATGATCCAAAAAAGAGAAAATATCCAGTGAGCGGAGGTTCTCTGTGTGAAAATATCTTGTAGGAGTCAAAGGTCAAAGCAGAATGGCCAGACTCCTCCATGCAGACAGAAAGTCAAAAGTAACTCAAATAACTACAGGCTACAACCACGTTTTACAGAGAAGCATCTCTGAACATACAACATGTCAAACTCTGAAGCAGGTGGGCTACACCAGTCAGCTAAGAACAGAAAACTGGAGCTGCAATTCACACAGGCTCACTCAAATTGAAGACTGGAAAAATGCTGCCTGGTGTGATGAGTTTTGACTTCCGCTGGGACATTTGGAAGGCAGGATCTGATCTTGGCATATAACATGAAACGATGGATCTTTCCTGCTTTATATTAGCATTATAAACTGGTGGTACTGGTGTCATGGTGCGGGGACTGTTTTCTCCTCACACCTTGGGCCTCTTGGCACCAATTGATTAAATGCTACAGCCTACCTGAGCATTGTTACAGACCATATCTGTCCCTTCATGACCAGAGCACACCATTCTAATGGCTACTTCCAGCAGAAATCACACACACAGTGTCACAAAGTTAAGGCCATCACAAACTGGTTTGCTGAACATCACAGTGCAGAGTCTCAAGCCAATAGAGCTCCTTTGGGATGTGGTGGAAGAGGCGATTGACATTATGGATGACCAGCTGACATGTCTGTGGCAACTGTGCGATGCTATCATGTCAATATGAACCAAAATCTCTGAGGAATGTGCCCAGAAAATGACAGCATTAGATAGAAGGCTGATACCACACTCTAAGCAAAAACACAGTCATTCTGTCCACATGTGACAATATTCCCCTACCAACACACTTTCACAAGTTCATTGTGTAAAGGTTACATGAAATGGTAAAAGCCTAATGAGGATATTTCAAGTCAACAAATGAAAATGAATGCAACAGAAGATGGAGGCATCTGCGAGAACACATGTAGCTTTGCTTTTTGACATTTCTTTTGGGGGGATTTAAAGCTGAAGCCATAACTTTGACACACGCAAAAGTACGCACATTGCCCAGACAGACCCCAGAGGGCTTCCTCATGTTGCAACCATGAGGGTGCAATCAGAAAATCCTATCGCTTTGGTCTGGTTGGAAACCACACCAGAGCACTCGACCTTGTTGGCAACACACGCATTGAGGTGAAATTGCAGTTAAGATTAATGGCAGACACACTGCAGATGTGCAAATGTCAGATCAATAAAATGCTATAGAGTGAATACGGCGTTCCTTTGGATTAGCTGTCAGTGTTTGGGAAAACTCAAGAACAAGAACATTAATCATCATGAGTGTTTTTCTTAAAATCATATTATCAGCAGATGTGTTTGGCTCAGTTGGCCTGCTGCTGTTGCTGACCCACCCGTTTGCATTATTGCAATTTTTTGAGAAAAACAAAATATAACTATATATACAGTACAAAGACTACACACTCCCACACAAACACTTCCACTCACACCTCCTGTCTCAAAGCAAACTAAAAGCCTGTATGTTGCAGCTGCAGGCTGATTGAAGTGACAAGCCAAAATTTTAGCACTGATACAAAGGTCCTGTTTTACAGCCATGTATGGATAAATAGCAGTCTTTCTCCTCATTACATAGAAAATTCAACAAAAGTACAATCCCAAAAGAGTTTGGACTGAACTGCAGTGAATCTAGCTTGTTTGAAATGTGAATATAACCAATAGGCTCTTAGCATTTCCATTTATTTTCTAATGACGGAGGCTGAGAGTCTTCCCATGCCATGGAGCGAAGCATTTGTGTTGATCAGATGGGATAACTGACACACTGTTTTGATTTTTCTTTCCAGCTCTGTTGGTGGTAGGAACAGGGACAAAACTTTGGGAGGTGCCAACAGGTCCATTTGCATCCTCCTCCAACTTCAGTGAGAGCCTCCAGTGGGAGCCCCACTGTCAGTACCATAACATACAGGACAGAGTGAGAATCACAGCAGATATACCACCACAACTGGATGGTACTTGGGTATCAATAAGGTACAAATTCATATAGAGCAATGATAATGACCCTCCATCTTAAAAACAAAAGCCAAATCAAGACCTGTCCCAAATAATTCAATACTTCAGATTCATCTCTGTCATACTTAAGAACTTGAAAGCTATCCATAAAAACAATTGCCTATATAATTTTTCTCCTTCTGCATTTAGATGCGAAGTTCGTCCTGGTCCAGAGTTTCTTACCCGCTCCTACACTTTCCATCCCAACCGTCACTTCCAGGCCCTGCAGCACTACTATACCGACAGCAGCTGCGAGGATCCTAGCTACTCCCTGATAGTCAGGGGAAAGATCCGTCTGCGCCAGGCCTCTTGGATCACTCGTGGGGCTACTGAAGCTGAGCATCACCTCAGCAAAGTGGCCATTGTGGTTCATAGCCTTGCAGCCAAACAGAGGTTGGCCTCCAGGCTCCCTTCAACATGCGTAGGTCTCAGCCTGGGTCGAGTGGTGCCAGGGAAGCTCTACGAGCTATACAACACCCGGGCAGGGAGGGGATGTCTGGAAGCACTGGGTTTCTCCATGATGGAGATGGGTTTAGTACGAGTAGAAACGCAATACCACAGCCATGGAAGGAAGGTCCAGGAGCTGTTCTTGGGGGATATCCACACTGACTGGACACAAAGAACTCAGTACAAACCTACTGGGTACCAGCAACCACTGCAGAATGCCATGGTAAGACAGTACGGTGATTTTTTATCAATAAGCACTGAAAGCAGTTTCTGTTCATTTCATTTCATTTATTTATTTATTTCACACTTGGTACAACAGTTTCCACAGTTAGTTCTTTCAGACAAACCAACCACACTTTCTATCAGTAAAGCACTGCAACCATGTGTGAAAAGGAGCAGGAAGAAGAAAATATTCTTGTTAAACCCTGCCCCCTATCTACAATCCAACTTATATTGCAAGTGGGCACCAAAAATTAAGGAACAAACTAACATTAACATTTATCTCCGGTCCTAAATCAAACCAAACAACAAATTTACAATCAGAACATACCACTCCACATAGTAACAAGGAGAAATGATAAGTAAATAAAATAAATGAGGCAAAAAAAAAAATGGATCCTTTGTCAATTAACTCCAATTTCATTCACATTCTTCATATTGAGTTATCGTTTTAGACATGTAACACTTTTTAAAACAATGAAAATTTATACAATTCTTTAAATTATAATGAAGAGAGTTCCACAGTCGTATACCCCTAACCGTTGGACTCATTAATCTTTGTGTAGTCCTAGCTAGCTGATGCTTAAAATAAAATTTCCTTCTGCTGTCTTCTGCCCCCAAACACATTAAAAATACTCTTTGTAACTTAAAAGGCAAAATTATTTTTAGCCTTAAACATAATTAATAGTGTCCGTAGTTTCACTAAATCTCCTAATTTTAATAATTTCGATTTTATAAATAATTTATTTGTATGTTCTCTATATTTAACATTATGAATCATTTGTATCACTTTCTTCTGTAATAAGTTTAGAGGTTTTATAGTATTCTCATATGTATTCCCCCAAACTTCGACACAGTAACTAAAGTACGAGAAAAACAATGAAAAATATAAAATGCGCATTGTTTTGTAGTCTAATAAATCTCTTACATTTCCCAAAATATAAATGTTTTTAACCATCTTCTGTCTAATATATTCAATATGTGATTTCCACGTCAAATTTTCATGTACTATTACACCCAAAAAGCGAAAATCAGTAACTCTTTCAATCAATTCTCCATTAATGGACATAATGACTTCTTCCTCCTTTACACGATTGCCAAATATCATGAATTTCGTTTTTTGTCAGATTCAAAGATAATTTATTTACATCAAACCATTTTTTAAATCTTAACATCTCAGAAATCATAATTTCAACCAAATCTTTCAAATTCTCTCCAGAGCAATAAAAATTTGTGTCATCTGCAAATAGAATAAAATTTAACCTTTTTGATACGTCACAGATATCATTAATATACAAATTAAAACGTTTAGGTCCCAAAATAGAACCTTGAGGAACGCCACATACAATCTTTAATCTTTCAGAGGTATTGCCGAGATAATGTACATATTGCGACCTATTTTCTAAATAACTCGTTAACCAATTCAATGCCACTCCTCTCACACCATAATTATACAATTAAGAAATCAAAAAAGAATGTTGTAATGTGTCAAAAGCTTTTTTTTAAATTAACGAATACCCCAACTGTGTATTTATTATTATGGGTTGCAGATGAAATATCGTCAATGAAAGTCAACAATGCTAATGCCAATGATCTATTTTTAAGAAATCCAAATTGATTTTCATTTATTAGTTGATTTTTTTCAATAAAACTATCAAGTCTTTGCGCAAAAAGTTTTTCAAGCACTTTTGAAAACTGTGTTAAAACTATGCTTATCTCTTGATTTATATAAGGGTATCACTTTTGCCACTTTCATTCGATCAGGAAATACTCCTGATTGTAACAAGAGATTTAAAATATCTCTTATACTACACTATACTTTAATACTTATACAGTCTAAAGTCTTTTTAATTATAACCATGTCTATACCATCACAGTCAGTAGATTTTTTATTATTTTTTTGAAAATATTTTTATTGAAAAAAGAAAACAACAGTACTTGCAGTTACCGAAATACAATCAACCCTTCTTCATTTTCCTAAGTAAATAAACATATATATATATATATATATATATATATATATATATATATATATATATGAAAAAAAACATATATATATATAAAAACACAATGCCCCCCCCCCCAGTCCCACACAGATCAACACAACCATCAAACATATTAGAGGAATATAACAGTAACAAAAGTAGATTTAAACAGGCAATACCTCTAGACTAGCAAAATAAGAGATAAAGGGTTGCCACTTGTGAAAAAATTTGGCAACGTATATTTAGTTTTTTCAAGTTTTAAAAAAAACATGACACCTTTAAGCCACCGGGAAATAGTAGGATACTTAACAGACTTCCAATGCAACAATATTAGACGTCTCGCTAATAGGGATGTGAAGGCTATAATATCCTTTTGTGTGGAATCAAGTGTAAGTGAGCGAACAGGAATCCCAAATACAGCAATCAGAGGACAAGGATGAAGAGTTACCCCAAGAACAGTTGACATAATAGCAAAATACCCTGTCCAGAAACCTTGTAGCTCAGGACACAGAAAAAACATGTGACTAAGGTGACAAGGAGAACCATGGCATTTATCACATTTATTTTCCACTTCTGGATACAATTCAGAAAGTCTAGACTTAGAGAAATGCACCCTGTGTATGACCTTAAATTGAATAAGTCCAAGACGAGCACAGGAGGTGGAAGATCGTACCCTTGCTATAGCCTGTTCCCAAGACTCTTCATGTATACGAATTCCCAGTTCTCCTTCCCATGTACACTTAAGCTTAACATTAGAGTGGTTACTAAAAGACAGAATAGCATCATAGAGTTTCGAAATGGTTCCTCTGTGATGAGGAACAAATGATAACGTAGTTTCCCACTGCTGTTCTGGAGGTAAAAAAGATTTTTTATTTTTAAAGTTTTCTACAATTGCTATTTTCTTTTATGGTAATATCAGCTAAGAATATAGAATTAACCACTCTACTTTCTCCTTTCCAGACTTCCTCATATTCTGGGTCGTCATTTTTTCTAATTAAATTTGCTAAAGTAGGTCCAACATTTACAAAAAAAGAATTGAATTTGTTCAGTCATCGACAACTTGATTATTCTTAATGAAATAAATAGGCCGATCTGAGGGTGTGTTCTTGTTACCCAATACTTCTTTAAAAATATTCCAAATGCACTTAATATTATTCTTGTTTTCCTGAAAAAGTTTCATATAATAGTCTTTCTTGGCTTTCCTCAATATTAATACCAACTTATTTTTATAAGCAAGACCCTTAGTTATCCAAGGTTTCAAATTCTTATTCTTTTTCCTATACTTAAATGATACCAATAGACAATATTTATCATACGAGGCCAAGTAAGTGTTTAAAAATGCTCCATATGCAACGTTGACCTCATTAACATAAACTTCCTTCCAGTCCACTTCCATGAGATCTTGTCTAAACTTGTTAATTGCCTCGTTGTTTCTTAACCTTCTATGACTCACGAAACCAACTTCTTCCTTTCTTTTCATATTTAAATCAAAAGTACAAAAGACTGGTAAATGATCACTTATATCGTTTATGATGAGGCCACTCATAATATTACTCTCCAAGCTATTAATGAAAATATGATCAATTAGTGTTTCTGATTTATCCGTTATTCTACTCGGCTTTATAATTAAAGGATAAAATCCTTTTCCAAATAATAATTCAAAAAAATCTGACGCAGCCTGTTAATTAAGATAGATCAACACGTTACAGGCTGACAAACTGTTGTTGTTGTTTTTTTCAAACATCTAGGCAGTTTGGGTTTAGACCATATTATACATTTATAAAAAATAGTTTCTTCCAGGCCAAAAAACTTTTTTTTAGTCTGGAAAATCTGCTCAATTTAGTCTTGAAGCAAAGCTCTCTAGGGGAAAAGATTAGTCAGTGAGACCATTAGTCAATCAACAGAAAATGTATCAGTCATTTACTGAGAAAAAATGTAAAACAGATTGTTTTCATGCCTGCAAAGCATTGCGGCTCTCAGTGTTGGATGGGGTGTTCGAACCACAAAGGAAGCCACGATATTTGGCAGGTAGCTGAAATGAAAATGTTCCACCGACAACACAGAGGTTGGCTAATGCCTATAACAGCACCTACATTTTCGTTGTTGCTGTTTAATTGTTTTTCAGAGCTTTTCAGCTTTATTCAGTAGCACGATGAATATTAGGAAAGCAGGGAGGGAGACACATTTGCATTTTAAACCAGCACCCTTTCACCATTTGTCACTCAAACTTGCCCCATCCTTCATGAAGCATAACTTCAAGCCTAATTAAAGAGGATTAAATATCAAAGCCAGTAATTCTAAAACGAGAAACGGACAGCATCTATTAAAAAAAATGCTTGGGGTCAACATCTAACATTCTTTTTTCTTGCAGCATCACATCCACCCCTGCCCTGTATGTGCTCTGGTGTACCGCTCCTCAGACCAGCGCCCCCCTGTGTTGCCCCGCAGCCCTGCAACCTATCTGTCTCTTGGAGGCCGATGGGTTAGCCAGCGCTGTGAAACCCGTCCCAATGTCCTCTTTCTTACCCGAGACTTCACCTTTAATCCCCACCAGCACGCCTGGGAGGGCATCTACCGGCACTATTCTGACTCTGCCTGCTCTCAGCCCACTTTCACCCTGAGAGCCTCAGGCCACTATGCTCAGGGAAACCCCTCCCCCAAAATCTCAGGAGCCTCTGAGTTTGTCTTCAAGGTAACCCAGGTCAGAGCCACAGCTATGGGGGAGCCCATAGCCAAATTGCTAAACAGTACAAAGCCAGGGAAGTGTGGTCGTGCTAGAGGATGGGAGGTCGGAGTAGAGCAGGACTTGACCCCCACAGACGGATGCACCGTGTTGGGTATCAAGCTGCCCCATAAAGAGTACGAGCTCTTCAAGATAGAGCTGGATCACAGGAAACACCCACTGCTGTTTATCGGCGAGAGGCCAACTGACGGGTCCAGTCCTGACCGACCGCTGAGGCGACCCACTTCCTTTCAGGCTCCCATGGTACTTTGCAGTGGGGGAAGCACACAGGCCGCCCGCTCAGGTTTTAACAGCAAGCAAGTACAGTTAGCAGCCAGTGGGACAGAGAGGCTTCCACAGCTGGTCCTGCTGGTGTTTGGATCTGTGCTTTGCGGCTGGCTCTGTGTTTACTAGACATTGTTCGCAAATCAAACCTGTTAAACAGCTGAAGCCAGTGATGGACATTTTTTCCTGGCAGCTGTTTTTCATTTTCCTTCCACATGATGACATGTTCATGACCACATGTGAAATAGGCAAGAAAGACATTTAGAAGATATATGCTGTCTGTAGGTTAACCTAAATGACTCACTTCATCTCCTTTTTCTAACAAATCTGTATAAAAGCCACCAATATATACAAATGCCATCATTTCAGTATGTAAAACTTCATATATTCTTTTGAAACATGATACCTTTGTATGATAATCAAAATGATGCTCTCAAGTCGCAAACTGATTTCAAATGTGGGTCTTCATTAATATGCAAGCCAGGGCTATTTCAGTTACTTTTCACCAAGATGCAGTACAACTAATGCACTTTGTAAATAATATTTTATCAGCATATTGGTAAGAACAGTTACCATCACTGGTCAAGTTTTAGTGTATTAGTCTTTTTTCTATCAACAGCCAGTCTAAACAAATTAATGAAATTAATATTTATTTTATCCATTTATACTGTGCTTTTTTATAAAATCTTTTTTTTGTCTAATATTTTAGTTAGTTTTGTCATTTAATATTTCCATGTCTATTAAAAGTTGCTTATCATAATATTTTTGTGAGATTCCTTTTCATCGTTCATATCATCAAGACAAAAGTTATGTGGGGTGCTCTATAAATTCAGTTTATTTTAACTAAACTTGATTTATATTACATTTCTACATTACAGAAATAGTCATCTAAAGGTACTTGATATTGCAAGGTAAAGACCTCATAATATTAGAGAAAGAAATCCAAGAATCCCCAAAGAGCAAGGACAATGGAGCAGTGTGGAAAAAACTCGTGGAACGTGTCCAGAGAGAGGTGTTTTTGTATGTAAGATATCAGACAGCTTCCCAACACTGACAGTGACCACAGATAACTGAGATTTGTGCTCCTTCTTTGTTTGCCCACTGTGCTGCACCTAACTGGATAAAATTTTAACTTAAATTTAGGTAGTATTACAAGAAATGTGTTTCTGACGACATTTGAGGCAGAAAAATGAGGCATGCATTCGCTGAATCTGTCTTCGTTTTAGATCAACAACAGCTATTTTTGGCTGGACAGTGTTTATTTGCATAGAGCAGCCTAGACCTCAGTGTTTTAAGATTTTGTTTGACAGAAAGAGCAGACTAAAGGGAAATGGCATGCAGCAAATGGCTGGTGGGTAGACTCAAATCAGACCGCCTGAGAAAGGACATGAGCCTTCAGTACATGGGCCACATGATTTACTGGGTAGGCAGATATCAACCTGTGAATGTGGAGCAGGCGACTCAACTTGGCACTTACAGAAAGCACTGAATGACTTGTTACATAGAGAATGGACACCTACCAATGCAACCAGGCTCAGGGACCATCTGCCACACCTAAGTAGACTTGCTGCCGAACCTCTGAGATCAGGAATAAGTGTAGCTTTTACTTCAAGCAAACAGTACAGTCAGTTTAGAGTCCTGTACTGGAGAAAGTCTGTTGCAGATTTCATGCTTGTCCATTCGACATTTGTTGAGATAGGTATGCAAGTCTAAAATACAAACCTTATGGTAGTGCTATGTAATGTTAAAATCAGTGTAAGTAGGTTTCTATCCTCAGGGGACAAATCTGAAGACTCGCAATCTGTCCAAAAGTTGTTAAAATATGTTAGCATGGACCAAAGTATACGATGGATGAACTGGCGCATGTAAAAAATAAAAGTTTACTTGCAGCATTCCCAAGCTGTTGTTTTATCAGAAAATTCAGGCAAGGATTAACTGAATTTGTTCTCTGGTGTTCATACTGTGGTTTGATTCAAAGCCCACAAAGTGGGTGAGCGTTTGATAGTCATATGGCTCACACATTACTCCGCAAACATTCCAGTGCAGGTCAAACTACTGCAAACACAGAAGGATATCAGATTGGATGCACAGCCTTCAGCCAAGAAAACAGATTTTTCAGCCGCTTTGACATTAAATGAGCCAAGAGGAGCAACAGCAGGAGACAGCAGAGGAATATTTTTTATATATAGCTCCAGATATTCAGTGTTGTGACTGAAGTCAGTGAAGCGCTGGAGATGTCGTCCATTTGTAAAACCCTGACAACTGTGTCTAATGACTTCAAGCACCTCAGCTCAGCATAGTGCAGAATATCATCCAAACTCATCACCAGTGTCTGGACCTTTATCTACTGAACACTTGAATACTCTGCACATGTACACAGGTCTATCAACACCTGCATAACAGTGATAGTGGCGAGGAAGAATTAGGCATATCTGGGACTTACGTTGTGCAAGATTCCTCGCTAATAAGGTTATTAGAAAATAAAGCAGCCTGTACCACCCCTAAATTGCCAGATCGGGTGAAAACAACATATCAAGGGGATGAACTTGTTAGCAAAGGGTTACCCATCAACACACTGGCACAGAGGAACATTGTGCTTTTGGCCACCTAATCTAATGTTAACTATTCTTTGAGTTTTTGGAAGTAAGATTTTCTAACTGCTAGTTTATCTACTTTGTTCAACAGAAAGCCAAGCATTGTGACCATCTTTTATTTGGTGCATTTGTAAAGCTTTTTTAGAGGGTCAATATCTTCACTGAACTTTCCCACATACAAGTAAGTATAAAACAGACCAACATACTAGGCAGTATCAAAGAGGAAGGCTAAGTCATGCACACCATAAAGCACTAAAAACACAAAACAAAGATAAGCACAAATAAACACAAGCGTAAACCAATAAATGAAGCTGAAAATAAAGCAAGGGCTGCGTAGAGATAAATAAAGGCTACTTTACAAGAGTCAGCCATTAGAGCCAGTATAGAAGTCTTGCACAGCATCAGCATTGCTAACCCTTAAGCGCTTTAAATATAACATAACAGCCAATCAGCTACGCATGAATGCATCATGTGGTTTTGGTGATCCACTACACCCTTTTACACAATATCTGTCAGTCTGTATAATAAGAAATGAGCACCAAACATTATAGAAAGTATTACTCAGCTTCAGCTCGTTCTTCAGCACAGGCTTTCTGCTGTGATCCAGCTTTAAAACTGGGAACTGTTGTTAAGTACATTAAAGGGGTATTTATGAAAAAAATGAAGCCAACGTGGTTATCTCCTGGAATTTATGAAAGAAAGAAAGAAAGAAAGAAAGAAAGAAAGAAAGAAAGAAAGAAAGAAAGAAAGAAAGAAAGAAAGAAAGAAAGAAAGAAAGAAAGAAAGAAAGAAAGAAAGAAAGAAAGAAAGAAGACGGTCTTTTTTTCCAGAGACTGCATACTGTTCTTATTAACTCCTGCAAGGACGATGATGGCAGCTGCTAGTCCCATGAGGTCATCCTTCAGGCTTGAATGGAGAATATAGGTCTGTAACCTCCCAGAGCCATCACAAAAAAAGACCCAAAAACTGACTGAAAGAAAAAACTGGAAGTAAATGAGTGGCATTTATCTGCACAATAACATGCAGAATCTTTCATTAAAACAATTTTGAACCTAGACAAATCAAACTTTTAGTGAATCTAGGAGTAACCACACACATCAATGTCGGTTTTTGCTTGCTTTTGATGGCTGGCCTGGGGTCTGTTTGTGGTTTTTGTTAGTGCACCATGCAGTGAAGGCAGAAAGACATGCAAGGCCAGCCTGTTAGTAATCAGGCCCAGCAGATTATTAAATGCAATGATTGAGGAAAAGATAAGAAACAGAGCCAGCTCAGTTAGTTAGAAGAAGACTAAGAACCCTCTTAGTCACTACCTAGAATTATCAGTGTTTATAAATTTTACCTCAGCAGATATTTTTGGATTTTTAGAATTAGTTTATAAAGAATGTTTTCTTCTAGAGTATTGCATAGGGAAAATGTCTGTATGCCTATCACAGAGGAAACAAAGAGACTGGCTGTTTAGGTAGAGAAAAACACTGAAAACACTCAGAAAAACAGTCATCTTTTAATTAATTAAGTAATTTATATTCCTGGAGTATAGTGCAAAAGAATGATACCTATTCTACCGAGTCAACTTGGTTAGCAAAGTGCATCGACAGTGCACAGTGATATTTAACAAGAGTCTAATTTGGAACCACAAAACAAAATGTAAATAAAAATAAACCGGGGCTACCAGCAACAGCTAAATTAAAAGGTTTGAGCACTATGTGACATGGCGAGCTGTTTATATCTACAGGTGGATTAAAATATGAAGGTGATGCATTGGCAAAACAACTACACTGAGCCAAACAAGTAAATTCTTAGTAATATTTATCCTAAAGTTATGGTTTTGCCTGCACCTGTTCAGCACCTGTCAGTTTTATTAAACCAGACATGCTGGGAGCAGACATCCCATCTCCGTCATTAAGGCCTTGCTAATGTGCTACAATTGCAGATTTAAGTGGAATCAGAGTCAAGCGAGGTTAAGCTTCCTTCCTGAAACAACAGCCATCTGTAGGTAGAGGATGAAAGTCATTTAAAGGATGTTGCAGACAGGCATTGAGAGGTGGTTATGACATAAAATACTCTCTGAAATGTAAGGAGAGAGTCTGCTTTCCTTTTGGTTTTATCTGAGCACTGGGCAAGCAGGACTTGCCTTTCTTGCCCAGATACTGTAGACATCTGCTGCATTCAGATAATATGGACTACTACATGAAGTAAAGCTAAAGAGGCTTATTTTATTAGGCTATAAATATGTAGCATTTCTTCTGCAAAGTCAGACATTAAGATGTACGGGGGTTGGGCTGGATATTTTAAAGCAAGAGTCAGTGGGGACTGGTTTGTTTTTAGAACCAATCTCACATGCTATTTTAGGACCTGGAGTTTTTGGCACTTCTATAGCAGCTTTATTTCTCGACTCCTTTAGGTTGCCTCTTTTCTATTGACAGAAAAACTCACTACAGAATAAGGATACTTCATTTGTTTAATTTGCAAAACTTGGGCAAGGCTATCTTTATTTTGTTTATCAAATCTAAATTTACTGTAACAGATCTAGCAAATTGTCTCCTAAATAATGCACATTTATTAATTGTCAAAATCCAAAAGGAAAAAACACGTGAAAAGTTAAATGTACACATATTTACTTTCAGAACAGTTGACTAAGTAGTTTAGCTTAGCTTAGCAAAACGAATAAAATAGGGAACAGCATTATACAGATTATTTGCTTGTAACTGAAAAGAAACTAAGTTAGGCAACCTGTTTCTTTTATTTGGCTCTCACAAGAAACTGAATACACATAGACTATTTATCAAACTGTCAAACTATTCAGTTCATACCAAAAAAAATTGTATTGCTTAATTTTCTAAAAGGCAACCAAGTGAAAGAAACACAAGTATTAAGGGACACAGTGGTCATGCATAAGAAAACTGGCCAAAATTCCTTCACTTGACATTTTCCAGACTAGAAAAGATGTCCAAAAATCTGTCAGTCACCAACAAAATGTAACAATGAGCCTCTTAATTAGGGCCTAGTGTAACAGTCAAGAAAAAGTAGCCAATTTACCACCTGTGCAGTTTAGCTGCGTTCCCATGGACTTCTGCAACATAGCACATGCAATGTTTTAGCTTTTATTTAAGAAATAAATTTCTTTACTTTGCTGTTAGACTTTTTTCTGACGAGCTGACCTTGGAATACGATTTTAAGAATGTTCCTATAGACTGTAAAAAAAAAAAAGAAATTAAAAAAAAGAAGAAACAAAACAAAACAAACCCTAAGGAGTTTCCTTTCGGCTAAACCAAGTTTCCAGACCACAAACAGTTTGGTGGTTTAGTCTGACAAATGTTCTGGTAAAAGAAAGACACAGTGCTGCTTTTGGACAGAGATTCATTAGAAATACAGGAGAGGTATGTTTTTTTTCTCCCATCTCCTGCTTTCCCATAAAAATGAACACACACACACACACACACACACACACACGCACACACAGATATACACACGTAATTGAGATGACATCACTGCAGTAGTATGGACGACTTCCAACCTCGCTCACTCATTCAAATTTCAGGGTCTGTTAAGAAAATCCCATTATTTCTATAAGAATATGAGCTGCAGCTGTTTCATAAAAGATATCATCAGCCATAAGTTGGCTGGCTCAGTTGAAACAAATGGGTTTCTATTGAGAAACGTGTCCTACTGCACAACAAGGCTTTGTGTCTCTGCCCACAGTGCTGTAACATGGGGCAGCGACTGCACTTTTCCTGCTTGATCTCATGCCAAACAAAGAGCGGGCTCCTTTTTTGTCATGACCTCATGCTCATATACTTAACCAACCTCTGAACAGATCCAGCACCTCATTCCAGCACGTAATTTTCTTTTTTTTACTTTCATAAAATGAATTCTTCATCTATCAATAAAACAGTGGTGGAAGACTTTTCGGCTTTTAACTTATACAAAGTCTCCTGTTCAAAATCCCATTTAAGTAACAGTGTATGTATAATATGTGTTATATTATATATGCATAAGCAGAAAAATAAGCTATGAGTAAAAGTGTACACTAGTAAGTTGTGTGAGGAGTGTTGTAGTTTGAAAAATGTCCTGTACTTCAAGAGGAATACTGGAGTTTTCCCAGAAAAATGTACTTTAAGGCTCAAAAATATTGATTCTTCAGGAATACTGGCACCAGAGAGTGTTGTATATGCTATCTTAATGATCTCTTAATGAGTATGAAAAATGTATTGTTGGGACTATTTAACTGCCCTTCATACTTTTAGGCAGTTTAATATATAATTTTACCAGCTTAAAAGCCATCTTTAAGTAACCAATAATAGACCTACAGCTATCACATGCAAAGTAGTTTAAACTTAAATATTAAGTAAAACACAATATCTCAAGTGTGTTTCAGTGCAACTCTTTAATGTACTAGTTCAGTGTGTGCAAGCTGCATTTTACTCCATCAAGGTGGAGCTAGTTTTCACAGCTTCACTCACAATTATTTACATATAGATAGTTCAGTCCATAGGTTCCCTTAGAGTCCCTTTAGAGTAAAGTAAATGAGGTGGTTATGCAAATTCAGTATAAATTCTAGTTTTGTAGTTAGAAATGGAACAATTAAAAGTGACAGCTGTCCCAAAATTGGAGGTGGGAGGGAGGGATGGATGGATGGATGGGTGGATGGATGAAAAAAAGACATTGCCTTCTGTGTGCAATAGTTGTTTACAAAACTTTGTGTCATATATTTTCAATAAAACCTTCAAAGGAGTTCAGTGGGGAAATCATTTATTTGTAGAACTTCTAATAATCAGTGATGTCATTTTTTTAAAGTGACTTTAGCTGTAAAAAGCACGATATGTCTCTGTGAAATAATGTGGAACTGAAGTATGAAGAGACACAAGGAAATTGGAAAATAGGAAATACACAACTCTTTGCCGCTCCAGGTCACAACAGATCCCAGGGAAAAAAGCAGAAAGAAAACCCATAATTCATTCTCCTTTGCCACATAAAATCATTACAGATGAACAGTAACTCACAGCATCCAGTTTGAGATACATTTCTAGCATATTTGCTGCCTCTGGGACTCATTTTGACAGAAGCATTCCCCTCTGGACTGTCTGTCAGTCCTGGTGGCTTGTTAAATCGGGTCATGTTTCTGTTCTAAGGTTAAGATCACACAAATGATTGAAAGGGTGTGTGTTGGATGGATCTGCCACAGGCCAGTTCTTCCAGACTGCATCACTCACTGCCAGTTGTCCTGGATCCAACCTTTCTGCCAATTATTTTTCAAACCATTCAGGCCCCCCGAGGTCTTACAGAGACCTCTTGTAAATAGAAAATTTGCATGAAATTTGGCTTACTTATGTGCCAAGCAGCTATGCCATGAGGAGTATTTTATTTCACTCACAAAACTTTGAGAAGGAAAATAAATTAAGGACATATTTAAACAAGCCAAAAATGTTTCAATGAAGTAAAAGATGGACCGTTTTTATTGTGCACTTTAATGGATGCGTAATGAAATTATGGCTCATAGTTAAGACCATAAAAAGAGGTGTCAAGGTGATGTATAATTAAACATTTTAGGTATTTTTCAAACTTCAAAGTGCAGGCAGACACTGAGTTTTCTGTATAGCGGTCTATGAAGAACAGACCTAGTGAAACAACGGTGTGTGTATGTGGGGATGGGGGGCGGGATGCAAGGCAGGCTGGTTATAGATCAATCAGAGCCGGGTTGCGTTTTTTAATGTTTAACATGGATAATAAGAACGGACAGATCCAGACAGTTTCATATAAAGTCAAAGAAGAGGGACTAATGCGTTACTTTCTTACATGTATCAAGTGTTTCTTAACAGCCCTTCTGTGAACACTGTTCAGGTCGCTGGATTGTTGATTTGAATGGTGAGATATACAGATGTGTGCATGATTTAAGTTTGATCCGTGTTAATGTAACTTTACCCGAATTCCTTATTAATAAGACTCTGTATGCATGAGTTGTTTTAGAAGCATATTACAGACTGTGATGGATTACCTCTGCTCAGGGTCACAGACCTTTAAAAGGTTTTTAAATATAGAGTTTTTATCTCTTCGTCTATTTCGAATCCTAGACCTCAGAATGGACTTCCTTTTATATGAGTCGTGAACAAATATTTCTGTGCAATTATAGGAAAGGGATACAGAGTTTTAATGAGGTCAGAAAAAAGCAAATACACATTTATAGGAAGGCTACTCATGCAGCACAGAGGAAAAGGGCTAAACCTAATCAGGCTGAACGCTAGTTGGAAGCAGGATTTGAAATGAATTTTGCACTCTTGATGCAATAATTTGACATTTTGGGAAATCCACGTACTCAGTAATACATGCCAAGATTGACACCACTCTGCATTAAATGATGATGGAGTGATGGCGGCTACGTCATCAGGCGACACGTTAACTGATAATATTTTTTTAAATAGACTGGAAAGTGAGTCTGAAAGCTTTGAAACCTTTGTACCAAAAGGTAACAGAATCCATCTATTTCTTTCAAAGATTACAAAATAACAGATTACATCTGGTTTAATTCAGAGAAACCAGAATGTCAATGACATCATAGCTCATCTGGGTCACTATCCATCACAGTTCACAGGTTATTATGATGTGTGAAGTACAAAGAGAAAGTGATAGGTTTGTTGTCGCTGGCTGGCCGTATTGCACAAAGTGGACAGAGTAATGCCACTCAAATTGAAAATACTAAACGTGACCTTGACCTTGAGTAGAATGTTTGTGAAAACCCATTAGGTGATCACTGTATGCATGTTTCATTAAATTCTGACCATTACTCATTATTATTATGACCACTGGACGAGGATCAGTTGTGAATGTGAACAGACAGAATAACAGATGCCTCACCATGAGTATGAGCTCCTGCTGGATGTTCATGGGTTTAAAACATCATGTTCAGATGAAAAGCTGTGGTTCTGAAAGTGTTACACATTCCATTTCTTGGCCAAATGAATTACTTGAATATTTTAACTGGTATCTTACAGTTGTTGCCTCAGACCTTTTCTTCAGGTAAGTAGCAGACCTTGTAATTTTAATCCTTTCAGCATTTTTAAAACATCCCTACACGATTTACCTCGGGAATAGATTATTTCCCAACTTAAATGAAAAATTGTGAATTAATATTGGTTGGTTTCCACTATTGAGCCTGAAGCTGCGCATTGCTGTGGCCAAACCAAAAAGCCCAGGAGCTACTGGGCTCAGGTGAACACATGGGGTTTCCTGACACAAACCCGGCTCCGCTGCATCCATCCATGACGTGCAGACAGAAAAACTGTCAAGTTGTTACCGATACAATAACACGGGATGAATCACCCCGGATTTTATTTTACTCCACAACACAGCAGCAGCAACAGAAATCCGAGGGGTAATTAATTTCCCTGCAGCTATATATGTTAACACTCTTATCCCACTGCAAATTGTGGTGCTGCCAAATCAAGCAAAGCAGAAGCAACTAAAAAGCCAGCGGAGCCTCGGCTGTCAGTGGCAGCAGGTCTGGTTTTGTTGAGAGCAGCAGTCATACAGCACATGTACAGCCATCTTTTATTGATGAGCTGTCCTCACATCAGTCCAGTTATTACAACAAATGAATAAACTCTTCTGAATTTACTTTCATATACAATGCGACCCATTTAAGACAAGTGTCTAGCTATGAGTTAAAGCATTACTGAATATAAGCTATAAGTCCCTCTAATGCATCTGCATTAGTCCACTTAAGTCACAGTGATAAAGATCGGTTTCTCTGTAATATAAATATCCTGCAATGTTTGAAAAACCCAGGAAGCTAATGTTAAAAGTGTTTCCTGAATCCTCAAAGATTCTGGGTTAAAAACCTGCCTGCTGCACAGTGATCGATTTTCAGCCTGTTTTCCAATCCCAACAAAGATGCTATCGAAGTCTAGCTGGACAGGACAAGATCAGACTCTGGACATGCATACTGTGCAGCTAGTGTTGGGGAAAAAAGCCAGGCTCTTAACATTACTATAGTTCTATTATGTGCAGGTCTCTGGGGTTAAAGAAAGATCGGGACTCTGAGGATAAGAGAGTAAGTACCAAAACCTTTCTCAGTAAATCTCACTGGGAAGTGCTTGTCATAATTCTACCATTTAAAATCCTTTTTCATTCTTCATCACCTTGTTTTCCCCTCAAATAGTATTAATCGGTGCTGGTTAAGATAACATGGAATAACAGAGCCTTTTATAATCATATAAATGCTTTAATAATTAAGGGGAAATTAGATTACATGACCTAGACAGGCTCATTCTTATCCTTCCCTAAGGCTACTTCAGCTTGTAAGTAATCTCTGCCTATAGTGCTGATGGATCCCCAGCTCCTCCAGTTTGCATGGCGAAGTGTCCTCGATACTAAACCTGATATTTTGCTCCCGATTCAAGGTGCTTAGTTATAGAACAGGGGTGAGCAATCAATTTTTCCAAGGGGCCACGAGAAACTGGGACTGTTATGGAGGGCTATAACAATAAGCTGACCTCAGTTCTGCTCAATATTAATTTTACCCCTTTATAAGCAGTTTTTCACATGGCCCTTTGGGGAAATTTATAGCCCACCGCTGGATTAAATTGCTGTCTGTGAGAGACCGGGTGAATCGGTCTTGTAGTAAAAAGTGCATTGAGTGCTTATTTAGAGCAAACTGCTCTACGACCATCAGTCTATTTACCATTTAAGTTGCACTGTGGGTAATGTTTAACAACCAGGTTGTGACGAGATTTGAGTGTCAGAGAATTACAAAAGAAGAAAAAAAAAAGTCTCTATCAAAATGTTTTTTTTAAGCATTGTCTGCTAGTAGTCGAGTCTTCCCAGTTTTGAAAGGAGCAGTAGATTAATTTGTCATCTCCAGACCAAATATCTTTATTTCGAACATATTTTCCCACCCTAAAATGTTACCACAATCCCATCCCTGATTTTAAAGACACTTTAAAAGAATAAATATTTTTAAAATGCCACATGTGTATAATGATGGTCACACTGTAGCCTTTCATACGTAACAGGAAATAACGCCACACAGTGATTTAGGGGCTTTATTCATTTAATTTATTAAGATGCTACATAGTCCAACCAGGTTGGGTTATTTTTATACACCAGAGAGACTACTTGACTAGGAATATCAATCTTTTTCTCAGATAGACTTATTTATTTATATACATACAAAACAGTTTCTTAACTGCTTACATTGATCACGGTGATGGTCAGGCTCCAGGACAGATCAGTGTCATGTGTTTTACAACCAGGCCTGGATTGATTAGTGTTCACACATAATCATTTTTGTTTGTATAATCCGCCTTGAAGTAGCAAATTGATGGAGTTTACTGCACCGGGGCAGTGGTAAAGTTACATTTTCAGTCACATAAATGGATTATTCTGATGTTTTAGGGTATTTTTCTTGTGTAAAAAGGTTCTGATACTCCAGTCAGGATTCACTAAACAAGAACAATTTTCTGCAAGCACTGTATGACCCAGGTCTGAGAACCCAAGTTGAGACTAGTTTTAGGTTCGCTTTGCCCTCCCTTTAAGCAGCAAGTCATCCTCAACCCACCGACTTCATAGAGATACAGTCGAAACATACACGTGTTTGTTTAAACGCTTACCCGCCAGCTAAATTAACCGTAGATATCTTTCAGCAAAGGGGAGTGGACTCCTGCGTCTGTTCAACAGTTTACTGAAAGTGGGATACAAATATGACCAGCTGTTTTTTTTTTTTTTAATGCAGAGCAGAATAACAAACGCTCTCCCGTGTTATATGCAAATTTGGAGCTGAAACAATTTGAGAATGCTTTATGTTTCTTTTTTATTATTATTATTATTATTATTTCTGAAGGTTGTGGAAACAGTACATTGTCATCATGTGGTCCCCTCAAGGCTGTAGCTGACTGTATACTTTCCCACCTTTCACTTCATGGAAAAACAACAACCAAAGAAAGCATCATGTGAGGCAGGAAGTTCAAAGGAGAAACACTCGTAACCTTTAGTGCATTAAAATGAACACAACTTCAAATGCAGTGAGGATTTAACATTTTAAGTGACAGAAAAATGCTCAACAAACACCCCAAAAAAACTGAACAGAGACCTGCAGAGCGTGAGTAAGCAAAGAAACTCATCAACTGGGGAAGCAGGTTTAGGCAGCTTAAAACACTCGGCTGATCTCTGACATACATTTGCCCCAAATAAACAAATGTATGGTTAAAGGACAATATGAGAGAATGAAAAGAGCTGGAAAGGACAAAGCTTAATGTGTTTGGACATTGCAAGAGGACCTTAACGTGGTTTTCTGTTGTCAGTGACATAAAACCACTCCTCCTTCATGCACCGTCTTTTAGTTTTATGGTTTCTCATTATGTGCACGCATGCTTTGTGTATGTGCGTCTGTACATAATACACCTCCAACTTGGCCTGAGAATAACTTGCACCCCAACAGGTCACAAGGCAAGACTTTCATCTGGATTTACACAACTGATCTAATCCTCATTTCAGGTAGCTGCAATATTCTTAAATGCATCAAACCTAACGACAAAACAAAATTACTCAAAATAAAATCATAAAAATGCAACAAAACACAAAAGAAAAAAATCAGAAATGTAGTTGTGCAAACCTACAGCCAAATGACATTATATTATCACCATTATAAAAAGCAGCTAATTTAGATTCAAAAGTCCAGATGCAACACTCTGCGTGAACGCATGCAATCAAACACATCCCCCTCTGACAGTCGGAGGATGCAGTGAGCAGTGAGTGACAAGTGAGGGAAATACGGTAGAGTGAAAAGAAAAAAAGGTCATGAGGAAAGAAAACACCTACGGCATAGTGTTTCATACACTGCTCAAAGTTGTCATACAATCAAAGACGAGCTGATTTTACAAAGCCTCTGATTGGAGGAGATAGCCCTGTGTGTGTGTGTGTGTAAAACCCCCAACTGTGTGGATCATCTCTCTGGTAAATCCCTTCCTTAAAGGGGGTTTCGCTGGAAGGAACACCTGGATATACTGTACAGTGGGGTGATTTTGTATTCATATACATTGGCTCTGGCCTCCGTCGCTTAGAAAAAGAAACATCAATACACTAGAATGACATTTGCACGACTGCAAACTGACTCAATCGCACCAACACTACTTCGCCAGTGCTAGAAAATCCACTGGTCTGAATCACAAGTGTTAATTCATGTTTCCATCATTCTCCCACCCACAGAACCAGTCAACTCTATTATGTGAAACTTTGGGAAGAGAGCCAGAATGACAATGTGATGATTACGTAGAGGCAAGACCTGTAACAGTAGGTTTGTTCATAACATGACAAGTTGTTTTTTTCTTCATTTTTTTCCTCATACATTACCTTTTGAATTATTTTACATAAATGAGACTGAATCAAAACTAGTACCACCCCCTACCCAGCACATATGGCGTTTTATAATCCAAAATTCCAAATCCAGTGTTTGTTTTCATCCCCATGCTGCGGCCGACCGAACTGCACTGTGCTCTACAAGACCAACTTCCCCACAATGATGCCCATCACAAAGAAGAGCACAATGAGGGCCACCGTACGGGCGCTCATCCCTTCCTCTTTCTTCATCGCGACTGAGGGGTGCTGAGGTGACATGATGTTACTCTTCCTCATCCGCAGACCATCATCCTCCTGAATTGGGGACACGGGAAAGGGGAAAAAAGGGGAGTGAAAGGAATAAATATGAAATGATGAAAGGATGTGTGTGAGAAGGGAATGACAGGGAAGCAGTGATGAGTGAGTGAAATAAAGAAAAAGGAATGTGGAAACGAGAAATAAGAAAGGACAACAATGGGTTAAGAAATGGTCGGTTTGTCAATCAGTTAATAAGATAAGAGTATTTATTTATTAGCTCAGAGAAATCGGATCTGCTTAAATGCTCATCTGACCCAAACCCCCAAAGGAACGCACAAGGCGCCAGGGTTTAACACACTTCATTTCCCAGCAGCGGGTGGGGGGGGCTCTCTGTTAGTTTAATCTCAGCCGCAGGAGCAGCCAACAGTCGTTCTGCCTCTGGCAAGAACTTAAAGGGGAGGAGGCGGTGGTGTTTGAAGGGAGGACAACTCACTCTTGGACGTCTGTAGCGTAGGCGTGTGTGCGTGTGATTTTGAACCGAACTTTTACAAAAACTAATTTGAAACCAATGATGCTAGTGACTGATGGCATACTCATTGATTTGCAAAATTGCGAGCTTACAAGCTTTAAACCTTGAGGTCTGCTACCGATTAAAGATATCAGCAGCTGTACTCCATGCAAACCTTAATTGTGAGTTACTGGCCTGGGTGGAGGACACTGCTTTGTGTGACTAAACACTTCTACTTAATTAGCTTATCTTGATTGTAAACATCAATCAGCTATCAATCAGTACAAAAAAATAATCAACACAGAGGTGATTCATGATGTTCAGTGATGTCATCTGCTAATTTTGATGACTGAGATGGTTTTCTTTGTTTAATCAGCAGAATATCACTTTCTGCTTTTGAGTCAAGCCTCAAAGCAAAATATTTTCATTGGCCCGATTAAGCTCTAATACCAAACCTACAAATAATTATAATCTGTAAGTTGACAATGCCCAAGAGTCTTTATGTGAAGCTGGACCTGTTTGTCCCTCTTTGTTTTACAAGACTAAAACTATTTGTAGTTACACGTTTACATATGTTAACTCTGTGGGAAATTATTCAGTCCATAAATCTAGGGGGCACGTGGCACATATGGAGCAGGGGGATTAAACCAACCCTGTGATTAGTGGATGTCCCACTTGAGCCACCGCTAAAATTATATTTTTGTGAGCCGTGCAAAAGTCTTGAGCCACTCTCCATTATTCACCAATCATATTTTGCTAGGAAAATTGGAAATACTGAAACTTGTGCAGTGTGATTAGGATCAAAATGGTGAGGTACAAGGACTGGAAAAGGCAGCCAATGTCCAAACAAGAACTTTGAAATACCAAAAAGCCTGGAGAACTCGCTCAAGACCACTATAATAAATATTGTTTGGCTCTTTGACAGCAAAATATAAAGACATGTAACATTTTGTACTGTAACACTAACACGCTGGAAAGTGTTGAGCTTGAAATGACAAACTGGAATTACTACCAACTGATTCCCTTCAGTAAAGCCTTTGCAGCCCGTAATATCTGTATAAAGACCTGTGTCTACAGTCTTGAGTCATTTTACTCACTTTGATCTGTTTGTTTTCTTCCCGTAGCCTCTGAGCCTCCATCTGCAGCCTCTTGCACTCCTCCATGATCTTCTTTACTTCCCCATCATCAAGGGTGGAGCTCATTGACTTCACAGGCAGCGAGGACTCTGACTTCAGCGAGCTGGACGACATCATCTTGTTGGACTCCATATCATGCTGTAAGTGGGTTACAGAGAGAAAAGTTGTAATGCAGTAAGTTGACTGTTGATGCTAAAATATCTCCATGGTGATTCTGTATGATGTCTTTGCTGGCACACAGGTACAACTTTGTGTTTACATTTTGGGACTTGCTCTATATACACACACACACACGCACACACACACACGCATGCACACAAAACCTCCTCTCCAGTCTGAGAGTTCACACAGGGGTGCCTTTTGTAAATGGATCAAGCTGGTTTCTATCAGCATTATCTCTCCATAACGGACTCTGCGGTGTACAGAGCCAACTGGGAGACATGTGTATGTATTTCTCAGCTCATAATGAATTGAAAACAACTACCACAGGTCCCTTTTCTCTCAACTCATATTATGACGAAATAATGTCTCTGCAGCTGAGCGGAATATGAGGTCTGAGAGGAATCACAACAACAACAATAAACCACATGTGAGAGTCTCTGAAGGGCTGTTGATGGCTATGAGTGCAGCTGAGGCAGGAAGAGAGATGTAGAGGAAAGTGGGACAAGATGGAGAAGATGATGAGGAGGGAAATGCTACAAAAATGTTCAAACATAAGCGGCTCGATAAAAAGAACAAACCCGGGGTGGTAAAAGAGAGCAAAAAGAAGAAAAGAGATGAAGACTGATAGATACAGGATAAAGAAGGCAGATACAGCAGAGCAATAGCAAGATGGGGAACTGGAAAACAACAATAAACACCACCTAATATATAATGCCGCTTTCCATTGCGACACATTAACAAAAACCCCAAAACAAAAAGAGGCTGCACAGTAGGAAAAAAAAGCTGGCTAGTGACTTCAGATAGTGATTGACATACTCACAACTGAAATTAAACACTGGACTCTTTCTTGGGCTAATTACAGTCACTTAGAGAATAATAAAAAACATGATAAAAACATAACTGTTTCTGATATCACATCTGCAGGAGACAAACGCACATGCATGGTAAGAAAAGGGGATAGGTCTGTGTGCATACCGTTTTTTCGTTCTCCGTCGGCATCTCAAAAACACACCTCAGCTTGGAGTCCATCAGCTCCTCTGGTTTAGCCTCCTTCCACTAGAAAGGTAGAAAGAAAAAGATATGGACAACATGCATTGATGTCCCTCACTAATAAACAAGTATATATATTTTTTTAAAAATGGTGTGAATAAAAACAGAAAAAGAGCAACAGAGTAAAATAAAGTCAGCTAGCTGCTAGATGAAAAGAAAACAAGATGTATAGGCTTTGTGTGCGTGTGTGTTTTAATAGGTGAGATTGCATACAGTATTTCCACTCTTTTTGGAAAAAAAATTTAATTAAATTCTGCATCTCCATAAAGACATTTTTATTGTAGCTAAACAGCCAAATAAATAATTCTTGATTCTTTATTAATAATTTGTTTAAATCTCTCTTTGGTTCAAGACAGAGTTGCAAAAAAGAAAGAAAGAAATACACAAATAAGTGGATATTAACACAAAATGTCCTTGTGAATTAATTTGGCTCTTCAATCTTTAAGAGCACTCAGATGAAGTCATTTCTCTTTAGTCATTTTATGTATTCTGTCGGCACAGCTTTCTTTCCATGTTTTATTAAAACCAGGAATTTAGCCTGAATAATTATGCAATTACTATTCAGAGTAAATTGAATAATAATTTAATTTAGACAGAAGAGAGTGCTGTCATGTGTGTTACAGTAACACACTTTGAGCTTTGCCAATGTGCCCTTGCTAAACTAGGTTTTGGTAGAATTTGAGAAACTTGATGGTCCATTTTAGGCAATAACCACATATGCATGTTTTGTTTTCCAAGTCTTTGCATTGTTTGAGTTATCTTTTAGAATATGTTAGTGCTTTAAAGATTCTCAGACTTCAAAATATTTCCAAGCAAGCATATAATCCCAGGTTCCCCACGTTTAAATATCATACCAAATGGAGTTACACTTCTCTTGGGATTAGATAAAGTGTGTGGAATTTCCAGGTATGGCAAAGCATCTCTGAGTACTGCTTTATCCAATACTGACTCAGCCTGGTTTTAAATATCAAGTATGCTTAGGGTCATCTTACATATTTTCACCAACAACTGGACCATTATGAGAGTAGTCTGTCCATTGTTCACTGATTCCACATATTGTTTCAAACAAACAACTGACAGAAGCATGTCACCAACAGGACTTGTGCTCTTCTTACAACCCCCACCTTAAAAATCTGCTTTCACATCTAACTTGTGTTACAGTCACAACCTTGCACAAAAACCCACAAAACCCCACCAGAATTCAAGCTCTGATTTAATACAGCATGTCTATTGTAACCGTCCCTCTTGTTGATTCTATGCATTTTCATGTGTGTCACTACATTAAAACAAATTCGCAAGATGCCTGTTGTCATATTAATGAGATAGCTACACAAGTATGTAGGTGTTTAAATGTGGGCCAGTCATCACAAAGATGTCTCTCAGACCACACATGATGTTATGACTAAACTGTGCTAAATGTGTTTTGTTGCTGCGTGCCAGCACTGCAGCACAGGCTTGCATTAAGTGTGGGAAGGGCGTAGATTAACAGCCTCTTCCTTCACAGTAAAATTTAATGTATGCACAGTTATGTGAAAAAAGTACACCTTCTAAGGTTTTAGGACATAATAAAAAACTAAAATGTTACTAGGTTTTAGAATTATTTGAATACAAACTCAACACAGGCACAAGCGTCACATTACACTGTGTCACTATTTAACACAAATCAAGCTAAAATGTAGAACCAGTGTGTCAAAAACTAATTACACCCCATGATGTTGATCCACATTTGGCAGCAATAACCTTCAGCATTCATTGACACCATCAGTCACTCAGATAGTTGTAGAGGAATGTTGGTCCATTTTTTATTCCAACATTGCTTCAGTTCATTGAGGTTTGCAGGCATTTAAGGTTCTGCCACAACATTTCACTCAGTCTGAGATCTGGACTTTGACTGAAAAAGAAAAGAATCAAGGTTTTGCAATGATCCAGCCATTATTTCATGGATTTACTGCTGTGCTTGGGATCATTGTCCAAGCTGTTGGATGCACATTTGACTCTGGAATACTTTGGTATACAGAGAGGTTCATAGTTAACTCAATGACTGCAAAGTACACAGGTCCTGTGGTTACAATACAAGTCCAAATTATAACCCTTGCCCCACTATGGCTGAAGGTTGATATGACGTGTTTGTGCTGATATGCTTTGGTTATCACCAAATGACGTTTTGTGCAGGTTGTTCCTCCCTAGCATTGTGCTGACCAGCAAACTGCCAAAACTCCTGCTTTTATAGATGTGGTCACACTCGATAACAGTCAGTTAATCAAGTGCATTTGACTAGCAAACAGCTGGCTGCTACTTACCCTCTAAATTCATATGAAAGTAGTAAGTGTGTACTTAGTTTTTCACACACTGCTTCTGCATGTTGGTTTAGTTTTAGTTAAATAATGATATGGTGTAATGTGTCATATGTTGAATTTAGGACTCATTTATTTTAACAGGTATATTTGGAAGAGGTTAATCCTATCACATGCCTATATATGCATAACTGTAATGCATCTATGTACAAAGTATTTCTGTTTTAAAGCATGCACGTAAAAATAAGCACATGCTAAAAGCTATGAACAATGAGACACACTCACCACTCCCTCCATGTCAGTCATGTCAGGAGGTGCTAGCATTGACTGAACCATGAACTTGTGTTTGCTCTTCTCATTGGGGTCATAGTCAAAAGGCTGCAGCATAACTGAAATACAAACAGAAAGTTAATGTCAGCACAGAAAGTAAAAACATTTAGTCTGCTTCCAAAAATTGTTTCTGAATATTTTCTTTAAAATTGTACTGTCTTGTAATTATAAGACTCTCTAGTATCAATAAACTAAATAAATAAAAAGGAAAAAGAAGAAAATGCTGTTTGAAAAGGTGCTTGCAATTAACACGCATGTGAAAGCAAAGAAAGGAAAAATTTTACAACAGTAAAGAAAGAATTATTATTTATAGAAGGAAAAATTTGGATAAGTTACCAAAGCTCCAGCCCAGACCCCAGGAAATCCCCAAAAAGAATACTATCGTTTCATTTTGTCGCGAAGACCTCAGTTTTATTTCCCCATTTTTCAAACCTCACTGCCACTTCCCATCCCCAAGGGAGCTGGGAAAACACATCTCTTGTTTGAATCACGTGCAGGAACTTCCGCAGACAGGTAGGAAGAGATTATGATTTGTGAGTGAAACATGGCAATAAAATAAATAAATAAAATTTTGGTTCCCAACTTTGTTACTTTTTCTGTCTAAACTAATGTTCAGTCCCCAGCTTAGAGAGAAAACGTTGAGTTTTTATATACTTGTGCATCTCGTGTATTTGTCAGGCTGAGCAAAGGGTGTCTGAGTTTGCCCATGATGAAGAAAAAAAAAAAGAGGGGGGGGGGGGGGCTAAAGAGGATTTCTTCATGTTACCATGACGGCGAAACACTGACAGATCTACAAAAATCCTCAGGGGTAATTTTTCTAACAGCATCCAACTCTGTCTTTTTCTTCTTTAACATTACATATCAGTCTAACAGAAAGCAGGTGTGGAGCTGGAATACTCCTTTAGCCCATCACCACATCAGTCCTCACAGCCACTCGTGGCTCATTTGACGTTATTCCAGTCACTGAGAGGAGCTGTAACAATGATATACAGCAATCCCTTTCTTATGTTAGTATAGGGGACTGAATTGCAGAGAGGATGAAGATGGCTATTGATGGAAAATGTTTTACTCCTTTGACTACAGGTTTTAAATCACAATATAATTGAAAGATGTTTTTAAATCAGTACAATGCCAGCATGATTCTTTGGTTTTTCCTAGGAACAAACAGCCTAGCTATCAGGGCAGTGTTCAGATGTGGCACATCCCCAGTCTCCCTAGAGTGAAAAACCTCAGTGATGTAGTGCACCATTACAGCAATCAGTGTAGCTCAATATTGCAAATCAGAAACAGACGGCATGAACAGATTGAGAACGTCCTGTTTCAGTCAGACTCAATTTGCACAGCCATCTACCTTGGGTCCAAGGGGACAATACAAGAAAATAGAGTCAGGAAAGCTTGCAAGTTCTTTAAGCAACGCTGAATAACATTAAATGATCCTGAGTCAAAGCTTGAGATGGAAAAAAGCACAGCCTCAGTAGGAGAAAAAGTGATTTAAATCATCTTTGATCTACCCCCTTTGATTACACCTTTACACCAAGAGCTACTTCTGCTAATGGCATGATTTAGTATTCTTCACACTGGGCAATAATTTATAAAACTCAAAGAGGCTAATTGTAATCAACACGGTCAAACAGAAGGGTAATTGCCAGCCTGTTTGTTGATGATGAATGTAACCATTAGAGAGGTGAAAGTTAAAAGAGGTGGTTAAAAGAAATTTCTCCTGTCACTAATTAATTGTGTCCTCTGAGAAAACCAGCTCACACCAGAGTTACAAGCAACTACTGGCTCCTGTAAAGCAGGCCCTGGAGATCAACTATAGTGGGATTTACTCATTCATCTGCTGTAAAATGTATTTGTTGGTCTTAGTCTACAAATATGCTATTCAAAAAAAAAAAAAGCAGAAAAGCCAGTAAGTTTCGGTAAGTGTGTAATATACTAGACTTCTCTGGCCCCTTAAAAAGTGGATTATCTGCAGCATACAACAGTTTAAAAAAAGAAAACAGAAACAAAAAGAGCTGTCTGGCAATAAAACAAAGATTAAGTAACAGAAGGTGGGCCAGAAAAATAGAGGATTATATCCAAGTTTAAGCACAGCAATGATCAAAAAATTATGACGATAAATGAGGTGAATCCAACAACATTATTAAAACAATATGATATGAAACAAGATATATGATCATAAAAGCTCATTACTACGCCCTCTACCTATAACAGCATCCTTTTACAATCTCATTAAGAGAAGCCTGACACGTCACAGGGCACTCCCTGGCCACTTTGTTCAGTATTAGTCAACACAAAGACCTTGTCAAAGATCACCAAACCTAGTGAGACAATATGGTGTGGGAGCGTGGGAGTGAGGAAGAGAACTAAGTTGGGGGAGTTGTGAAGAAAGAAGCCAAGAGGGAAAATTTACCAGCATATAAGATGAAACTCACATAAAATATAAATAAATATGTATATTTATTCAGACTTCTCAGGTTAGCAGGCTCTTACTCCTGATTGTGCTCTCTTGGGTCTGTCTTATTTAATATATTTCAAAAGGAAAAAGTAACCGACTACACCACCATGTGTATATCACAGTGAGAAATATCCCAACATTAGCAGCACTTCAATCCACCACATATTTCATGGAATCAGCTTCTATTTAGAGTCCAACTTCAATTACAAGACTCTTGGTAGGTAACAAGCTAATGTGAATATTAGAAAAGATCACAGCCATAAACACTCAAATCCATGTGTCACTACTGAATGAATGAGAACTTGACTGGAGACTCAGTTTCATGTCCTGTCATAACACAGGCATGGAGGAAACGAGAACAAGACAATCTAATGAAACCAATTCGGACAGCAGCGACAACAAAACTGTTATTTGTTTTACTGTGGGAAGGTATTTTGCTTTTCTGTCCCCAGTATGTCAGGAGAACTTCTGACATATTCCCACAACAAGCTCAATATTTGTGGACTCGAGGATTTTTTAAACATTTATGCCAGATATTTTTCCACTGGATACTGCTACATAACACCAATCAAGACCAGAAACATTCCTGTGGTTGTAGCTACATTCAACATATACAGTTACAGCAAAGCTGAGCTTCAAAAAGCACTGCGAGTCCACTGCTAAGCCAACAAATGGCAAATCATGGGTTTGTAGGTATGCAGTGGTACACAAGGATGTCTGTGCAACTATTGTGCACATCCTGGAAATACGAGACAAACTGGACTGAAACAAGTTACAGATGACTTGCAATCCTCTTAAACAGAGGCTATAGGAGTGTGACACGAACGAAATGTTTGAGTTCGTCCCTCAGTGCAGATTAGGGCTGTTCGATATAACGATATATCGGATGACGATATAAAAAACATCTATAGTTTCATTTTACGCTATCGTTTGTTTCGTGGTGTCGCAAAATAAACTCTTTACGGCAATATTTTTTCATCGTTTTGATGGTCACTGTAGGGGCTATATTAATTTCTTAAAGTTCTCTCTTTCTCTTATATTTTATATAACCACACTACGGACGGACAAGCGCCTGTTTTTATGCGTTGTGGTTACCAACAACGACGGTACCAGCATCGCGTGTCCGCTTGTTTATGTTCCACATAAACCTTTCACAATAAAGCTCAAGATCCTGTTGAGACTTTTCAAAAATAAACTGAATCACGTGAAAGAGCAGATCATTTACGGATGAGAAGTAAAAAAGAGCCGCCAGGTGCTAAAAAATAAACCTTAGACTCAAACGTTAGAACAGGCTTTTCCCCGCAGCACGCCGTGTAATAAATACTCACAAAGAAAACGGCGGCCTTTACTACTTATGTCTAAAAATGTATCGTTTCATACATCGGTTAAAACACTCTACTCCAGCTACATGACGTGTAGCTGGAAACACTTCCCGCAAGTCGAGCTGCCCGAGATTCACAGAATTTACAGAAAATGATACATTTGTGTGATTTATATCGTTATCGGACGATAGAATTCTTATATCGGGATATGAGATTTTGGTCATATTGCCAGTGCAGATACTGGCAAGTTATTTTGGGAGACACCTTTCATGCATTCAGTATACAGAAAAGTTTATTCTTATTAGTAATGTTGGTATAGCAACTTGCAGTGTTTATTTCGACTTCTTAAACAGTCCAGTGTTTCAGAGAGCTTTTAAGACCAGGAATGAAACACACTGACATGAAGCTTTCTTTAAAATAAACAAAACTCTTCTTTATATTTTTTTATTACACAAAACTCGACGGTTCTAATCTCGAGGTTTACAAAGCATAAAATCTGAAAGTTGAGGTTTAATTGTTTTTCATTTTTTGAATTTCTTGAGTTCAACAGCCATATTGCTCATTGGTGCCTGTGCTGGTGCATGGCTGTAATACCACCACCTCAGAATTACTGAAAACTGTGAACTGTGGCTTATGCTTATTCATACCCCTTTGAAAATGTCAACATTCAGCTAACAACTGCTCGCAAAACTCCAGAAGTTATATTTCAAACTATTCTGTAATATTACGGCTGTCTCAGTCAATGCTGAGTTTCATTTAAAGAAATGAAATCAGTGTTTTAGGGTGAACCAACACTACTAACGTATACTTAAATTCACAGTAATGTGTAAAAAAAAAAAAAATCAGTTAAAACGAAAGTCTTAGAAAATAAATCAGGAGGTTAAAAAGTAAAAAAAATAGTCTCTTCTTTCAAATAGATAAATCAAACTACTAACCTTGTAAATAGCATATATGGAAATGTTAAAATTTGCAGGATGTTTGTGTTCTTATTTTCAGAAAGGAAATGCTTCTAAATGTACTGTAGATGGATTGTACATTGGATTAAGCACCTATGACATCTGTTGATAGTAGTTCATTTTTTGCCTTTAGTATTAAGTCACAACAAGGCATGTAAATTAGTCTTAATTAGCATGCATTGTTTACTGAGCAATATTTAGTTAAGTCTTTTTTTTTTTAAACTATAAATAAAGAACATATGTATTAAGTGGTGTTCTGTGTGCCAAAATGAAATGGAGATTAAAGTGCACTGGCCAAAACCAGCACTGTGCTAATGGGCACTTGCAGTGATAAAAGATGTCAAACCAACAGGAGAGCCACAGAGCTATCATTTAGTACTCTACACAACCACATACTAATGAAAAAAAGAAAAAAAATTAATCCAAAATGTAAAGTGATGAAAAAAATTTTCACTTTACAATATGTATGTAAGATCTTAAATAATCCTCCACTTTTCATTGAAATAACGCATGTGTTCAACTTTTCTTTTTCTTTTTTTAAAGCCACATGTCCTGCAATACAGCCCAGGCCTCAGTTCTATCCTGTTAAACACCCTGCTTCAATACAGCCTGAGTACTCCCTAAAGACATAGGACTTAAAGTAACCACAGACTATGCCTATACAGCTGCCACTATGAATACGTTCTCAGAGAAGCAAACTCATTTTCAGGCTCTAACCTGTGACCCTTCTCAGTCTAACAAGGCTGGAAAATGAAGGAAACAGACAGAGCGGACTCAGTTGGTTTGTCACTGCTGACTGCAGGCACCACTGACACAGTCTGCAGTTGTTGACACCAGATAGGGTGCACTGTAAAATGAGTCTGGGACTGTAAATGACAGACGGTGAACACATGGAAACATTAGCCAGTACCTGCTTTCTTCAAAATGGAAGGAGGAGGGAGGAATACCACGCAGTTGCAGTTTTAAGTTCATGTAACAAGAACAAATCTCTTTATATATTATATGGATAACACTGTCTTCATACTGACTTGACAACCAATGAGTTCTGTAAGTTACCGTGTATAAAGTCTATCCTTCTTAAGAAGTATAAGAATCATCCATCCCAACTTACTAGGTGCTCTGTTGAAAGAATAATGATCCCAATTATTCCCAGATGTATACAGACCAGCAGTATAGTTCACACATAAGCAGCAATGATTGTTCAATCCATTAAAAGACTTGAGACAGATGATCTAACATGTCATTTTATCACAGGCTAACCCTAACCCCATTTTAAGCAGCGAGTGAATAAACTTGACTCAGTCCTACTTCCCTGAATCCTTACCTGAGACATTGATTGAGGTGCCTGCATCGATGATTCCGCTGTTTGGCCGCACACAGTACCGACGCGGCGCTGTCGTCTTCACCTTAAAGCACACATTCCTGTCTGTAGGGTTGGAGAGCTTGAGATTTGTGGTGACCACGTCTGAGAATGGACCTGTGCGGAAAGTAAACACAGTGGACACTTAAAAACTGGTGTTGACAAGACTGACAAGTCTGTCTTTGGATAAATAAGGACAATGAGAAAGCAACTTGTTAATGAAATCAAATGAGCCAAGTAATAAAGATACATCAACTGCACAGAAGAAGCAACAGTGTGAGGAAAAAACATGATAACAGACACTATAATGTGACTGTTTCTGAGAAACAATCATTTAAATGTAATTTTCTTAAACTGGCACATCGACGCAGAAGCAAGTGTGGGAGTTTCACTTGACTGAGAAGTTGCACTACCTTGTACTATGAATTTACAAACCAATTTATTCTTTGATAAATATTTACCAAAGATTTTGCCAAGAAGCACATTTACACTGTACATACAAACAAGAACAAGCTGACTGCACCCTTTTCAAACAAAGTAAATAATAGAGGAAAAGGGCTGTGAGTATGTGTGAGACATTCGAATGTGGTCTATCAAAGTCTAATGTGATGTAACAAATCGGCTGCATGAAATGTAAAGGCTTTTTCATTTGACCTGACATAATCGGAATAAAAATAGTTTTCATGCCAATTAAACTAATGGAGCTTATCTACACTGCCCTCATGGTTAAGAAAAACAATTATTCAATTAATAGAAAACTGAAAGGTACGCTGTACATACAAAATAAATCATACATAAATATAAATCTTCTACTACTGCATTATCTAAAACAGAGCAGCTAATGCAGTTTGGATTTAACTAATTACAGCCAGCATTGGAGATGCAGGCCACATCTCTGTGGCCGCATTAAGCTCTGCACATTTATCAATAATGGAGAAACCTCCATTGATCGACACTGCACAATATTTGCCTTGTTGGCTGCCATCAACCTATTAGAAAATAATGCTGCTTTTCCTCATGGACTGTAGCTCTGAAGTTTCCAGGCATCACCAACAGAGGTATGCACAGGGAGAGATCGGATCGTTAGCCTAACAAAGCTATACAAAATCTGTGTGACATTAGATTGCACAGATGTGTAAATAACTGCCCATTCAATTCATCAGGCTAAACTAAAGTGACTACACAGAGTGTGA
This sequence comes from Copadichromis virginalis, assembly GCF_057382275.1. NCBI lineage: Eukaryota > Metazoa > Chordata > Actinopteri > Cichliformes > Cichlidae > Copadichromis > Copadichromis virginalis. The sequence continues at coordinate 35,560,283 of NC_140622.1, forward strand.
ACAAGTCTGAAATGGGCTACTCTATAACCGTTATAATAGAAGCATGGAAGAAGTTTTTAAAATATTCCCTTGGATTGCAGAGCTACACACTTTCCCTTTTCTGCTTAACAACATTAAATTCAAGGCTATTCAAGTAAAATGAAGTCATTATTAATTTCTTTTCTTTTCTTCCTTGCACATGTATTTCCAAAACTCCAGAGATGTTTTTCTGTTACAGTTTCTCCCCCATCTTCAAATCAAATCAAATCACTTTTTATTGTCACATCACATGTGCAGGCACACTGGCACAGCACATGCGAGTGAAATTCTTGTGTGCGAGCCCCACAAGCAACAGAGATGTGCAAACACAACAACACAAACGAGCAAAATACAAGAATGGCCAACCTGAAACTAATAAATATATGTACAATATATAATAGTGTATGCATTTCTGGATGTGTATACTAAATATTTTCCTACGTGTGTGTGTGTGTGTGTATACACATTTTTACAAATTAAATAGTAAAAAATAATAATAATAATAATAATAATAATAATAATAATAATAATAATAATAATAAAATATATAAAATATACAGAGTTGAATATGTGCAAAACAAGTGGCATTTATATACAGTGTGGAGTGCATAATGTTGAAGTTCCAGTAGTGAAGCTGAGGTGTCTATGACGTGTTCAGCAGTCTGATGGCCTGATGGAAGAAGCTGTCTCTCAGTCTGCTGGTACGGGACCGGATGCTGCAGAACCTCCTTCCTGATGGAAGCAGTCTGAACAGTTTATGGCTGGGGTGACTGGAGTCCTTGATGATCCTCCAGGATCATCTTAACTGCTTTGTAAAGCTTCCAGCATTTTTTTAAATGAAATTACACAAGTGAAGGTAATTCTGGACAATAAATGATGTCCAAAATTGACAGAGTAATATGAAATGAAGGGGTGGAAAAGCAGGGGAATAACAAGCAAGTTTATATAGCTGTAAGCAATCAATCAATTAGCCCCAGTAATGTATTTACATGGTGCAAGAAAACTGAAATTAGACAAGTGAAAGTGGAAATGCATAATATACAATTAAAAAAAAGAGCTCAGTAATTTGACTTCCGTACAAGTTAAATGCCCCAAATCTCATTTATGACTCAACGAGGGGATCCCCCCCAAGGAAATCCCTAAAATACTTTAAGAGGGTTTTGAGAACCTAACAGACTTTTATGTGAATTTTCTGAAGACTGTTGCTCCTAAACAAGTACATGCTAAATAGGTTAGATAACTACGGAAGCGTAGAGCTGCCACCCAGGCAAAAGAAAAATACAAGTGTATCACGTTATAACGTGAAAAGTTTATTGTTCTAACAAGATACTTTTCCTGTTTGTACAATATACTTTCCTGTTTGAACAACATAATATCACGTTATTACAATATACGTAATTATCACGTTCGTACAAATTGTACGAACGTGATAATTTTGCCTGGGTGGCAGCTCTACGCTTCCGTAGATAACAGCTACCTAAGAACAGTCTGTAAGACAACTTTGTGCACCCTTCCCCAGCTTATCGAATATTGCTGTTATTGTTTTCTTCTGCTAAAACAGTGAAATAGTGAGTTTGTTAAGTCAGGCAATATTTCTTTTTTATTCAGGGGTGTGGGGGGTGTTATGTTGTTAACGTGCAGAGCTTGAACAATATCTCAAAGCATATTCTCAGTCCAGTAAGCTGTATGAATTTAAAGTAACATAGTTATTGTAGATTTGTGTCACAGCATGTTCAGAGCAGATGTGTACCAGTGATCAGTTACTAGAGAAAATTGTTCCAACACACAAAACATTTAAGAACAAATTATCCTCGGACTAATTATTCAGTTTAAATACTACTCAGTCCTGTTAGATATGATGCGATTTAAAAAAAAAAAGAAGCTAAATATTGGATTGAACACTACACTATATTTTATTCTAACCAATCAGCAGTGATTTAGTGTTTGCAAGGATTATTGTAATAATTATTTTTCAAACATACACACATTTAAACATCAAGTTCATTTATGCATATTGTCATTTAGTGAGAAATTTCCAATCCGCTGTCCTGGTTTAAGCAAAGAATGTCTCGAGTGACTCAGTTATTGCCTTGAAACAATAATCAATGTTTGCTGAAACAGAATTATTTGAATCACTGTATAAAATATACCATGCGTGCACTGATTTAGGAGTCCAGGAGCAGGAAATATAAGTAGTTATTGCCTTCTCATTTTATAGTCACCACGAGAGTAAGCAGCATCTAAAACTGTAATTCATCCCAACGTGAAGAGTAAATCAAGATCTACTTCAGTGTTAAGGTTTTCTTTTGACTTTGATGTTGGTGACAGAAATATGGGTGGATCCCAGAGCTCTAGCACATGACTACAGTGAGTCTTGAAATGAATAAATGTAACATGATTTATTCAGTGAGGCTGAAGAAAGCCTTACTGTTTAATCACTAGTCTCTTTGATATAACAAGAATATTCATTGCAGATATTGCAGGTTGTGAGCCCTTTCTGATGTTGCCGACTGACCAAATATCATTTCTTGTATAGCTTGAGAGTCACAGGTTTATATGCAATTAATTATTCCCGGTTTTTTTATTGATGGGACAAAAACCTAACTGGAAGCATTACTAATGCCTGTATTTTCCCTAGTAGCTTGAGTAAGAGCTGTGCTAATTCATGGTCAGGCGAGGGGCAATGATGAATGGCTGCATGACTTCCCAAACTTAGCAAATATGCTGCCAATACCACACACTTTACAGTCAGCCTTATGGAAAGCAAGATTAATGGAATGGAATGTTACAGTATCATGGAAAACCATATTAGCAAAGAATGTCCATAAATGACCATGTCTATCCACATTTATTTGCAGACAATGCTTCCTCTCACTTTGCTGTCATAGATATAGTTACTATTATACATATCATGGTTAGAGGGATGAAAATATATCAATAAACGATCTGAAAGTGCAGACTTTTAAACCAGCATTTACTGACCAGCTAATTTCCAAGTTCCAAAACAGTCTTCCGTCTTGTGATTTTGATCAACAACTACGAACCACATTGACCAATCGTGAAAGCCTTTTTATCAAGTAAAGCTTTCTGATGAAACTACAAATTAGTCCCCTACAGTAGCCATTATGGTAATGGTAAAGTTTGCAGTTGAGAGAAGCACACTAACTCCCTGTATGAAAGCACGGAGCTATTTCAGAATTAGCACATACACCAGATTCAAGGTAAAGTTTCAGCTCAGCAAACATTGAGAGCAACTGACACTTCCACTCCCTGTTGAGCAAAAACAGAGAGGAAATTCAGAGCTTCACAAGCTTGGCTCAAGATCTAAAGGCTTTTAATGAAAGGGACTCACGCCACTGACTACTGTACACCTGATCTACTACTTCCTGAAGGTTTCTCAGGACAGTGTCCAACTCACAGAGGCCACAAATGGTCGTTAAAAAAAAAAAAACTATTATGAGAAGCTGATATCTGAAGCTGTCATCATGCGATGTTGGATTTTATAAGTAGGAGATAAAAACCAAGGGGTGGTTTGCTACCCTTACCCCTGACAAAAAATTCAAATGGGTAGAAATGAAAAAGTCCAGTGCCTAGAATTTAAGAGCATTTACTCTAGAGATTGTAAAAACCAGAGACAAATTGCTACTAACAAACCCACTCTGTATTTCCTGAGCTTTCACACTGCATGCCTACATCTAGGCATGTGATTTGTGGTATTTTCATTTACAATAAGACACAGTTTCTTCTGTCTGGTTAAGATCAACAGTTATTAGACACTTTTATACAGTAATGTGGGATTCTTTCAGGCTTCAGGTTCAGATTCTTATCAATCATCACAAAAAGCCATGAAGATATATCATCTGAGGAGTCCGGCAACAGATGGCTTGGCCTCCAAAGAGAACTGATCTCTAAGGTTAAGTGAAGACTGATGAAAGACAGAGTTGAATTAAAGATGACGGAACCCCTCAACCAAATACTGGAAAAACTGATTGCACCGGGATACAAACTGCCGACCTACTGATTTTCCCTGCAATTGATTTAGCTACATACAGTTTGAATGAAGGAAATATTTTTGATACATATAAATGGTTCATGGTCTAAGTTTGCACTAATCTTCAGTTTACTTTTACATTTATGTAAAAAACTAGTTTACACATGGACCTACACCACTTACTGAACAGGTACTGGAACAATTTTCAGTTCAGTTCAGTTCAGTTCATTTTTATTTCAAACATTTCAAACATGTGCCTTCACAATCATTACAAAATATCATTCCATTATTTGTTTGAAAAGGAGTAGGCTGAAGTATTTACTTATTTGTCCCTACCCCCTCAAGTTTTACCTCTCATTCATTTAATTTTTTTTTGTCTTAAATTAAACAAACAACATATGAAACATATAAAACATATGAAGTAAAACAAAACATCTTGGCACAATACCTGTATTTATTTTTATACCTATTATGACTCTTATTTTACTTCATTCTACTAGATTTCTATTTACTGAGATTCTTTATTTGTTCAGTTTTACTTAGATTTTATTTTTCTTATATTTTTTCTTACATTTCCTTACAGGTTGTGTTTTCTAGCTAAGGAATTTACCAAAAGCGATGTGTGTCCACTAAAGTCATGTAACAAACACCCCAAACATCCACCCAATGCTTCAACTATAGGTAACCATAGCAACAGTCTTTCCAATTGATAGTGAGTTTCTAGTTTAATCTGTTAATAAGACACATTGTTACACTGGGTGACATAATGCTTTACTTTGATGCACATAGTCTATTTTGGGTCACTTATATAGACACAGAATCACAGTTGTGTAAATAGTCACAAGTAAACCAAACGAACCTGTAGCTGAAACATGGAGGTTATATAAGGATGAGACATAGAACTCAAAAAAATCCTCAAAGGAAATCTATGAGAGAATTTTCTTACAGCAAATATGACCCACATCTTCCCCCCAAAAGGCAATCAACAGCTGAAATGGGAAACATTAGGAGTAGAGGTTCAGAAGAGCTTCAGCTGTGTGGTGCTAGGCATATCTTGCCACTATGTGAACTATCATGGTATTAGTTCAGTACTCCCATGGGATGAGCAAAGACAATGATCTGGATTTAGCCATTAATGAAGCTGCAATTAGGAGTCACCGTGCTACAGATCACTGAACTGTACTGCACGACAACCATATGAATGGTTAAAGCAGGATAATGATGGTGTTTTTCACTTTTTGTTCATGTTCCAATCACAACCAGGTGATACGCTCTATGGTAAAAATATGTTTCTCTATTCTTTATTATTCATCTCCAATAAAGCAGAACCGAGGTATGGATCTGACTGAGGTTTTAAAGAATAGCCAAACCTCTTGGTACGATGTTTTAAAACTATGAACTTGTAGTTAAATATTACCCTAAATCACTACAAAGAAGCTTTCCAACCTTGTTGAGTCAAAAATCTAAATACTTCTGAATCAGTTTTTCTTACTTACGCTATGAATTTGTGTACCCTTTTTAAAAATATTTTTTGAATCACGTCGTCATTAAGATGAAATGGAGCTGAAGCTAGGAACTGGAGAGCCAAATAGCAGGCCGGGGAATTTAAAGACCTAATGAGAGGTGGACTAACACATTCTTAATTTTGGGTCTTTCCATAAAATTTCTTGAGCAGATTGGACTAAAGTGGTAAAAGTGACAACAAATCAATATTTAAATACAATTTCTCTATTTGGCTCTTGTTATATGGCTGTGATAGAAGCATGATAATAAACTGAAGAAGAGGAAGACGAAAAAGCAACATTCGGCTGCTCTCTTACTCACAAAGGGTCGTTACAGAGAGTAGCTCTGCGTATTTGATTTGGCAGTTTTTACACCAAATGCCCTTGCTGACTCAACCCCCAGGGATCTTTCACTTATTGGGCGAACATGTAAACAACTAATGCACTTTGGTGTCTATTTTCTCACCCTACATTCTAAACAGTTTATCTGATTAGGATTGTGGGAAGGTTGGAGCTTATCATAGCTAACACAGTGAAAAGGGTGGCATCTTATGAGAGACGTAAGAACAAAACAGTATTGGGACATATTCTGGTTATGCTCTACTCATCATTTTCAGTGTATATTAATGCTTAAGCAATTAACAAGTGTGCAGTGGAGGCATTACTATCTTCAACAAATTGCTGGCTCAAGCACTGATAGTTTTGAGTGGATTTAAACAGTGGCTACAGTGTAAATTGCTGAGGGCTGCAGGTCATTTAACTACACTGAAGCTCAGTGATAAATATTATAAAGGTTGGCATTTAATTTATTTTTTGGTTTTGCTAAGACAACTAAGTGTAATTTGTTGTTCTTTAAGCCTCATAAACGAAATAACACTGACCATTCAGGCATTTGGGAGACCAGGGTATCATTAAAACAAGTATAAATATTACATTTATCAGCGTCTTAGTTTTAAGTAAAACGTTTAATGTTTCAAACTATGGCAGGAACTCCAGAATCTGTTCCAAAGCAGGTACAAATGTACCATATGTGTTTATGTAACATTATCTGGGCCTAAATGTGACATTTTGCAGCCAAATGCCGAGTCTCACCAAGACATCTATTATTGATTCAAAAGTCCAAACGATAAGGACTGAGGAAATTTTAACGACCCACAGTTGAAATCATATTAAGTTGCACAGGTTGCCCAGTTTTTCCGTCCTGTGAGCTGTCAAGTTATTAAATGACAGCTGGCTGGCCAGCAGAGCGAGACAGCCAATCAGAGGAGGAGCTAATGTTAGCCAGCCAGACATGCTAAGGATGTTGCAGCTTATGGACAATGAAAGGTGGCGAACTAAAAGAGCAGTTATGCTTGTGTCATCTTTTTATAGTTGCTATTTTTAAATGGGTGAACATTTCGTGTCTAGTAGCTGTAACCCGCTTTAGAGGAACTTGGTGCTGGTCAAATGTGTGACAGGGCCTGGCTAACCTAGCCGCTGAGAGCTAATCCAGCTAGCTTTGCAGCTAGCTGTCAGCTGACCTGCCGTCCTTTCAGGGCAGCCTTCGCTTTTTCATATGAAGGCTATATTGTGAAAATGTGCACTGCAGCCCCGCTCGGTATGGGTTCCCTAATAGTGCCCCCCTCTCCTTCCAAACAGCGCTGACAGAGGCAGGTCCCCCCACTCCTCCTCCCTGCCACAACCGGGCCCTCCCCTCTTACCTCGGAATTTCAGTTCGTGCTGAGGCTCCAAGAGCAGAACCTGTTCCGGCCTGGCCATGTCCCAACAGCTGGAGCGGGATTATCGCACTGCAACCAGTTCCCGTGTTAGGATGTTGTCGAGTGTTGCAGCGTCAATAGAGTTTATTTATCAATGAATCAGCGGTGGATATCCCGTCCCCCCGGTCAACTACTGCTACTCGAGCTACTAACGCCTGTTGTGATGCAGCAGGAAGGGAGTGAGAGACAGCCTGCTGACGTCACTGCCTCTGCATAGCCGCCCGGCGGTGAAGAGGGAGGAGGTGGCGGGTGGGTGATGCCGGGGTGCACCCAGGGCTGGTGGGGACACCACCTGCGTTTTTCATGAAACCTGAATCCAGCGAAAGGACGTGGCTTAAGCATGCAGGTTTTAATTTCAGCCTAAAGAGTTACGCTTCTAAGTTTACCTGCTGTCACCCGCTGTGGTGGAGTGAGTGCTAACATCTAGAACGAGTAGGGGAGACCGGGGATGGTTGTAACATTTTTGACATTTCTGTCTGTAAATTGGAGCTCTTTTAAGGTAGTGGATTCAAAATGTAATGCAAAGTATTTACATGTCTCTGCTATTAAATAGTGCAGCTATTTTCTCTGCAGCACAGTTACCCATTGCATGGTATGGTCTCAAACACAAAGAGTGAAATGTTACAATTAACCCCATAGTCTGGGTTAGTTGTAACATATCCTGGGGTAAAATGTAACACAATGAAATAAGGGTACTAACAAAATATTAACATGTAATCTTTGTTTATTCAACACATGACTGTACTTAGAGCCATTTATGTAGCTGTGTGTGTGTGTGTGTGACAGAATGCAGAAATCTAACTTTTGAGCATATTCCAACCCCCCAAAAAAGACAAATTATGGAATTTTCTGCAAATGAATATTTCATTAATTTTGGTTGGTCTTCCTTGAGTTTGGCCTCATTGGCTCAGTGGGCATTATAACCTACAACTCTTGCACCAATTTTGAACATAACAATGAAGCTGAAAAAATGTAGTTGTTCACCAGCATCGCAATTCCATTATTTTTTTCAGGGCTTACCTTGGTGTGGTTTGCAAAGTGCTTCAGAAAGATGAGGAAATCTGTTTCTTGCACCCATCCTGACTTATTTCCACTACCAGTACTTCCTACTGGTCCATCTCTGACACAGAGGTCTGCATAATGTATGTGTGGGAACACAAACAGTGGAGGAATTGTGTTGCCAATGGCATTAACCGCATATACAAATGTGACCAGTGAACCTCTCTCAGCTGATGTCGTTGCCCCAACTTGTTTAATATAAGTTAAAGTAATAGCGTGGTAAGTTGTAACATCTGCATTATTGTTACAACTAACCCAGACTGTTGCTGTTACAACTGACCCAGACTCCTATAGCCTATACATTACAGCCAACGGCTAAAACATTAGCACTAAAGACCTACACAGAATATATCCCCATAGACATACAAATAACATAATTCAAGTTTGATGAGTTTAACTGCAAAGCAGATAATGCTATTAGAAATTGAAATAAAGTAGAAAAACTTTTTGGCATACAAATTACTTTTTTTCGTGTTAAATTGTCTGTGTTTGACAAAATGTGCTGATTTTTCACATGTGATAGCAGAACTGAATTGGGCATGCACAGGATGAGTCACATCATTTGAAACTTAGCCCTGATTGGAGAAATTGGAAGTGTTACAACTGACCCACGTTACAGCTATCCCCGGTCTCCCCTACATTATCAACAAATAAAAACAAATCAACCGTACAAGTCGTCGTTATGCACCGTACTAAAATAAAAGTACTTAACTATTGTCAGCAAAATATGACAAAGTTAGTAAAAAGTACACATAGTTCTTGTGCGAGTGATATTATTAGTCTCCGATATTGCTTTAAAGAAGCAGGCGACAAATCTGCAGTAACTGTGTGATGCTATCGCGTCAGTATGGACCAAAATCTGAATGAATGTCTTCTATCAGTTTGTTAGATTTTTCTTAAAGAGAGCAGGTGAGATATTGAAATATAGTATATATAGTTTTTCATATCTTGATGCATGCTCAATCATCCAGGGAAAATGAGATTGTTTTTCATAGATTATTTCTTGCAACAATTGTTGGAAATCAAAATCAACTTGAATTGTGTAGTCCAGAAAATTAAAAAAAGAAAATGGAAAAAAAAATCATGGTGGCACAATAATGAACTGTGATCTCATGTCCCAACATGTTGAATGTTTTGAATACCGGCGTAAATTAATGACTACTGAACACTGGTCACATCTAATTAAACCAGGGGATCTGCTTGCATCTCTGAATGTGATGAAAGATGTGCCTTAAATTATTACAGATGTATAAATATGTAGACATAGTGCAGAATTTCTACTCATTATATTGACTTGATCAATCCCAAAAATGTCCATCCATCCATCCATCCATTCGCTTCCGCTTATCCTTTTCAGGGTCGCGGGGGGCGCTGGAGCCTATCCCAGCTGTCATAGGGCGAAAGGCAGGGTACACCCTGGACAGGTCGCCAGTCTGTCACAGGGCCAACACACAGGGACAGACAACCATTCACACTCACATTCACACCTAGTGACAATTTGTATTATCCAATTAACCTATCCCCACAAGCTGCATGTCTTTGGACGGTGGGAGGAAGCCGGAGTACCCGGAGGGAACCCACGCAAACACGGGGAGAACATGCAAACTCCACACAGAAAGACCCCGGCCTGATGGTGGAATTGAACTCAGGACCTTCTTGCTGTGCGGCAACAGTGCTAACCACTGTGCCGCCAATCCCAAAAATGTGCTATTAAAATTCAACCACTGAATAAGTTGAATGTTTTGTATATATTTCTGTTTAATAAGTATTCAGAGGTTGTTAAATGTGTGTTCCTTCTCAGCCATCTGCCTGTCAACCACATATCTCAAGTGTCATTCTTATATATATATATATATATATATATATATAAAAAACACCCAGCACGCCCCTGCGGGCGGTTTATCCTTCAAGCTCGGGTCCTCTACCAGAGGTCTGGGAGCTTGAGGGTCCTGCGCAGTATCTTAGCTGTTCCCAGGACTGCGCTCTTCTGGACAGAGATCTCCGATGTTGTTCCCGGGATCTGCTGGAGCCACTCGCCTATCTTGGGAGTCACTGCACCTAGTGCTCCGATTACCACGGGGACCACCGTTACCTTCACCCTCCACATCCTCTCGAGCTCTTCTCTGAGCCCTTGGTATTTCTCCAGCTTCTCGTGTTCCTTCTTCCTGATATTGCTGTCATTCGGAACCGCTACATCGATCACTACGGCCGTCTTCTTCTGTTTGTCTACCACCACTATGTCCGGTTGGTTAGCCACCACCATTTTGTCCGTCTGTATCTGGAAGTCCCACAGGATCTTAGCTCGGTCATTCTCCACCACCCTTGGGGGCATCTCCCATTTTGACCTCGGGACTTCCAGGTTATACTCCGCACAGATGTTCCTGTACACTATGCCGGCCACTTGGTTATGGCGTTCCATGTATGCCTTGCCTGCTAGCATCTTGCACCCTGCTGTTATGTGCTGGATTGTCTCTGGGGCATCTTTACACAGCCTGCACCTGGGGTCTTGCCTGGTGTGATAGACCCCAGCCTCTATGGATCTTGTGCTCAGAGCTTGTTCTTGTGCTGCCATGATTAGTGCCTCTGTGCTGTCTTTCAGTCCAGCTTTGTCCAGCCACTGGTAGGATTTCTGGATATCAGCCACCTCCTCTATCTGCCGGTGGTACATACCGTGCAGGGCTCTGTCCTTCCATGATGGTTCCTCGTCTCCCTCCTCTTTCTTGGGTTTCTGCTGCCTGAGGTATTCACTGAGCACTCGGTCAGTTGGGGCCATCTTCCCAATGTATTCTTGGATGTTCGTTGTCTCATCCTGGACTGTGGTGCTGACACTCACCAGTCCCCGGCCCCCTTCCTTCCGCTTAGCGTACAGCCTCAGGGTGCTGGACTTGGGGTGAAACCCTCCATGCATGGTAAGGAGGTTTCTTGTCTTTATGCCAGTGGCTTCTATCTCCTCCTTTGGCCAGCCTATTACCCCAGCAGGGTACCTGATCACGGGCAGGGCGTACGTGTTGATGGCCCGGATCTTGTTCTTACCGTTCAGCTGACTCCTCAGGACTTGCCTGACCCTCTGCAGGTACTTGGTGGTTGCAGCTTTTCTAGCGGCCTCTTCATGGTTCCCATTCGCCTGCGGGATCCCCAAGTACTTGTAACTGTCCTCTATGTCTGCAATGTTGCCTTCTGGTAGTTCAATCCCCTCAGTTCTGACTACCTTCCCTCTCTTTGTTACCATCCGGCTACACTTCTCCAGTCCGAACGACATTCCAATGTCATTGCTGTATAGCCTGGTAGTGTGGATCAGTGAATCGATGTCTCGTTCACTCTTGGCATACAGCTTGATGTCATCCATGTACAGGAGGTGGCTGACAACTGCTCCGTTCCGTAGTCGGTATCCGTAGCCAGTCTTGTTAATGATCTCACTGAGGGGGTTCAGGCCTATGCAGAACAGCAGTGGGGACAGAGCATCTCCTTGGTAGATCCCGCACTTGATGGTGACTTGTGCTATGGGCTTGGAGTTGGCCTCTAGTGTTGTACGCCACATCCCCATTGAGTTCCTGATGAAGGCTCTTAGGGTCCCATTGATCTTGTACAATTCTAGGCATTCCAGTATCTAGCTGTGGGGCATTGAGTCATAGGCCTTCTTGTAATCAATCCAGGCAGTGCACAGGTTGGTCAGTCTGGTCTTGCAGTCTCGGCTGATTGTTCTGTCTACCAGTAGCTGGTGTTTTGCGCCTCTGGTATTCTTGCCAATTCCTTTCTGTGTCCCGCTCATGTATTGACCCATGTGCCTGTTCATCTTAGCCGATATGATGCCTGACAGGAGCTTCCATGTAGTACTGAGGCAGGTTATTGGTCGGTAGTTGGAGGGGACCGGTCCCTTCTTGGGGATCAGGACCGTCCGGCCTTCAGTTAGCCATTCCGGGTGTCTCTCGTTAACTAGCAGCTGGTTCATTTGTGCTGCCAGACGCTCGTGGAGTGCAGTTAGCTTCTTCAGCCAGTAGGCGTGAACCATGTCGGGCCCTGGTGCTGTCCAACTCTTCATACTGGAGACCCTTTCTTGGATATCTGCCACTGTGATGGTTACTTGACCCTGTTCAGGGAGGTCGCTGTGGTCTGCCCTCAGATCCTCTAGCCACTGAGCATTGCCGTTATGGGTTGCATCCTTCTCCCATATGCTCTTCCAGTATTGCTCCGTCTCCAGCCTTGGTGGTGCTGTTCTCTTATTGTTCCCTTGCCACTGAGAGTACACCTTTGCTGGTTCTGTGGAGAACAGCTGGTTTATTCTCCTGCCTTCTATCTCTCTGGTGTACCTCCTCAAGTGGCTGGCCAAGGCTGTGAGTCTTTGCTTGGCAGTTTCCAAGGCCTCAGGTATGGACAGCTTGCTGTATTTCTTAGGCACCTTATTCGTCGCACCTTTCTGCAACTCCGTTAGTTGGCTAACCTCTCTCCGTGCTACTTTGATCTACTTTGATCTTGCCCTCTAGCCTCCTTCTCCATGGAGGGTACTGCCCCTTGTGGCTGTTCAACTTGTAGCTGCAGCTACAAGTTATATATATATATATATATATATATATATATATATATATATATATATATATATATATATATATATATATATATATATATATATATATATATATATGGCCCTGCAGCTGGCTGCTAACTGAAAAGCATAAACAGTCACTAACACCGTCACTGTATCCTAAGGAACATCGAAATGCACACATCTGCACACAAAAGAAAGAACACTTCCTACAGGCTGCAGTCATACACTTATTTTTGGAAATCTTTTATTAGTAAACAAATGACAATTCCCTTTTCACGCATTTCGAATTACACTGCAAACAAGTGTTTTCAGGGATATGTTACAATCAGTATGAAATATAGCAAAAAGCTAAATATGGTAACTACACTGCTGATGATTTTACTACAAATGGTGTACAGGTATATTTTTTTCTTCACACATCCGGCTTCGAATAGAGTTATTGATTTGTGTGCAATTTGATGGTACATATGTACACTGTAAAAGATACATAACATAGCTTAAGCATATTCCCAGGGCCAGCCCAAGACTATCGATATTTTTCCAATGCAAAACTACAGGCACACAACTTCTATTCATGCCTCGTGTTTCCAAATGGGGGGAAATAATGTGCGGCATAATTAATAATCAAACCTTAAACATTCTAAGCAGTCATGTGATTAGCACTTAACTTAAATCAGAATTTTAAAAACAGAAGAGGTTAAGTATGCGTGTTGTGGTAACATGGCTTTGACATTATTTGGCAATAAGAATCAAACACACAGTCAAAACCTAAAGCAACATCAGGGGATATTAAGAAGTCTGAGGCTTTACAGAATTATTTCATCGAGTGACTTCACAGAGATAACACACTACAGGCAGAATGTTAGTAATATGAGCCAATACAAAAAAGTCAAAGTGCAGCTTTTAATGTAACAGCGTGATTTCCCTTTTGAATAAAAATCGGTAACACTGTGGTAAGTATTGGCTCGAGTTAATGTAGGTTTAATGTAGTGCTGGGTGAATTATCACAGATAGCAGAGCCAATTAAAAGTTTACATTTTCTCCTCTGGCTTTCAAGGTTTGACCCAGTCACACTGCCCCTCCGGTCGACTACAGATGGGTGACAAATTAAGTGAAAAATCTTAAAATCAATTATTCATTAACCCTAACACTAATCTTCATCAATAAAAGGTGTCCAATGCCTCCATTGGAGTTAAAGAGATCATGGAAAGTGGTGGGAACTTGCTTTGAAGCTGTCTTGGTGGTATGTGGTATGCCTTACTATGACTGTTTTTCTTTTAATTTGTCACCAGTCTGTATTTTTGAGCAAAACTGCAATTAAATCAACATAAAAGAAAAAGGAACAAAGACTGCATTTTTACACGAGGATCACTCTGGACTGATTTCCCTTGTTTTTAGGTCACATTTAGAGTGTGTCATAATTAATTCTATTGCACTCGACTCCCAACTCCTGAACATTATGCAGCACCACTCACTACACAACTCATCAGTAACAGAAACATTTCAGATGATGCAAGGCAAATAGTTGTTTGCGTGGACAGAAAAACAAATTAAGCTCACATCTGTACCTTTTTTTTTTTCAAATTTTGAAAAGAGGTTTGGGGAATAAAATGACTCAAGAGATTCAGATAAGGATAAAATTAGTCAGTATAGGCTCAAGACTTAGATTTCAGGCCAACCTTTTTATAGACTGAGCGAGATTCTGGCTATTTTTGGCCACTGAACCCCCCCCCCCCCCCCCCAAAAAAAATAAAAAATAAAAAATTACTACCCACAAGTTAAAATTTCAGCTTATTATCTCAAAATTTCAGACCTCTGAGAAAATAACTTGAAATTATGAGTCAAACTTTTGGGACAACACCCGAAAAATTCACTTATGGGGAAAAAAAAAAGTTTCAGTGGGATAACAAGTTTCATTAAAGACAATGAATCAAAAACTCTTCCTGCAGTTTCTTTAGTGGCTGCTTGAGGCCAAAAAGGAGTCAATGTCTACCTTCATCTTTGGCACAAGCATATCAACAGCCTCAAAAGTTCAACAAATATGTGTGGTCTATATACCTAACTTTCTCTTTCATAACAACTGGAAGGGTGAGTGTTTTTCTCTTATAATCATTCTGATTTGGTTAAAGTTAGGGGTTTGAAGCGTCCCAGATGTGCCGACACAAGCATAAATTGGAGCTCTCCACTATGTTTGCGGTATTGACGTCTTTTAGAATAACTTTTATTGGAATTATCAAACAGATAATAAGGCCCCTGCTGTGCTTAGTCTGGCTAAACCTTTTGTGAGTCAGTTTTAGTGATTAAAATTCAAGTATTTTATCAATGGAGCCAGTCAACCAAGTTAGCATTAACTTAGCACTCCACGATCTGCCAGAAAAAGTTGAGCATTTAAAATGGAGAAATCCAGAAATGAATGGATGATGTCATCTTTCATATACAGTCTATAACCCACATAAAGATTGCTGCAGGAATTATGGCATCTAAACCAATCACAATATGACCCCACAACCAACAGGATCCGAAGGACATACGTGGTATACAGTACCAGATCTCAGTTCAGCCGTGCATCGAGAGCCTGGGGTTTAGAAGAATAAGGCAGAAAAGCTGAAAGAAAAGGAAAATCAGAAAGGAGATTCTGGAACAAAGCACACAGTGTGTAATTCAGGACAAAATACAGGCCAAGGTTCATTAAGGGGTCAGCATGTCGACACAGCGCCACGTCTAATTCTCTACCCATAACCTTCTCCTAACGGGAGATTTAAGCTCTAAAATATGAGTTTCCTCTCGACGAGGTTTAGTTTCCAGCTCTTGCTGTTTTCATCAGAGGCCAAGTAGTAAAACAACATTGGATGTGTGAGCTGGGGCTGATTATGTGGTGAGAAAAAAAAAAGAAACCAAAAAAGGAAAGATGAAAAATGTTTATGGGACAATTAAAGAATTTGGCAAGTCCTCACAAAAATCAACCTCCCTTGTTAAAGTGTTGTAAAGTAGCAGCAAAAGAGTAAAGACAGGCGTGTTTGCCAGTGAAACGTTACAATGGGATAAGAAAAAAAAGGGGGACTGGCAGGATGCTCTGTACCTTGGGCATTATGAAGCACTTCATACACAGGATGCTGTAAAGACTTCTTCAGTGATTATAAAGGGAAATGGGGAACAGATGTGAGCAGCTGGAACTCTTATCATATAATAATCAAGAGTGAGTATTTTGTCCTGATTACAGCACCATCACAGGGAGGGTCTGATAATGAGGTTCCTCTAATCATAGACGGTGAAATTTGTTGTCATTCTTGGGAACAAGTGGCAGTGAAAACATCTTTCTAAGCCACAGAGAGAAAAAGATCAAAGCTGATAATAAAAGGAAAAGCTAAATTTCAGGGAAAAATGCTTATTTGTTTTCCGGCAGAGTGCTAGACAAACAACAGGAGTCTGTCCATCACGTATAAACCACTGGCAGTCAGCCGGTTAAAAACACCAAGCCTGACTCTCTCCTGGCTCCAGCCACATATTTACCATTTAGACATGACAGCAATATCAATTTTCCAAAAAGCTGAACTATTTCTCCAATGTAAAGGAAGAAGGCTCCCACACATCTTTCATTTCTGCTTCTTTTACTGTGTGATTGTGGTTTACATCAAAACATCCCACTGGTATTTTGCCTCGGTTAAAGCAGCAATCACACAATAAAATTTAAATTAAGCGTGCACAATCCTTCTTGGAGTGGACTGTGGCTGGAAACGACTGACGCTGCGATGAAAGGATCACAGGGAGAGCCAGGCTTTTTATTAGGATGACTAACATCATTTTTTTCCCTTCAAAATCTTATATAAAATATTAAATTCACACTTTTGGTTCTTTCAGAATGCTTGGAGAGAGATCTCCCAAAAGAAAGGCAATAACTTAAGTACTATGAAAATAAGTTTTCAAGATTTAACCACTTCATTTCATGTTTTTGGTTGAAAGATAGTAGATCTGTACAAATGTACAATTATAAACGACTGAATCCATCCATCAGTCTGTAGATGTACAGTTAAGCTGAGGAATTTAGAGTTATAATGCACCAGAGAGAGAAAATTGCATGTATGTATGTCACTGGCATCGCTGTTTGTTAATTCTCAGTAAACCTGAGAACTGATTTTCTCCGGCTAGGAGTTTTCAAACAAAACACAATGACCTGCTGTTTTTGACTGCCATGAAAATATAT
Source organism: Copadichromis virginalis (assembly GCF_057382275.1). NCBI lineage: Eukaryota > Metazoa > Chordata > Actinopteri > Cichliformes > Cichlidae > Copadichromis > Copadichromis virginalis. The sequence goes on from NC_140622.1 coordinate 35,577,354, forward strand.
TTGCTACAACTCTCCGAGTGTCACTGACCCACTCGGGTGTCTGTGGTGCAGGCGTTTGAGGGTTTGCCGTGGCTTTAAGCTGAAGCAGGCCAGAAAAAAGAAAATGGGCAAAGCTTGTATCACAGGTCACGTTGGAGGGGAGGGAAGACAGTCACCAGCGTCATCAGCAGCACGTCCTGCGAGACTCTGAGGCCTGACGACCCAATTTGAAACCTCTTGCTGAAGAGCCTCCAGCTTCGTCTACAACAGGGATGCGCTTACCTTAGAGAAGACACACACATAAAGGTATCAGCCTACCTTTTTCTATTTCAGGTTGTTCACTTTTATCTTTTACTCTTAAACAATATTTTATTTATTTCAAATTTAAAGATTTGTTTAGTGCAACATCACACAGCATTTATAATAAAACTGTAGTTGTGTCCCAGGTTAATGCACTCATTCACTTCTTCACTAACACTTCCAGAGAAGTTCTACATAGAGGAATATACAGTGAACATTTTAGACACTGGTGATTTTCTATATAATGTTTAAGGGAACCTGTTGTGTTCATTTCCTGCTACTTGTTTTCTTTTTCTTGGACTATTAAGGTAGCTTTGCATGAATTAGTGTATAACAAATGTATTCAACTAGGGCTGTTCGATATAACGATATATATCTGATGAGGATCTAAAAACGTCTATCATTTCATTTTACGCTATCGTTTGTTTCGTGGTGTCGCAAAATAAACTCTTTACGGCAATATTTTTTCATCGTTTTGACGGTCACTGTAGTGGCTATATTAATTTCTTAAAGTTCTCTCTTTCTCTTATATTTTATATAACCACACTACAGATGGACAAGCGCCTGTTTTTATGCTTTGTGGTTAGCAACAATGACGGCAACAGCATCGCGTGTCTGCTTGTTTATGTTCCACATAAACCTTTCACAATAAAGCTCAAGATCCTGTTGAGACTTTTCAAAATAAACTGAATCACGTGAAAGAGCAGATTATTTACGCATGAGAATTAAAAAAGAGCCGCCAGGTGCTAAAAAATAAACCTTAGACTCAAACGTTAGAACAGGCTGTTCCCCGCAGCACGCAGTGTAATAAATACTCACAAAGAAAACGGCGGCCGTTACAACTTATGTCTAAAAATGTATCGTTTCATACATCGGTTAAAACACTCGACTCCAGCTACACGACGCGCAGCTGGAAACACTTCCCGCAAGTCGAGCTGCCCGAGATTAACAGAATTTACAGAAAATGATACATTTGTGTGATTTATATCGTTATCGGACGATAGAATTCTTATATCGGGATATGAGATTTTGGTCATATCGCACAGCCCTATATTCAACTACCATCCAAAAATGAACAGTACTGGTAATTACCCAAAATTATATTTTATATTTCTGTAATGGTTAATTCACCATTTTGTGCAAATTCATTAATTGATATTTTTTAATGCTACAGTTTAATTTTTGTTATCCATGACTGTTCAAATTTTCTGGTTAACAAAAATTCAGGAAAAATAGTAAAACACGTAAGTACTTTTGATTAGGCTGTCAAATTACAGTTATTTGCTTGCATTCCTAAACCCCAAAAATAGATTTTAATGGTTAAATCTTTAGTTTTAAATAGGTTTTAATAGGAGTAGCCTTAATAACGGTCTGGGTCCATCTTGTATGCAGTATGGAACTGAGACATATCTACAGCGTAGATATGTCTCAGTTTAGTGTTTAGTGAAGCTCAAGTTTGACTGCACTGCGAGATATGGTAGTATTCATTGTAGATGGTGACAGCAGTACAAAATACTGCATTGTGTATTATTACATCTGGGACTCCTGATATAAAACTTTAAGTAGAGTTTAGACTAAACATCGGTTTCTTTTAAAGCATCTTTCAAAAAGAAGCCGAAAGCTACTGCAGAGTAGTTGTGTTCATGTTGCATGTTACTAATTGGGTTTTTTCAAATAAATACTCCTTAATTTCTTTATGTTCTGAGATTTCTCACTTTATACTGACTAATCTTGACCGACCAGAGTTTCATTAAACATACCCCGAGTATCCAGTAGAGTTGTAAGCTTGTTAATTTAGCAAGTAGTATAACTGCTCATAAGAATTCTTCAGGCAAACTATAATCACTTTAATTTTGAGTGTACAGTGTATTTACAAAGTACTACCCATGGCTCTAAAGTATTCGTAGTAAGATTGTGGTGAAAACTATCAGAGAAATATGTACATTATATACAGTGTACGTTGTTTTTTTGTTCAGTGAAACTCTAGTTTGTGTGTTATTTTGGCAGAACTGGATCAACTGCTCCTCTCTCCACTTGTCTCCTCAATTTTTTTAAGTCTCAACGTGTTATGATTAAGTGGATTCTGCTTTACTTCCAACTCCCACACATAAAACAACAACTAAACATTACAAAATTATGTCTCTAATAGACAGTATTTTTTTAAAATGCTATTCATTGCTTGATTTATCATCGCAAGATCCTGTGGCTGTTCGGGCCCGCACGACCAAATATACAAGAAACACACTCACTTATCTCTACAAACACCTCGTTGATGTTAATGGCATTCTTGGCGCTGGTTTCTACAAAGATGGCATGGATGGAGTCAGCATAGTCCTTGGCATCCTTCTCTGGCACTTCCCTGGAGATGCGGGAGATATGTCAGAAATATTATGTTGCAATTTGTACACAGTTTCTCAGATTTCATGCCTGACCTGATAACCATCAAATGTTTTTCTACAGACGTTATGGAGAAGATTTTGCAATTTCATGGATAAGTCTGAGCCAAAAAAACCCAACAACAACAACAACATAGGAAAGGATAAATACCATTAGAGCTTATTAAATCCACTAAAAATAACTAGAACTTTGAACCCAGTAATCTACATTTTAAATTCCTATAATGATAAAAGGTCAAGACAAATGAGACTTTAATACACATATGCCTATATTTACAGTACAGAACAGGCTTCATGGCATTTCTGAGGCAAACATTAAATATTATTCTGACAGAAAAGGTCACGATACATCCTCCGCACAATATTTTTCTACTCTACCAAACAAAATTCTCTACTGATGTTAAATGAGGGCTCATAATCACAGTGAATACGAGAAGTGTTCACAGCACAGCTGAGGTTTACCTGGCATCTGACAGGTCACATTTGTTCCCAGCGATTGCGACAACTATATTAGGAGGGCCATGTTGGCGGAGCTCTTTCACCCAGTTCTTCAGTGTTTGGAAGGAGTCCTGATGGCACAGGTTAGTAAGGTGTGATACTGAATAAAACAATACTAAGACAAGCACACAGTATCTACTGTGGAAGTTTAAGGAACAGGCTGGAAGTCAAGAGAGTTAAATGAGATAATCAAAACCAGTTATGGTATAGTTATGGATAAATTACTTATTTATTTTCACTTGGGACGGCATGGTGGAGCAGTCACTGTCACCTCACAGGCAGACTGTCTGTGGCCCTTCTGCATGTACTCCCTATGCATACGTGGGTTCTCTGTGGGTACTCTGCCTTAAACAGTTATTCAGAATTGGCAGTAGGTGTGAAGGAGAGTGTAAATGGCTGTCTGTTACGCTATGTTAAGCCTATGATAGACTGGTGACCTCTCCGAGGTGTACCCTGCCTCTCCCCCAACTCCACCCTCTCACTGACCCTGAATCAAATAAGGGGTTAAGACAATGGATGGCTCGATGGATTAGTTTGGGTGGGTTTTTTTCATATTTTTGGTCTTATTGTATTTTATTTAATATGCCAATCTTTTTAATTTAAGCCACTTGTTATAGGTTTGTTGTGTTTAACTCAATTTTAGCTGTGGTAACAGGAATATCCCAAGTCTGGATAAATAAAGTACAACTTATCTTGCCTTAGCGTAAGGACTAGAAAGGGGGGGGGGAGCCTGTCCATGCATCCATCCACCCACCCACCCATTTTCTGCTGCTTATTGGGGACGGTTACAGAGACGACAGTCTAAGCAGAGATGCCCAGACCTGGTTCTCCCTGGCCACCTCCTCTAGCTCTTCTGAGTGGCACGCCAAGGTGTTCCCAAGCCAGCCGGAAGATATAAACTCTTCTGCATGATCTGCTTCTCCCAGTTGGACATGTCCAAAACTTGTTTCCAGGAGGCATCCTTATCAGATGCCTGAAGCTAAAGAGTCAACCTAGCTTTCTCAAAAGCTGAAAAACACCTGGATAGAATTTCTTCATCAATATGAAGCAAACAATTTATGACATGTTTACCAGTGAAATCTAGAGGTGGTGGTAGGAGGAGATTTTCTTTGGACAGTCCTGTTTCTAATCTTCACAGTAAGCTAACTGAAGCTAGATGATTCACGTGATGAGAGTCCTCTCAATACGTATGTCATTAATGGCAAAGACATTGTATTTGCTAAAATAGTAAACAATTCTTTCAATACACGTGAATTAAACACTCATGAGATGATTAGTATCTGAGGAAAAGTGAATATCACCTCTTTTGTGATGTCATATACAATGATTGCCGCTGCTGAACCTCTGTAGTACATGGGCGCCAGAGCACGAAACTATCGGGAGACAAAGAACAGCCAAGTAAAAAACAAGCCAACGATGACTAACATCCTATATCAGTCAAGAACGTCTGTCAAGAACCTTAATCGTCTATTAAACTTGATTTTATTGTGACATCAGAGAGTCTGACTTTAGCTTTGAAGCTATGTGAAATTAAACAAAAACAGCATAAAAACAAAAATTAAAATGACTCTATTCAATGAACAATCCCAACCCATCTCTGATGATCATTTACTCTCACTTCCTCCTAGTTTTTAAATTTTGGATATGAAAAGAGATCCAAATATACAATTTCAGTATAGCTGCACCACACAGACATTCAACAATGTTTTTCACAGGCTTAGGATAATCCATTATATAGGCACAGACCTATGACGGTTACATCGCCACGTCTTTCTTTAAACTCAATTATGCTAACTGTATCAAACTCAGCAGAGAGTATAAAAATAGGCAAAGGAGACAGAAGATGTACTATTTTACAAACTAAAGGCCTGGGATTCTGAGCCTATAATCCAAGAGGCTTTATTCAAAATGAGCACATGGCAAGTCTTTCCACCACTGCCTCACACATGTGAAAGCTATCAAGAGAAAGATGAGCAGAAAGTGTCAAAAGCTGTTAGAGTTTGGATATTTATGGAACACTATACATGTGATCTTAGCCCAATACGTCAGAAAGCTCCGCGTAATCAAAGCAGCATGTGCAAAAATTTCTAAATCCATAGCTGCCTGGGAGGCTGGGGGTTTGCCAGGATTTGGTATTTTGTTGGTAAAATACTTCTCTGTGCACAGTAAGGACTAACTTCGACAATGGGATCTGTCATAATATTTAAAAACACCTTCAACCACATGTGAAGGGAACAAATGAGGTTAAATGCAGCTGATACACCAGTCAAAAGAGAGCACTGAGATCTGCAAACAGGCGGCAGATTTTGTGAGTGATTTAGCTTCATTTCCACTAATCAAAGCAACTACATTTATGCTACAATTTTAAAGTACTTCCCAAGCTTCTCCTATATTAGAAATGACAGAGATCAAGCTTTTGCCTGCAGCTGCAGTTGATTCTGGGCTAGAAAAAAAGACTGTGCACTTTATTTTCTTTGACTTTTTTTGCCTAACAAACAGAAATTCCTAACTATGATTTAATGGTGTAGCTTCAGACCATAGTATTACCTTTATTCTTGAGTACAAGACCCCCATAGTGTATGTATTTTACTGTTTTGTTAATGTATACTTTACTGTACATAACTTAGAGCCCAAATGTTTATTGCTGAACTGCTATGCCTGCTGAAACACATACAGACTATAAATAATTATGTAAAACTGTTAAGAAATAGAGATAATTAGGGGTTTAAACATGTTTTGTTCTGCTTTTGAGCAAAAAAATGACACTTAAAGATATGAAAAATCACAAAGGGAGAATCTCTTCATGCCTTCTTGCAGTAAATTCTGCACTGAGGCTTTTGACAGGCCAATAAAACCATGTGTCATGTATTAACTAATGATATTTATTTTAAAAGAAACAGCTCATGTCTCAGAAAGACCTTCACTTGGAATGACCCTGCCTTCCCGCCAATTCTATTTTCCTTTACAATACGATGGAATAAACTATCCATCTTGGAGTGACATCGTTACCTCAGGAAAGCACACATTCCACATAATTATAGTTGTTACTGGCCCCGTCCACCAACAGGAATCCAGCCTGGGATATTTGGCAGAGGCACTGAGGAGAGTGCTGTCTGTTTCACTGGCCAGTGCTGTGCTGCACCACCGCCAGTCCTGTGTGGTCTATCTGTGTTTTAACCCAAAGAGCAATCATAGTGAGGCCAGACGATTGGCCACACAGCAGTGCAGAAAACAGCCCCAGTGATGCCCAGTGAGTACTGATTAATTGCAGAAACCACAAGCTGGGTGTGTAATGAAAGGCACCCTCCTATTCCGTTAGGACGCATGCTCCCTTTTGCTTGTTTTCTGTAAAAAGGAGCAGTCCTCCAGGGGGAGGCCTGGATGGGCTGTTGACAGCTGGGCTCAGATGTGCTCGTAAGGCCTCATCTGGTCTTGAGATATGGGTTTTGCTTGTGGAAATCACTGAGCTTTCCTTTCTGCCCTAGTCTCTCCTTTCACATGCATTGGCTGGCTTTGTGTTCCTCGTTCTCAACTCCACAGATTTCAATAGGCCAAAGCTCCACCGAGGTTAGAAAACAAGCCATGAAAAGCCTCCAAATACCACAACAGTCTTGTAGGGGAAAAAAAAAAAAACGCAGACACATGCGAAACCTACCAAAGGAATGTTGCTACTTTTTCAGTCGCAGATGTGAGCCACTTGGAAAACCGAGAGGCTACATGGGCATGAAAAAGTGAACAAAAATGAGAGGGAAAAAATAACCCAGAAGAAAATGAAATAAAATGTTGCACAGATGAAAGCAAAGGAGAAAAAAAGAGGACATGATGACGTAGAGTGGCACTGGCTCAAAGATAAGATACAGCAGCAGCGCATGCCAGTGAGCTCAGAAAGCTTGAGTTTTATCCTCTTGTCTGATTTTAAATTGGCTTCCTGAATGTCCCTGAAGTCCACAAAAAAACAGAGGAATAAAACACAAGCAGCATCTTATCTCACCTCTCCAGCGAATGCAGCACTAGGGGTACCACATTACAATAGAAAGTCTTACGCATGAGAAAAGGAGAAGGCCTTGAGCATAAAAAAGGAAGTGGCGTGGATATGTAATGCAGAGAAAGGTCGGCTATAGCGTGAGTCAAGCGAAAGCAGTTCCTTACGCTACATGTCGATTTCACCGGCTTAAATGAAAACGCCAAAATACAGCTTCTCTCCTATATCGCATATCATTTGCAAAGTGTGATTCGAGTTCTGACCGTTGCATTGGTGGCAAAATATTTCATAATGTATATTTACAAACACACAGCAGAGCAGATCAGATAAGAAGAGCTGCATCGGCATATAAACTGCTGACAAACAACACTTTGGAGAAGTGTGAAAACATAAAATAACAAAACAATGCCAGTGGTTCCCTTTTTTGTTTGTCTCTAAAAAACTAACACAATTACGAGGAGGAGAGAGGAGGAAGGGAGAGAGATCAAAGGCGACAAAAGGAAAAAATGTAACCTTTTTTATGTGACTTCACTCACTAAATTAAAATTTGGAAAAGGAACTCTTAGAACAAGAGTACTAAAATAAGTTGATTATAAGTGAACTGGAAGAATTCTACCTATAGTAAGGTAAATATTGCCCCCTATCAGAAGTTATGACTAACTGCAGTATTCAGTTTTCTTATGGTTGGTTTAAGGAATGATGTACGTGTGGGCAATTCTTTCACATGCTTTCAAAGAACACGGTGGGGATAAGTAGACCGTTCAATACTACAAACAGGTTGATGGTAATATAAAAACTATTCACTGAAGCTGTTACGATTAATACCTCAGCACATAATACTAACCCGCTCCTGTCCTGCCGTGTCCCAGATCAGGAATTTGTGCAGCTCATTTTGGTATTGCACTGTTTTGGTCATGAAGGATGCCCTGGTGAAGAGAAACATGACACGTTGCAGATTTGAAAAATAAACACTTGCAGATTTTTTTCCTGTTTACCATTAAACTGTATTCTAGCAATAAAAAGCTGATTTACATCACATCAATCTGAGCCAGCTCAGTACTGGATTCTTTAAGTCTGACAGCAAAACTAACATTTGGTCTCAATTACAAAACTGGAGATTTCAAGAACAAATTTCAATAACAACCCGTTTGCCAATAATCATCAGATATTTCAAAGTGCCAAAAATAAGTGTGTGGAGCAGCTGTTTGTATCTAGTATTTATTATTTCTTCTCCTGTTAAAAAGTATGCTGACAAAAAAGTTTAAAAAAATACTAAAAATTCCTGCCACCACATATCAAACTTGAGTTTTAAAGATGTTTATGTTACTTGAGCTCAAGCAAGAAAAATTTGATTTTATTTTGTACAATGTTATAACATAGAAAAACTCATTTATTTATCCTATGAAATGGTAAATGGCCTGTATTTATATAGCGCTTTACATAGTCCCTAAGGACCCCAAAGCACTTTACACGTTCAGTCACACACACATTCACACACTGGTGATGGCAGCTACATTGTAGCTACAGCTGCCCTGGGGCGCACTGACAGAGGCGAGGCCGCCGGACACTGGCGCCACCGGGCCCTCTGACCACCACCAGTAGGCAATGGGTGAAGTGTCTTGCCCAAGGACACAACGACCGAGACTGTCCAAACCGGGGCTCGAACCGGCAACCTTCCAATTACAAGACAAACTGCCAACTCTTGAGCCACGATCGCCCCCTATGAAAGGCTAAATGTCAAAACTGCACAGTTCAGTTGTAAAGCTGTTTTCTTAGTTCCTTGTTCGAAAATGTCAGAAAACAAATATTGTTCATAATACGTTCAAAAATTTGTTGGATGAAAAAGTCTTTGACACCAAAGTTACTTAGTTTAGCCACAGACAAAGAACACAAGAAAGTCCAGATATTTTGAAATCTGGAGCAAACGAGTTATTTAAGAAGTGATTTTCATGCCCATTTCTTTGCCAGTGGTTAACTGATAACTCTAATGGGCATCATAACAACCTGTAAAACTACAACAAATGAGGGAGATGGAAAAAATAAAACTTCTGTGGAAGTGGAAGGCAGCAAAACATACCCAATAGTTGGATTAATGTTTGGGTCAAAGCTGTCCTCCACAAATCTCCAAACAATACTTGACTTTCCAACTCCAGTATCCTGCACAGACAAAATAAAGATCATGCTTACTAAACATGGTACTTGAAGAATATGAGAACAATCTTTGGCAATATGCCTGGATATTAAAACATTTTTATGGGATCCTCTTCCTTCCTGCCACTGCTGGTATAAATCTGTAAATTACTTATGGAAGAGGGAAAAGGGTTTACATTGTTTACATTAGGAGAAAAAGAAGAGGACAAGTCTGACCTGAGCGTTATCACGAGATACGCCCACAGACAATGGTGGTTTATGCTGCTGCTGTAGCAGTCTAGACATGGATGTTTTGTTTGTGTGGTCCATCAGTTAACCATTTATTCAGTAACATATCTTGTTTTAACTAATTTAATTATCTTAAAGATGACCAAAATGATACATAATCAGGGTTGTCATAATTCCAGTCTGCTAGTTAATGAACTAGCTTATTGTCTCTATGCTATCTTAATCTTATTAGTAGATCTACAGAAAATGAATGGCTAATCATCCTGTTTTGTTGTGTCTTTATTTCCAATTAAAATATGCATTAAGTTAATGAGCCTCATTTGTAAATAAATACTGCAGGAATGACTAGTAATGCTGTCTAACATAGCTACAGATGTGTGTTGAAATGAAGGGACAAAAAAAATCAACACAAAATGTTTTGGTAAGCTGCCGAATAAACCAGCAGTGCAGCTTCACCGCACCATAGATTTGAGTCACGGAAACTCTACTAAAGGTGCCCAAGCCACTTTTATGTAAGCTGTTCAGTGATGGTGGTGGAAGGCCTGTCTGACAAGTCAGCACAAAATGTGATTTGAAAGATGACTGTCAGTGTCATAGCAGACATTGTTTTCATGCTGGTCATTCCATTCAGAGAGCCCTCATGGCCTATGAATGACGTTTCCTGTTAGAAATTACCGTCAGTGACAGGGTAGAGGTGACCACACCACGCAAAGGACGTCGCTAAATACAAACCAGCAAAGTCTTCCTGCTATCAAAATAGAGCCGCTGTAGGGGTTAATAGTGAGATTTTGCAGGTTATCACAACTTTAGAGTATGAATGTACGCATAGTTTCCTAGAGAGCAATGTGACAACGCCAAATGTCTTGTTTTTGTCCAAAAGAGATCAGAACTTAAAGATATTAAATTTACATTGACACTAATGATTGAGATTTACCTGATCTATTCTTAAAATAGCAGCAGGCTGACTATTTTCTAATTTGAGTAATAGTGACACTAATAGCTTGACTAATATTGTCAACGCTGATGTAATCCTGTAAGTGGATGACAGAGAAAAGAAGATGTGAGGATGTTCCTTCAGTAGTGGATAATACAATTTGAATGGGACGTTGATCAAGTGATTGATGCCTTGTGCAGCTACTGAGTGTAATTCAATGTAGATAAGCATGAGTGTCATCACTGGCGCAGATCTATTTATTTTGAGGTTGTATTGCCACTCACTATATCAGAAATTTTCATTACGGTCCATTAGAGAAGTATAGGTATGTGTTATGTGGAAGTAGAGCAGGACAGCTCCATTAATGCTCCAGTTAAAGTGTGCATATGTACAATCAGATTGAAAAATATCGATGCTTACTCACCCCCAAGAGGCAGACTTTTAACTCTCTCAGAGCCATATCGATCTCCTCTCTCACATCGAATTTGCGATGAAGATCATTGGCTGTTTTCTCCTCTGCTTGCCTTTTTTTTTTTAAATCTTGAATATTCTTCAGGTGGTCTTTGTTTACAAACAACTTTACAACATCGTGTTCTGAAGCTGGCATACGCACATCTTAGGTTGGGTAACAACTCTCGCTGTAAACGTTAAAACGTCCTGCAGGTCGTCGTATTTGCCATGTTGTGATTATTGTAAACAGCTACCTCCACCACATCGCCGAGTCTCCATCTTGAACTACGGCATGCGATCACGTGACTGCTTCGGCTTTTTTTTCTTCCTTTCTCCTTTTTTTCTTTTGGAGATACACAAAGCCCTCCCCACAGGCGCTATTTTAATCTCACTTATGTCGAGTTTTTGCCCGAGATGAGTAACGTTTTTCGATATAGTTGTTTAATACGTAATTAACCAGTGAAAAGCAGCATCAGGAAGTACTTTCAGGAAGTAGTTTGCCTCAGTGTTTGAGTGACAGCTGTGCGGCGGTGACAGCCCACACGGGACGGCAGCCCGCAGAGCCGAGCCGACGCTCAAGATGGCAGGTAATGGCACTTTTTAACCCGAGTTTTCTTTAATATTTTGGCGCTGTGCTGGCATTTGTAAAGTGTTTTCGGGCAGTTGAGGTTTTTAGTAGTTAAATAACGGCTTCTGCTCCACTTCCTGTGTAGTACTGCAGGACGAAGTGGGAGAGAAGTCAAGCGAAAGGGCTAGACAAGCCATGTTAGCAAACTTAGCAGCATCTAGCAGGCTAAGCTAACGAAAGCTCCTTACGGGGTATCGAAATGGGTGACTTTGGGACTACACTGAATCATATATTTGCTCATTGCATGTAGATTACTTTTTTAGTCTCTTCAGACCTCGATGGGAGAATACTATGACCCGTGTTTATTATCGATCTGTTATCATAGCAAACGCGAGCGAGTTGACCTAGCCAACGTTAGCTGAGTTGCTAAAGTCATGATCAGCCATAAGCTGACCAAATCCTGTTTTACATCACAACAAAGGCGCGATGTTGTTTTGTGCCAGCGTGGTTTTTTGGGGTGTTGTTATATATATTATGCCGTTGATTATTCTACTCATGAAACGCCTCGTTTAATGTGTGATTTCGAGGTAGGCACTGTATTATATTTAGAGCACATTCCCTTGCTTGCCCAGCTGTAAACACTGGCTTCTCCTCATGGGACTTATTTCTGGTCTCTTCCGTTGACTACAAACCCCCCATCTGCTATTGTCCTATATCGAGGGCTGGGTGGTATTGAAAATAAACAGTGAGAGAAGGTCTTCTTGTGCTAGATAACATGATTACACACACATTTGTTTTTGAAAATGTGCTAATTTGTAAATAGGGGGAAAATAACTTTAAATGCATTTAGCGTAGGGCTGTCAATATAATTTTAAGCCATTATTATTTTTATGGATTTGGTACTTACTACTATTAAACGAATAAATCCCAACCAAAATATAATTCGACTTTTATCAAAAAATAAATAAATCTGATAATTACCTGTTCATAGTTCATATATATATATATATATATATATATATATATATATATATATATATATATATATATATATATATATGTATATGTGTATATATATATATATATATATATATATATGTATGTGTGTGTGTGTGTTAGATTCGAAGATATTTATATATGTTAAGGAACGAATATATAAATTAAACTGAATTGAATTGATCAGCTCAGGTCTTGCAGTTTGGAGAGGCATTGAGGCAAGACTCTAATGGTTTGGACATGCAGAGGAGGGGATGGTGAATATGCTAGATAAACGAAGTTAAGGTTGGATCTGCGAGGCAGGGGGGGGGAGAAGACCACAGACAAGCTACATGGATGTAGTGAAGGAGGACATGTATGGTTGATGTGAAAGGAGGCTGGTTAGAGATAGTGTGAGATGAAGACAGATGGCGTGCTGTGGCGACCCATGATGAATATATATATATTTTTTCATCATATTTTGAGATATATATATATATATCTCAAAAATACAGTTTTTACATTGCATTTTGCAAACTACTTGGCAGTTTATCATGACTACGTCTTTTGACTCTGCTGCATGTGATGCGGAAAGTGCTGAGCTGAGCCAACAGCGTAGCTGCTGTGCTGGAGAAACTGTTATGACAGCAATTCTGAATTATTGAGCCGTGTTTTTATATCGGCACATATCAGACAATACAAGTGCAGACCAGTATGACGCATATGAGACGGGTGACATGCCAATCTGGCCATATTCAAGATGTTTGGCATTATTCAATATGAGTTGCTTGAATTCTCTGATATTGAGCCAGTGGAAAAAAATAAAAACAAATAACTAAAATATCAGCTTGAATGGAGTGATAGGGTAAAGTTTAACCTGGAAATTGAATTTCCTATCAAGTAATTCTGCAATCATTAATCATGACCGTGTTATGTCTTTTTGCAAGATGAAAGAAAAACAAAAAGTGTGTTAAGTGCTGTGGTTGGCTGCAATTGAATGCACAATGAGGGTTGGATTTATTGTATTAGGTACACCAAGCTAAAAAGAATGCAGTCCGATACAACCTTATACATTTTGTCATAATTAAGGATTTAATGTTCAGTTTAAGACAATCAAACTGTCTGTGCAGTTTGGAGGATGAAGGCCTTCATGTTATGCTATATGCATTGTAATAGATGATTGTTAAATCCATTTTCATCAGGGAGGATTGTCAGAAAAATAAATGCATTAGCATTTAATAGAGTGCAGTTTAAATAGCACCAAACTGACAATTGAATGATCTCACATCATGATAATAACCTGCATTGTTCATCTGTGCTTTTATGGATGTGCACTTGACCATTGCAGCTTATTAACTAAAGAAAACTGTGCAATGAAGCAAAAAATGAAATTATAAATTATTCTTGATCAAGAAAATTGGGGGTGGATATCAGTCAGTTTGTTTCTTTAATTGATTCTGTTCAATTTAATGTGTTAGGAGATCAAAGTAGGCCTAGACAGGTTTTCACTGTTAAACCAGCTTTTTTTATTATCACCTCTGTATCTGCTTGACCATGGTGTAGAATAAAGTTGTTTTTTTTTTTTTTTTTTTTTTTTTTTTTTAAAGGCTTGCACAAGATTAAAATGTGTGAAAGCCCCAATTGCCAGTTTGTGGTCATTGTTTTTTGCCAACACTGATGAATGGATGCTATTCTGATGAATTGCACAGTTTGTTACCTGTTTTTAACTGGAGTCTGATCTCAGCTCCCTTCGCTAATCACTGTGATAAGCATTGATTGGATTTGCTTCTCCTCCAGGCCATAGCAGTGACAATATCACTTGAATGCATCAAGTTTCGCTTTCACCAAGTGATGACATTAGGGAGACTACTGTGATTTATTGCTAGGAGACTTTGCCCCCTCTTAGTAATTGACTTACTCTAAATGTGCCATTCAGACCAGGGTGTCAATAAGAGATGGTTCTTCCGCCATGGATCCCTACCTCACTAACTGCCTTGTTATTGCAGGTCTATCTTTATACTTTGAAGATGGCCATGATGATCTGGATGATTGTAAGTATGCCAATAACACTGCACTAAAAATAGCGTACTATTGTAGAATTATTTAATTTCATATAACAGGAGCTTTGTTCAGCAGGGTCCTAGATGGAAATACTTTAAAAAAGATCTATATATTTAAAGCTAGTTGACTCAGTACCTTTAGCCTGGCACTCTCACTACTGTTTTACCCATTGGCCATCATTTAGGCCCTTAGTATTTGAAGTCGTTTGAATAGTCATCCAATATGTAGATCTAAAATCATCTTTATTTTGTTCCCACAGTTGGATTTGATGACTATGGTACAGAGTGCGACGGTATCCGCATCACAGCCTTCCTGGATGCAGGACAAGATAACCTTACTCCTCTCGGGAGGCTAGAGAAATATGCTTTCAGCGAGAATGTCTTCAACAGGTAAGCAGAGGCCCGTGGTCAAGCTGGTCATGCATTAGTCTGCAAAAGCAAAGAAAATTTGTGGATAGGTTGACACACCATATTCTGCAATGTAAACACTGAGCAATAAATATTTTATGACTGAAAACTGACCTGCTGGCTTTGACCACAACTCAGATCTCACTTTACGACAATATTCTACAGCTACTAGAGCTGTCTTTGGTATTTGAAGCTCACTGAAATTATTTTAAACCAGTGGCTGCTATAAGGAACTTTGGAAGTAATTGTATGTATACTAAAATGCTTCAGTTTAGCTACTGTTTCCAAAATGTCTGTCCAAAGCTATCTTCACAGTAATGTATGTTTTCTCTTCTGAGCTGTCCGTCCATCCACAAGAAGCCCATGTAAATTTTCTCACTTAAAGCTTGTGTGTGGTAGTTGTATCAAAATTACAAAAGTATCTTATTTCCCGTATTTGATATAAAGTAAAATTTCTTTTGTTTTTTCCTAACTTAAAGAAGGATGAATTGACTTTGTTGGGTTTTGATGGCTAATGTGAACAGGTGCGTGGTCATCCAAACTTAGCAGCAAAACTGTAGACATGTCGGCATGATAAGTAGGGGTGGGGGAAAAAATCGATACTGTGTAGTATCGTGATATTTTGTTTGCTAATAATGTATCGATACAGGGACAGCAGAAATCGATATTTTGTTACAAAAAAAGTTTTTGTGGACTGGAACATGCTCTGACTTCAGAGCATGTTGATCAGCTCCTTTTTCTGAGCAAGAATCCTGACATTCCCTCACTGTCCAAATGTGTTTAACTTGTTTTTTGGCAGCAATAAACATGACAGTTTACTTATTTTAATTTAAGACATGTTTTATTTTAATTAAGTTTAAAACTTTTTTATGTAATGTAAAATTATATTTTGTTTTAGTTTACTTTCAAATTCTTCTGTTGCTGAAGGGGCTGCATAGTTTTCATAAATTGCATAGTTCAGAATAGCTATAATTGTACCAGATGGTTGCATTCAGTTAAGTTGGACTAGACTGTAATACAAACCGTTCAGTTTGTCAACAATAAAACTGACTGAAATGAGAGAAAGACTGAGTGCGAGGCTTTGATATTAGATAAAATGAATATTGATAAAGTTTACCTTTATGTACAGAATCTGAATATCGCAAAATATTTAAAAAAAATTGCAACAATATCGTATCGTGCGTTAAGTATTGTGATAATATCGTATCGTGGGATGTATGGTGATCCCCACCTCTAATGATAAGAATGTGTGCCAGTAGCATTACAACAAATTTTGAAGGTCTTATCATCAAGGAAACATGTGCAAATCAATGGAGGGGAGCGAGGAAACATCTGTTAAAAGTCACTTCTTGTATAAAAATCTTTAAGGAAATGTAGCCAGATATTGAGACAAACTTTTCATCAACTTTCCTCAGTTGGGAAATAGTTGCTTAAAAGACTTGTGGCAACATAAGGTTGCACTGAGATAGCCTTTTGTTTTCTGGCCTTCATTCAGAAGTCATCTCTAAGCCTTTTGTTATGGTTTTTTTTTTTTTTTAAACCCGTACTGTGAAGGAAGACCTAAAGACTTAACATAGAGCCCTGTGTGGAGGCTGGCTGTCTGGCTTTAGAGTGATTATTGTAATCCCTCTCTGTTATATGTTTAAAGGATATTTAGTTTAAGGTCTGTTTTTCTGTTATCAGTGTATAAAGGGGAGGTATTTAGTCTGACACAGGTCAGGTGGGTAAAAAAACAAAGCAGAATAATCAGAGGTGTCTCCAACCTCAAAAGCTGCTCGTGTCTCTACACGAACGCCTTACATTCCAGTCTTTATGCTTTTCATGCTCAGCTTTGCAGGGTTAAAGCTCTGCTGTCATTTCCTAATGCACGTGTGTGTAATGCACTTGACAGCTCTGTCAGTGCGGTGTGTCACGCTGTGTGCTTTTGAAACTTGTAGGTATTGGCAGGCAGTCCACTAACTTGAAGCTCCCATTGCTTTCTAGGCAAATCGTGGCTCGTGGCCTGCTTGATGTGCTTCGAGAGTTCAGTGACAATGAAAATGACTTTATTAGTGTCATGGAGACCGTTGCGAGAATGTCGGAAGATGGAGGTAGCTGTATTTTCGTTTTCACAGTATGTAGCTGTGGTTGCAGTTTATTCTATTTTATTTTTTTAATGTGGTGCAT
This sequence comes from Copadichromis virginalis, assembly GCF_057382275.1. NCBI lineage: Eukaryota > Metazoa > Chordata > Actinopteri > Cichliformes > Cichlidae > Copadichromis > Copadichromis virginalis. The sequence continues at coordinate 35,594,449 of NC_140622.1, forward strand.
TAATGAAATATTGCAATTTGTGTAACTAAGAGCCCACAGTCCGAGCTGAGCTGATGGAGCAGATTCCTAACATCGCCATGTTTTTGCATGAGAGTCGGCCCAACTTCCCTGCTGCTTTCTCGAGATACTTGGTACCAATTGTTGTCCGGTATCTCACTGATCCGAATAACCAGGTAAGTCTGTAGACCTAAAGAAAACAAAAATAAGGTAATTGCAGAAATTCATATGAATTGGTATTGTTCGTTTGCCTTGTTTTGTTTTTAACCTCTGACCCTTGTATTTTTAAGGTGCGGAAGACGAGTCAGGCAGCACTGCTCGTCCTGCTGGAGCAGGGCCTCATCTCTAAAGCTGACATGGAGACCAAAGTTTGTCCAGTTCTACTCGACCTCACAGAACCGAGCAGTGACGATGACTACAAAATTGAGGCAGTGGCTGTAAGACAACACTGTATTTTAACGAAAAATGTTTAAAGAAATGTTGTAGTGGTTCTCAAACTGCGGGGATCACCAGGAGAAAAGCGGGGAGTTAAACTACGTAAACTTTTATGTAAAATAACCTCTGTTTAACTCAAATTCAAGTTGAACCCTGTTTTGTGTGGTTATAATCAAGAATAGTAAAATATAAAAATTGTGATATGTGGAGCACACCAGAGGAATGTTTTAGTATTGTAGCTGGAGATTGGGCTTGATGTAGTACGGCAGAATAAAAACACTAAACTGGATTTAGGCTACAGGTGTAGGTGTGACTTAGCAGTTAAACCTGTGAAGTTCTGCCCAGGTAGAAACCTTCAGTGGTGTCTTTTTATTACATTCTGGGACAAGTTTCTAAATGGTTTAAAATGAGTAAATAAGGACAGCAATATCATTGTACAGCATAATTTAATCTAAAGGTACCAAAGTTAAGTGGATTTTCTTTTATTAGTGGCACTTTTAGCGCATAAGCGATTCACTAATTTACTTAACTCAAATCAGTTTTTTTTTCTTTTCTTTTTTTTTTAAACCAGATTCATCCCCCTGAAACCTTTTATCATATAAACACAAACCCCTTCCTTTACTATTTACTCTTAATAACCCAATTTTTATTTATTTTTGTTCCTTTTCAACCTCAGTGCACATCTTATTTCTCTGAGGTTTTCTGTTAATTTCATGGTTCAAGGTTAATAAAATGAACCAGTAAACCGAGACACACTCGGAGATTGTGATGACACTAAACTCTGTTCTTGTTCTTCTCTGTACAGATCATGTGTAAAGTTGTCACCATGTTGAGCAAAGACACAGTGGAGCACTTGTTGCTGCCACGTTTCTGTGAACTGTGCAGTGATGCCAGACTCTTCCAAGTGCGCAAGGTAACGAGCTCAACCCGAAGGTATCTTTAAAACTCAGAGATGACTTAAAGCAGATGTTTAGACTGAAGTCACAACTTTGACAGTAAAAATTTAATTGTGGTTCTGCTGTTCCATTAGTGTAAATCCAATCACTCATTGAGCTAACTTTAATTCGTTTATGTGCGGTAACTTAGCTTACACTGCGCTGTTGTGTATTCAGTGTGGAATTTTAATTGGCTGGCGTAACTGGTGCCAGTTGGGGAACATGATTTAGGAGCCGTAAAGGTAGTTTAACTTGGCAGATAGCTTGTTATAGAAACTTGTATAAAAAGCATTTTATAAAGCAATCTGCCTCAAGGCTGCACTCTGAATGAATCATACAAATCAGTACAGGTTCCTATTTGTGATATTGGGACTCAACTCTTTTTAAGATGCTGTTTCTTGGTACCTTCTTATTCATTCAGGAACATTATTTTTTTTACAGTTTTACTCTTAACACAGAGACATTGGTATCATTTTTGTATTACAGGTGTGTGCAGCCAATTTTGGAGAATTTTGTTCAATTGTAGGCCAGGAGGCCACAGAAAAACTGCTGGTAAGATGCCCAATACTGTTTTTCTCACAGATTCGGTGTGTAATTTTATGCTATTATGCAAGATGAAAGTTTAGTACTGTGTCCTTGAAGCTTTTCTTTAGATGTGCCTTATGAATTTGCATAAAGTGCCTTATGTTGTGTTAAACTGTTGTGTAATCAGAATGATGTTATGTAACGTTTGCACGTCAGTAGTTTCTTCATGGTTTAAGGTTTCAGGCTGTACTGATGTGACTTTATTTTGACATAGATGCCCAAGTTCTTCGACCTGTGCTCAGACAGCCTTTGGGGCATCAGGAAAGCCTGTGCCGAGTGCTTCATGATGGTCTCAAATTCCACCTCTCCAGAGGTGCGGCGCTCCAAATTGTCCCCCCTGTTCATCAGCCTCATCAGTGACCAGTCCCGCTGGGTAAGATACACAAACACACAAGGACAGAGAGGAAAATAACTTGGAAATGGAAGAAGGGGGGGGGGGGGGATTTTGTTAAAATTACAATAACAATCAAGTGTAACGTCCTGAGTGGTGTGATGAAATTAGGGCAGTTGTTGCTTGGAGCTATCTTACATCCATCTTCCCTGTTTTCGATGCGGTATGCTTGCAACTTGTCAGACTTTCAAACTGGGACTTGAAATCAGAGTGTTGTCCTTTTGATGTGTCTAAAATTAAGAGCAGAATACACATTTTCTTCTGTGTAGCAGCACAGGATCATCATCTAACCAGATCCACAAGCTGTGTGTGTGTGTGTGTGTGTGTGTGTGTGTGTGTGTGTGTTTGTTTTTGAGCTTGCAGTTTGTGTACTATCTTTTGAGGGTATTTCTTACCTCATTGTTTCTAAGACTGATAAAATTTGAATGATTGGCACAGTGAGCAAGACAAATTTCTATATACTCCACTTTCAGGTACGACAGGCGGCTTTCCAGTCTCTGGGGCGCTTCATCTCCACCTTTGCTAACCCATCCACCACAGGCCTTCACTTCAGAGAGGATGGTGCACTACTAGAGGTTCCCAGATGTACATCTGACAGGTAAGATCACCTGTTTATCACTGCTATAACAAGAAGCATTAAGAGACTCAGAAATGTCCTTCTTTTGTCATGTCCACATAGTTTAAGACGAAATGCGTATGTCTCGAGTCGTGTCTTCTTAGGTCTGGATGTTTAGGCCATTAAGTAAGCTGTGAAATGTAGTTCAGGCTGTGATTATATCAACATGCAGGAGGTTTGAGTTTGGTCTTGGCACAGACGCTTCTGACTGTTGCATCATCAGTTAAGTGAATCATGGTTTGAATTCACTGGGTGTGACCTGAATGGTTCAGTTTTCTTTTCATTTTTTATCAGTTTTTATGTGGAGGGGAAAAAATGTCAAATAAATGGAACAGATTTTATTTTTTATTTTTATTTTTTTCTTCATGAATCCTCAATCTTCCATTAAGCTTTTAAGTGTGCTTCTGTTTACAACTTAAAAAAAATCTGTCGGAGGTAAAAGGCAATTGGAAACATTTAACTGCTGGCTTTGAATGGATGCATCTACTCAAAGTTATCTACAATTTCTTTTTCTCTTCCTCATTTCAGCGGCTGTTCCCTAAACTCCCTGAACTGCTCTGACATTAGCAGCTGCCACACAGAAAGAACCATCACCCACACGCCTCCAAACCAGGACGGGCGTGCCACGCCGTCACCAGAACATGTGTCAACAGCTGACAGCGAGGAATTGCACAACTTTGATAACAGCCACACCTTAGTCCCTGAAGAGATGCATGGCGGTTTCACCCACACAAACAGCAGTGATAGCCCGACAGCTACAAACAACGCTAAGAACACGAAAGAGGCGGAACAGACAGACGAGAACTTTAATTCTTTTCACTATTGGAGGTCTCCTTTACCTGACATCAGCGGGGAACTGGAGATGCTGAGTTGTCAAAAAATGGAAGAGGTAAAGGAGGAAAAGAGAGAAGAAGAGGAACCTACAGAGAATTGTAATGATTCCAAGTCTAACCATGGCAAACAAGCTACCAGCGACCAGATCCAGAAGGTTTTGGACTGTTTGCAGCCACACATGGATGACCCCGATGTACAAGGTAAGGATACGCAGGTAGAATATCTTTTGTCTTTTTGTACTGAACTGGCATGTAGATTCAGCTTTGCATGTAATTCGCCTCCAGCTCAAGTTCAAGTGTTGTCGGCAGCTCTAAAGGCAGCCCAGCTCGACAGTCCGACAGACGACAGCCCGACTGAACCCCAGCCAGAGCTTCAGCCAGAGCTTCAGACTGAAAACGGTGCAGACAGCCCTTCTGCAGAGAGTGAAAGTTTGGAGGTTCAGTCAGAGATAGAGGTGCAATCCACAGACGAAGAGCAAATGTCAAAAACTCCCACATCCTCAGAGTCGTGCCCCATCCAGGAGCAAGGAGACGAGGAAACGCAGACGGAGCCACTGGAAAACCAGGAGCAGTCTCCTCCCAACTCCCCCGTTCTGGTACGAGCCAGTGACTGTCAACTAATGTGACTGGATTTTTCTTGATGCAAGTAGTTGACAGTATTTTCACACTGCTGTAATGCATACTCTATTATTGCAGCTAAACTAAAACTAGGTGTGAGCTAGAACGTCTGTTCTGTCTTGTGGCATCACTGATGATCAGAACATGCATTTCTGTGTGTTTTCATTCGTGAAGTTAATGTTTGTTCTGCAGGATTTGATAAAGAAATGAAATGCCAAATCAAGTCAGCATTTTTTCCCTTTACTTTACATTTAGCTTATAATTCCATAAAAATTATAGAAAGAAACCCAACACTCAGTGATTCATTCCCTTGTGAGCAAGCTTTTGGTTGCTGGAGGTTTTTTTTCCTCCTCGCTGTCTGGTGGCAGCGAGGAGGAAAAAGCCTCCAGCAGAGCCAGGCTCAGGAAGGGTTGGTTGTCTGCCACGACTAGCCGGGGGCTGGATGGGAGGAAAGAGAAGGGAAAAAAAAAAATAGAAGGATGTAAAGATGTGACGCTTTTAGGAAAGGACACAAACTGAACAGCCAGCTTATTGTGCTGCTTAACCCCAGCTTGGAGTCGCATTTTTATTAAGGAGCTGCAAGTCAGGTTAAGGTTGCTGTAGCTCAAAGCAAAAAGGCACTGCATAATTTTATATTGCTGTGCCAGTGTTGTTGCTATTATGATCAGTGTTGCTCTAGGAGGTCTGCTGGATCTGACCGCTCATGTTATTTGCATTGTCATAGGTTTGCAGCTCAGGGGAAGAGATTGCACTGGGCAATTAGAAAGCCTTTAATACATTAACATTGTGAAAGGCTCAGTTTAAACTAGAAACTGTTTTTTACTTTACGTAATCAAGTGTCTCAAGTCCAGCATGGGTGCGTCTGATATCAAAGGCTCCAGAGCTACATTGTAACTGTTTTTACAAACAGCTGTAACTGATTTCGACCTGGTATGAATTGTTTTTCTCCAGTACTTGGTGCACGTCTGCGATCATTAACAGTATCTGTGTGAATTTGTCATTTCCTCAGGAGTCTGAACTAATTGAGAGTATGGAAGAGGAGGGAAAGGATGACTCCCCTCACAGTCCATTATCTGAGGATAAGCCTAAGGTCCAGGTGAGTCAGCAATGATATTTTCCAACCTATAAATATTGATCGCCATCTAAGAGTTGGTATTGATTAGCACTGACATGGATTAGTCGCTATGCTTGCCTGCTGCTCTGAGTGCAAACGCATTAATCTTCGTTTCCAGAACGTGATCCCGCAGCAGCTGCTGGATCAGTACCTCTCTATGACGGACCCGGCCCGCGCCCAGACGGTGGACACGGAGATCGCCAAACACTGTGCCTTCAGCCTGCCGGGGGTCGCGCTTACTCTGGGTCGCCAGAACTGGCACTGCCTCAAAGATACATATGAAACGCTCGCTACTGATGTGCAGGTAGTAATGCAAACATGAAAGGAAGCACAGGGTTATTTTGGGATTAGATTTGCTGTGTGACTCTAATAGGACAAACAACACCACATGAGAAATCTAAGCTGCCACACTAAGCTGTCACTAACTGACAAAGAATATGTTGTTTGGATTTTGGAGCTCTGGGATTTCTGCCAGACGTTGAGAGCTACTGTGCCGTGTCAGTGGTCAGCTAACTGGAAGCAGACTCCTTGCAGTGTTGAATTTTTATATGAGAGAAGGCAAGAACACAAACAATGACTAAACTTTATTTTGATGGATGACTCTTAAGCATTTCAAGACTACTAAAGTAAATTCTGGATGTGTCACGTGTGGGTTTTTTTTTTTTTTTTTTTTTTTTTTTCTTCGACCACAGTGTTGGTCTGGTGGCTTAAGATTTCAACATGTTCCTCTCATGAGTGTCAGTTTCTGAATGACATTTAAATGAGACCTTAACGCAACAGTGTTGGTGTACTTCAAAGAGCAGTGATTGTGACAGCACTCACACTGTTACCCTTTATTTCCTCACAGCACTGAATGTCTCTATAAGCATTAATGTAAGGTTGATGTTTTTCAGTGGTTTAAGTTTTTCTTAGTAATTTGATTGTGTTTTTTGATGTGGAAAAAGAAGCTAAAAGGATGTTTTATAAGCCGCTTCCTTGTTCATGGATGGTGTTATAATCCTTTTATGGCCCTTTCTCTCCTCCCTCGCTCTCAGTGGAAGGTGCGGCGTACACTGGCTTTTTCCATACACGAGTTGGCGGTTATCCTGGGGGACCAGCTGACAGCAGCTGATCTGGTACCCATCTTCAACGGTTTCCTCAAAGACTTGGATGAGGTCCGCATTGGTGTGCTCAAACACCTTTATGACTTCCTGAAGGTAAGATTACAGGTTCACTTACTTCTGGATCAAGTAAGATATAACTTTGGTTCGGCTGTGTTGACATTCACACTTCTGAAATGCTTTGTTTTTACAGCTCTTTGATTTTTAGCACACTCGGTGGCAGAATTTTGTCGTTTCCAGTAAAAACTGAGCCATATTGATAGGCTAGCTCTCTAATTGATCTGCTCTGTGTTCATCTTGTTGTTGTTGTAGCTGCTGCACGCAGACAAGAGGAGAGAATATCTGTACCAGCTGCAGGAGTTCATGGTGACGGACAACAGTCGCAACTGGAGATTTAGATACGAGCTGGCAGAGTATGTCGTCTTTTCTTCCTACTGTCAGGATGAAAAGCTGGAAACACATTTAATTTTAAGCTAACACTCGTTCAGATAGGCTCACATTGTTTTACTGTTTAATTCTGCTCTTGCTGTTTGATTTAACTTCATTGCTCTTAAATTGTGATTCACTTTTTGGTTGATTGTACTAGCGTGTACCGTGTATTTGAGTGAAGCACTCTGCTCCTTTCCCCCTCTGCAGACAGCTGATCCTGATCATAGAGCTGTACAGCCACTATGACGTGTATGATTACCTCAGAGAGATAGCGCTCACACTCTGCTCTGATAAAGTCTCCGAGGTCAGGTGGATCTCTTACAAACTGGTAAGCTTACTTTTTTTGTTTGTTTGTATTTAAAAACCTTCCACCCTGGATGATTTTAATGATGATTGGTGGGGGGCAGCTTTGGCAGCTTGTAACACATAGCGAGGTCAGCAGAAACTCTGGAAACTTTAGAGGAAATGAATCACTCAAATGGAAGTGTTCATGCGTGGCCTGTGACCGATGAAGTAACGTCCTGATGGCTGTGTTTGATCATCTTGGCTCATCTCCAAGGACACAGTACAGTCGACAGATTAACTGAGGGGAAACCTGTACCGCCAAGTTCTTGTTTGTGTAACAGAGACAAATTCATAATCATGCTAAATATAGATTGGCTTTTCCTTTTAGATGCACTGCAGAGGGAAAAAAATGTACGTTTTTTTTTTTTTTCTCAGCGACTCACTCGTCAACTCTTGTGTTCTCAGGTGGTGGAGATCCTGCAGAAGCTTTATGCTTGCGGGGCTGATGACCTTGGCCTGAACTTCATCAACGAGCTCACTGTTAGATTCTGCCACTGTCCCAAGTGGGTGGGGAGGCAGGCCTTTGCCTTTATCTGCCAGGTGGGTAATGCTCATCTCAAGTGTCCCAGTTCTCTCGGCTTTAAATGTCTGTAACTGCATCAGTGACTGTCCATGCTGCTGCTGCTGCTACTGGGAAATGGAATAAAATAAATTAAGTGACAAACCAGATGCCATTTGGAGCTTTGAGGTAAAACAGCCTTCAAGCTGCATATACACGAAGTGTTGAAGCTGACAGCCAATCATTTAAGGATATTCCAGGCTCTGGTTGCCTAGATAACCTTCTACTAGATTTAGTCCTGGTCAGATGGCAATCAATGATATCCTGTGTGCTCACTGGTGACCTCTTCAGTCACTCACCTGGAAATTGTTTATCTCTGGTCCCACCCATTTCCTGTCGCCTGTGGTTACGTGACCCATAGTCACTGGATGTCATGGAATGTCATTCACTTGTCGGCTTGTCACTTCCTGTTAGGACAAAGCTGAAGTGCCATTTATAAAAGTTTTTTGGGGGAGGGGCATCCCCAAGGAGGTTTGTGAAAAATCACAAACTATGTAATAGAATTATTCCCTTAAAACTACTTTTGTTAATTGGAGTTAAAATTACTGAAGCAGAGCAGGCATTTAGTTTATCAGATGAACAGGAAATAACAGGAAAATTGCAGACCAATCACAGTTGACCCCCCCCCCCCCAATCCCCAAAAGGCTTGTTCTGACCAAGTGGGGGGGAAAAAACAGTTATTGTTCCTGGATAATGTATAATTTACTTTCAATAAAAACCTTTGTCCATTTGAATGCAGTGAAAATTTGTCTTAAACGTGTCTCTTAATGTAAACAAATGAAAAACAAAAAAAAAAAACATAAGCATGTACATGTCACATGTATATAAACCTCATTATGAATTGTTAATCATGTTAATGTTTAATGTAATACTACATTAGAATTCACAATCTGGTTTTTAAATTGTTATGATGAAATGTGAGCTTTCTCCTGGTGTGTGATTGTTTTAAATGGACAGACGATACATGCAATAGCAGTGGTTGTTTCATGTCATGTTCACGTCGCATAAGAGATGTGCAGTGACATGAGCCTGTTTGTCAGCTTTTCTGTGTGGTCAGATGCTTTCGTTATGTTGCTGCATCACCCTCACTGAGTGCATTTTGACTCACTACTTCCTGCATTTGGTTTGCTCTTGCCAAATATTTCCCATAGGCCGTAGTGGAGGAGGATTGCATGCCCATGGAGCAGTTCAGTCAGCATCTACTGCCCAGCCTGCTCAGCCTCTCATCAGACCCCGTGGCAAACGTCCGCGTCCTGGTAGCCAAGGCTCTACGACAGAGCGTGATGGAGAAAGGTAATCCATAAAAAAAACTGACCATCTAAAGGTTTTCATACTTCATCAAGAAAAAGTACAGGGCATAATTGTAAAGCTGTCAGCATTCGGTTTTACAACGTTAACCAACAGCATGGCGTGAGATGTTGGTACACTTGTAGATTTTTGAGCTTTGGGCAGAATCAGGGGTGTCTTTTTTTTTTTTTTTTTTTTTTTCCCTCTGTTATCATCATAAGCTTTTGGTCATAACATACTTCTCCCTTTGAGTGTATTAAATATGTTTTTATGTTGGTAACTATATTGAGCTCTGAGATTTAGGTGAGTCGGTGTTGTGACACTGAAGTTGCAGTTGCTTTGTTTCTTAAAGTCAAAGTTACTCTCCCTTCAGCACAAGCTCTGGTCATTTGCTCATAACTTTTGATTCTTCCCACTAACTGAGTTTTGTGTCCAGCGTACTTCAAGGATCCGGGCTGTGCTTGCGCTGACGAGCTGGAAGAGACCGTGATGGCTCTGCAGTCCGACAAGGACCGGGACGTCCGCTTCTTTGCCAGTCTGGACCCAAACAAAGGCTTGATAGACACAGCCCCCCTGATCTAGCCTCGGCTCTCCCCCTCCAAGCCCTGTTACAGCCCACCTGCCTGTCTTACCTACCTGTTTGTTTGACTGACACCCAGTCAGTTGTAAACTGCAACACCAGCACCTGACCAGATTCCCCAGCCGCTCGCCTGCTGGGCAGATTCACACCGACGACCACTTGAGAAACGATGGCAGATGTTCAGGTTGCTACGTTAAAAGTATGAGCATGCTCAGACACCACAGCTCTGTCTCTGGTTGGGCAATACAAAGCGCACATTACCTTCACAGCAACAACAATGAGGAGAAGAATAAAGAAAAAAAAAAAAAAAAAAAGAGCAAACTTGTGAATTTTCATAAGATGAGCAGGACTCAGACGTCAGCTGGACTGCTTTGCGTCAAGCTGCCGTATTTTACACCTGAACTTTCCCTCTGCCTCCTCCACACTAACATCGACTCAGTCCCCAAACACAGACTTGTAAAACTACGACAGGCTCTCTGTCTCCAAAGCTAATTCTAAGCTTGACTATGAAATTGAGGTTTTGTTCTTGTGTCTTTTTTTTTTTTTTTTTTCTTGTGAATTTCTTAACGAACAAGCGGGCGAGGCCTGCCTGACTCTGATGTGTGCACTAACTCAGGGGGACTCATCTGAATCTCAACAGCATTATTAGCTTACACATTAAGCAGAAGCTCCTGGATCCCTCATGGAAAGAAAACAAAAAACAAAAAAATCTCCAGCAGTCTGAGCAGCAGACCAGCCAAACCAAGTAGCTCTGCTGGTGTCTCGCGCCTCAGTTCATCTTAAATGCCTGTTGTCTCAGACATCCTTTTGTCTTCTAAGATGTCCTCTGGGTTATTGTCTGTTCACTTCTAGCTTCTCATGTTTCTCCCCCTCTCTTTCACCTGGTCTTCATGGGCCACTAAAACCACTACTGCTGCACAGAAGTAAATGCGATTCTGCCACTCAGCGTAACTCAATTAAATTCATATCTTTTATAAAATAACAATGACCTAATGAACTTTTGATTGCTTCCCTGCTCCGTGTCTGTTAACCAAAAATGTGACACAAACTGTCTCCCAAAGAGCAGGAGGCTGATGAAATACCTCTGCTTGGACATGACTGGCCAGTGTGAGGAGCATCTGTGGTTCAAACAGGCTCTGAATGTCCTCAGTTGGTGATTTATTTTATTTTTTTCCCCTGTGGTGTTAACTCAGACATTAATAACAAGGGCTCATGAAATGACACAGGGTGATGCAAAACTCAGAGAGAAGAGGAAGAAAGCAAGCACATTGATGGATGATTTTTTTTTCTTTTTGGCATGTTTTTTTCCCCCCTCAAACTTTGTGTTTGTGTGCGTGTGTGTGTGTGTGCATGTGTGTGATTGTGTGCGCGCGTGTTTAAAGGTCCATTTCACTTAAGGTCGACCTCCTGATATTGAGTTGTGACCACGGTGGTGTTCAGTGGATCCGACTGACCGGTTGTAAATTAGGAAATAGGAACGGCAGTGTTAGTAGGCTAAAAAGATGCCTGATCATTGTTTCCCTGTCTCGGTGGAATTATTTCAAGTATGAGATTTTTCACAATTTTGGACAGCTTTGAACCTGTGGAAAAAACATTATGGAACCAAGGCCAGTGTAGTCGGGTTTTCACCCGGTTTGAGATGCGTTATAAATATTGGGAGCAGTCACCAAGTCACTTTGTAGTCTCTCGAGCTTGTCTGTTCTTCCTCTCTTGTATATGGTAACCCCCCCCCCCCCCCCCCTTTTTTTTTTCTGTTTTTAGCTTAGAAATAAGTTGAAAACTTAAATCGATTGTGGTGTGTGAGCTTTGCATCTCAAGTCCTCCTTCCTTTGAAAGGAGAGCTCACTGCAGTAATGGCGGTGTCCACTCATCTGTCTGTCTGCAATTTGTGTCCCATCTCATTTTTTTTTTTTTTTTTAATGTAGAACAGTTAATATATACATTTTATGAGAATTATTTTTCTTTTTCAATTATGCACCACTGTTCAAAGATTTTATATCCTAACTTTACAAAATTTACAACCTTTGTAATATTCAATGGTTTCTTTTAAAAAGACATTTTATGTAATGTTATTTTTAGTATTCTGTAATTAAAATTATGAAAATTACAATGCTGTGTTGGTTGCTTTGTTTTGCCGTTATTGTCTGCTGTGGTTCAGTCATACAAGGTTAATCTGTTGTCCAACATTTAAATGTTAGTTAATGGCTAAAACATTTCCTGGAAATGAACAACAAAGGTTTGAACCACGTAAACAACTGAGCAATCCGATATTAGATGTTTAGATCTCAGCCTATACTGATTTATATGGAGTAAAAGGAAAATCTGACAACTAGTATCAGCTGATGTTCTTATACACTCAGTGGCTACTTTTTTTTAGATCCACAGGTTCTTCACGCAAATATCAATTTGGTCAGTCACATTGTAACTGTGTCATGTAGACATGAAGATGATCTGTTGAAGTTCAAACTGAGCATCAGAATGGAGAAGAAAGGTGATTTACGTGACTGAGTGAGGCTTAGTTGTTAGTGCCAGACAGGATGGTCTTTCATAGTATTTCAGAAACTGGTCATGTACTGGGATTTTTCTCTCAGTTATCTCTAAGGTTTACAGAGACTAGTCAGAAAATATCCAGTAAACTGTTCTCTAGGCTAATGCTAGAGGAGAATGGATAATATTCTTCCAGCTAATAGGCAACAGTAACTTAAATAACCAAGGTCTGCAGAAGAGCAACTCTGAACGCACAATGTGTCGAACCTTGACTACTTCAGCACAAGACTACATTGGCTGCCACCTCTGTCAGCTAAGAACAGAAAATTACAATTTATACAGACTAACAAAACATTAGAAAAACATTGCCTGGTCTGAGTCTTGATTTCTGCTGCAACATTTAGAAGAAAGGGTCAGAATTTGGAAGAAATCATAGATCCATCGTTAAGGGTGGTGGTGAAATCGTGCGGGAGGATATGACTCCAGCACAATGATCCATCTGGCATGAAGAAATAAGACTGGGCTGAATATTAAATGTGTACAAAAAAGCGCATTTGATAGTACAGGCTTGATTTCAGGATGCTGTAGCTAGAAGTGTTTTGGACTGATGATGTCATTAAAGCTGTAATGTGTAAATTGCCACAAATTTCTATCACTTATTATCCCCCCACCCCAACACACACACAGGTACATATACACTTGCTTGCACTCTTAAGAGCACAAAGTCTATTTATTATCACTTCTTTAAAATCTTTAGATTTGAAGCAGCAATTTTCTTTAAAAGAAACAAACTAATTGCTGATTAATATCAATCTGTCTTTGTGGTTTCTGCTGTCCTTCCTGCTGATGGGAACTCCTGACAGAGCCCCTCACGTCTTTCTGAAAAGCAGCAGCTTACGGTCCCATGCAGTGCTGCCAAAGCTCTGGATTAGCTCCATGCCACAGTGTCTTTCTAGGTGTTCCCTGGCATGATCTGCCACATCCCCTCGGATCTTCAGGGTCTTAAAGTGGTCAAAGTCCGAGCGTCCCAGCTTCCTCAGCCGCCGGGCTGCAGAGCGATAACACTTCCAGGGCTGGGCCTCCAGCAGAAGGTGCTGGCTCATGGAGGACAGGCGAGAGAGCAGCTGCAGCAGGCCCAAGTCTCCGTGGTTTAAATGGACCCACATGGTCACAGCTAGACACAGACACAAGTGGAAGTGAGAGCAGCCGTGCAGGCTGAGGTAGTCCTGCAGCTGGTTGGTGTCTTTGGTGATGTCGAGAGGGATGAAGGTGATTCTGCTTGGCAGAGGGTTTATCTCCTCCGCTCGCTGAACTAGAGTTTCATCCAAGTCGAAGCCCAGGAGGTGAACTTTCCTCCTATCAGGCTGTTCCTCAGGCACCAGATGTTTGTAGAAAGCTATGCTCAGTTCCTGCCGTTCAGTAGGTGAAAGGAAAGAAAGAGGACAGCTGTTATAGAGCTGACAATTTAAAGTGATCCTTAAAGATCAGCCTCTAAATCTGTTTTAAAGTGTCTCTGAGGAAGGTTTTTAAAGATATAACGTCACCAGAACTTACGTAATGGGTGTGATCCCTTATATCCAAACCTCTGATAAGTCATTCAACTAAAACAAATGTGGTATGAGGACAGAAATTTACATTTAATTATTAGTCTGGATTATAAAAATGAGTCTAAACGCAAATATGAGCATTTATGCATAATCGAGAACATATCAAAAAGTCCTGCCTATTTAAAGGGGGCCACTTAGGGATATGGCCTAAATCATTAGTATGTATGCATGAAAAAACAACAGAGGTGGACTTACCCCCGAGTTACAGCCCACGTCCACGATCAGCGTGGTCTCATCACTGTATCCTAAATCCCTGAGCAGAGCCGGTGGAATCAGACTCAGGCGGTTCTCCGGAGGGTTGAAGCTGTAATAATTTATGAAGTTACCGTAAGGAGCGGCGCCAGGATCGTTTATTTCATCGTCAGCATCAGCCTTGCTGTTCTTCGAACAGGTTGCCATTGTAATATGTGCGTCCCCTAAATGACTCCGGGTAGAAAACAGTGCTGACCGAACTGTTAACTTTATTTAGTTAATTATTTAAAGTTAAATAATATCAAACTAAACTCCTTGTAAGTAAGATCATTTATAAAAAAAAAAAGTACCAAAATGGCTACATATAGCTAGCATATGATCGATAATGACGCTGTTTTGTTTTTAAGTGAATAGTGTTGAACAGTTTCCAGAGTTGAAGTCTAGCACAGTCGCTTAATGGAACTTACTTACTCAAGGGCTCTGGGTTCTAGGAGGCAGGGGTGAGCCAAGGTGGCAACAAGCTGACGTTCAGCCTGACGCCATGGTAACGGTAGCCTCTGATACGGTCTCTGCGTCTACAACAGGGATGTCAAACTCATTTTACACAGTGGGACACATATACAGCTCAGTCGGATCTATAGCGGACTGGACAAAAAACAGGATGTGTTTTTTCTTTGGTTTTGTATGAATGGCCACGGGGAAGCTCTACGCTTCCGTATAAAATAGTTGATCACATTTTACTTACTTAAAAAAATAAAAATAAACATGCAGTTTAATTTTGTAGACCACTAAAATTCAACTTATATGATCCTTCTCTAACGTAACAATATTTCACAATTAAAATGCTGTTATTATTATTTATTTATTTTTACCAGGCCATTTTTATTTGTTTCACAGTTTAGCAACTAGCCCTGCCTTTTGTCCCACAATGCACCTTCACTGTAAAATGTTCTTCTGAAATAAACCGTAGCGTCTTGATTAAGTACTACAGGGGAAATATCTAAAAACTCAGAGATTCACTCTGTGTGCTGCCGCAAACACCCCCCGTAAGTAGGTGGCGCGCTGCTGTTTTGCCAAATCAAGAAAAATGTCTCATTTGAGTGCCCGTACCTGCACCTTACGAAAGCGAGTCCCCTAAAGTAGCATAGCAGCTGTGCTGACATTGAGAGTGATAACGCAGGATAGCACAGTCTTATAATTCCAGGTAAGAAAAGACAAAAGTGTTGACCACGAGAGCTTTTTCGAGTCGTGTATCGGTTGTTAATGCGCACGCACAGAGCTGGACAACAGCTGTTTTTGAGCTCATTGACAGGGAGGAGATAACTTGTCCTGTCTGAGAATGAAAACAGCTCCCAGGTGTCCAGCCAAAAAGTGATTTCCGGTGTTCCACGTTAAATGTTTTTTACGTTAACTGGTTAGATTTGTTTATATATTCCACTGTACCACATTCTGCATGTTACACGGCTACCAATCCAATCAATGTGTGTCATTAAATCTGTTTATTTTAAATGCTAACACCCCAAATTCTTATTAAATAATCGAGTTCACTTGTAAGGTGCTCTGTAGCCATCTCCTCTTTTTAAATCCAGTTTGTCGTTTTTTGTTTTTAACCCAGATTAGTGACTCTGATTGGGAACAAAAGCTCCAGCAGCTCAGCGCGGGGGAAACAAGCTACATTTGCTTATTTTGTGCAGAATATTGTGGTGAAATTACCTTTTACTGGGAAGGCAGCAGGTCATGTTAAACTGTGACTATCACCAATTAACGTGGGCGTGTTTCCTAAATCAGCAGCATGTGTTTAACTGCGGATCTAACATCTGGAACTCGGAGATGGAATATGTAAACAAATCTTAACCATTTAGCCTGTATTTAAACTGTTGGAAGTTACTTGTTATAATCTATCAAACATATCTCTCTTTTTGAGGCAGAAAGAACAATCCTGCCACAGGTTAGATGTTGTAGTGCGTTTCTTGTAAAGTAAAAAGTTGAATTAACTGTAACAATGTGTTTTTCAGTAGAAACATAGGCAAAAGGGCAGCTTACACTTCTGTAAAAATACTTTAAGTGGCAAAAAAGACTTGATTGATTCTAATGTTGAACAGAGAAAAGGCACTATAATGCAGAGTCATCAGGAAACTAAAAAAAAATATACTTTCTATATAGCACTTTGTAAATCCTGTTGACTCCAATGTTTACCAATATAAGATATTAAAGATACAAAAGCCTTGGCAGGAATAAAAACTAAAAGATTTAATGCCTCACTGCCTCCAGGAGGTCCTGAGACTTAATTAATTTGTAATTAAGGTTTTTGCTGGTGTGATTGGTAAAGCTGAGCTTGTTTGTGTGACAAGCAGGAGCAAATGTTTTTGATAAAATCTCAGTCATCTTGTTCCAGCTTGTCCAGTCCAATGGTGGGAAGTATCAAGTACTTCTCAATAGTTGAGTATTTCCATTTTAGTCTACTACTTGTCAGGAACATGCGGGTTCAGTACTTATATTTAATGCACACGTATAGTAAAAGGTGTGGATGATGGTGATAATGTTGGGAGTATTTATCAAATTAACAGATAACAAATATTCTCTCTTTAATAACTGACTTCAAGTTTTTGATTTAAGAACCAGTGATGTTTGCAGTGTTGTCACTGGTTACTTTTCAGCTTATGAACCCATTTTAATCTCTTGTTCCTGACTTCCTTCAGGATCCCCAGCATGGTAACAGGAAAGCGGCTCGCAGACATCGGCTATCGGGCATTTTCTGCCTCGATGATGCTGCTGACGGTGTACGGGGGCTACCTGTGTGCAATGCGAGGGTACCGCTACATGGAGAGGCAGAAGCAGCTGAAGCTGGCAGCAGAGAACCAGGATCCTGAAGTCATCAAAGACTGACAAAAGCTCTGCTTTTTGCACACATGTGGACATTTCTCATTCCTCCTCGTCTTTATCCAGCAGCGAATCGTGATGTTTATTCTTCAGAGGACACTTGTGTGATTCCAGCAAGGGCACGGCCCCCTTAAAGACGAGGATTTGTTTATAAAGCTCCCAGAAAATTAACCACGAGCATATTTCCATCACTGGCTTCTGTCAAATTCATTCTGAGCTGCACTATTTCAGGAATAAGATGTAATTGTTTGTATTATATGACATTAAATGCATTCAGCTACACAGTGTTGTGTAATATATTGAAATAGGATTCAAATAAGATGAGACAAGCAGAAACACTTAACAGAATATATTTGGAAAGACACATTTTTTAGGTACTAAAGTAGGAGTTGCAGACCTTTATTATTATCCTCATATCTGGAATTCTTTACAGGCAGTGATATCCAACAATTTCATCAACGTTTTGGTCTCGGAAGTAAAAAAAAAAAACAAAACAAACAATAAAACAAATCTCTCACAACATTGCGGTAAAGGGTCGTTTCACAATGAACTGCAAAGGGCAGATATGTTCAGCCACACTGTCTCTCACAGCCGGTGTCGTGCTTTTAAGAGCTGTAATATTACATTAATGTTGCTACGTCTGCAGTGACACACCTGTGCCCTGTGCTGTCTGTTGTGAATTAACCCTTAGAAATAACCAAACAAGTTCATCTGACCAATAAAACTGGGAGAGAACTTTGAATCCAAAGAACATCTTCAAGCACAGGATAAATCCCAACATTTGTAAAAACAAGGCTATGCAAATCACTCGCTTCAACAGACTTCATTGCAGCTTTTACGTGTCGCCTCATCACACGACCCAGTGTCTATCTATCATCAGTTCACCAACACATGAATCTCTGTGCACTCACTGTCAGTGTAGTGTGTGTGTGTGAGAGAGAGAGAATGTGGGAGTGAACTTTGCGCGTCAGAGGAATGTCAGAAGACAAAGCTCTCTAAGACACTGCGAGGGGATGAACGGCAGGGGGCTTCAGGCTCCGCGTCACCAGCTGTTGTGGTTCTGAGCTCGGGCTTTGGCAGAAGCACAGTGGCCATTAGTGCCATTTTCTCCCTTACAGGGATGAGGGGAGGTCTTGAAGCCTTGTGTTGGCGAGGCTGACTCATCTTCAGAGCTGCTCTCTATGTCGCTGCGGACATCATTGCCCACCTAGGAGACGCAGAGTATGACATTAATGTTAAAAAATTAATTACCAACACCGCAGCAGACTGAAAGTAGGCCATTCTGTGTAATTTGTGAAGGTGATGGCTTTAGCATCTTATTAACAAGGACACTGCAGTTTTTAAATTATAATGCTAACCAAGCCATCATGGCAATATGTGAAAAAGTAATCACACCGTAAACCTAATAAATGTAGTTCTTCCTCAGAAGAGCGGAAAAACCAATCAAGCATTTGTGATAATTGGTAATGAGTTTCACATTGCTGTGGGTGAATTTTGGCTTTCTTCTCTTTGTTATTTTTATTTCTTTTTCACTTGGGGTCAGGTAGGTTTGGATGAAAGCTATTTTTTGAATGAAATGATCATTCGTAAAAGTGCATTTTGTGTTTGTCTGGGTTATCGTTGTCTGATATTAAAACATCACCATCAGACGTAAGCAACCCATTTTCACACCAGGTAGGACATAAACACAGCGGAAAACTTGTCTTCGCCCATTTCTGATGGAAACAGGAACTTCTAATCAACATCTCAGATGATTTATATTACTACTAAGTGTCTCTTCTATTTCACTTACATTCATATATTTACAATATTTCTAAAAAGCTCTTCCTTTTTATTAACATTTACAGAAAAAATAAACATGCATGTATTTCAAAGCACTTTTTCAGAAACACGTCCAAAGTCTTGTTGGCCAACAAGTGCACAACACTTCCACAAAAGCTCATCTTGGTTATTACTCTGACGTTTCCTCCATATTGGACGCAAAACAAGATGCTGCACCTTTGACAAATGAGGTTAGTGAACTTGCATCAATGCAGACACGGTGGTGGAGGGCTTTACTACCCACTTCCACTTACAGTTAGTTTGTTTGAAAGAAGAAATAATTAAAGGAACTTTTCACATAAATGTGCAAATGGTGTGAGCGGGCGTAGGGACAGGGTCTTGGAACGTGGCTTCACGCTTTAGTTCGACTCACAGCGAGTAATAAACAACAAATTAAAGCGTTACGAGAAGATGCTTCATATTAATGGAAACCGCAGTTAGTGTAACAACTGGATTATACTCACAACATTTGCCACAAGGTGGTGCTGTGGGACAATTTCGACACCGTCCTCACTAATGAGAAACAGTGGGACATACCTGACATTCATAACACTTTTACCACATTACTTATCATTTACTCTCCTCTTACTGCTGGCTTCAAATTCAGTACAACGACTGTCTAATAAAAATCTACTGCAGCTACTATGAGTCTTTATGCAAACGAATAGGACGGATGATTTGTGAAAGAAATCACGGCAGAGGGAGTGAACAGAAACTTACAGCCAAACACAGAGAAGTTGTCAAGCAGACAGAGCAGACGCAGAGAAGCAAGAGAGCAGCGGAGGAGGGCTCATTGGACAAAGATAGACAGAAAGACAGGATCTCCCTCTCTCATTCCAGAGGGAGAGGAAGCAAACTGCGTCTGCAGAGAGAATGAGACACAGTCAGGGATGGAGGGGAAAAAGACAAGAGGCAGCAAAGGCGTTACCAAAAATAGCCGTGGTGTCATCTTGGACAAACATTCTGTTTGGTGTGCTAACATACCAAACACAAATGTAATAAAAATATAAACTTCCAGCCCAGGGTGTGTCAACTGTAGTGAAGTGAAACTAGCAGGTGTTCATACCACATTACAAAAATCATTCTACCAGGTGACAATACACTTTGTGTTCCTCTTGTGCAGGAAGGGTTTGACGTGTTGCATTCAAAGCCCAATTTGAGGATTTTCATTATCGACTGGCCTGCTTTTAATTAAATGAAAATGTCAGGGAATAGTGCAAAGTACACATTCAGAAGTCATGATATAAAACATACATTAACTGTTTGTTAAGGCAAACACCTAATCGGCCAATCATATGGCAGCATGTACACATGGTCAAGTCAACCTGCTGAAGCTCAAACTGAGCATTAGAATTAAAAAAAAAAAAAAAAAAAAAGATTTAAATGACTTTGAACGTGCCATTGTTGTTACAGCAACTGACGATCTACTTGGATTTACCCAGATAACAATCTATAGGGTTTGCAGTGAATATTCAGAAAGAGAAAATATCCAGTGAGTGGGCAAAACTTCACTGTTGATGTCAGAGGACATAAGAGAATGGACAGAGTACAAAAACTCACATAACCACTAGTTAGAACCAATGTATCCAGAAGAGCATCCCTGAACACACCACCAAAGCATTATTCAATCCCGCTCTGTATCAATGGTACAATGGTGCTTGTGTAATGACACTTTGAACTCCTTATTACTAACTGAGCATTTAAAGCAACAGACCACCTGAGTATTGTTGCTCACCATGTCCATCTCTTTATGACTACAGTGTAGCATCATGTGATCCAGCAGGACAGCGCACCGCATCCCAAAACCTAAGTAATCTGAAATCAGTTTCTTGAAAATAAAATTGAATTCACTGCACTCAAACAACCTTCACAGTCACCAGGATCTCAATTCAGTAGAGCACCTTTTGGATGGGGTGGAGCATTGTGGAATACTGACATGCTATCATGAACCAAAATCTCTGAGAAATGTTTTCAGCACCTTGTTGAATCTGTGTCATGAAGAATTAAGACAGTTCTGAAGGCAAAGGGTGGTACTAACAAATTGTACACAATAAAGTGTCCATGAATGTGAATGAGTGAATCTTGTCATTATAATAGCTTGTATTGGAGATTTTCTTTAGTCAAAATAAACAGTTCCTGACAGCTGAACTCTCCTTGTGACCCACCTTGCCTCGCAGGATGGCTTTGATGGCTATACGGGCTATGAGGTAGGACCAGATGATATGCAGCACTTGGAGGACCAGAAGTAAAACGTTGAAGAGCCACCAGGACGGATACGGCCCGACTATGGCCCAGCTCTCAAACATAGTAGAGTTCAGGACCCTGTTTGAAGGAGGAGATAAACAGGCGTATGTGTGAAGACTGGCTATGTTATAGTCCCAGAAATAGACCTGAAAATAAGCTTAAGCAGCACTCTTTAAACGAGTCTTACTTTAACATACAGAGTGGAATCCCGACCTGCAAGCCAAAGGCAGCGATGCAAGCGAGTAACACAGATCTACGGTAATGTCACTTGAGTGGTCTGTGAGGTCATGTCTTCCTTTACATCCACTTGAGTGACAACAGGTTGTCAACAGACCCACCTCCCCAGCACAGGTATAGATTTCAGCCCAGGTAGCTGCAGCGGCAACACTAGCTTTATCACTCATCCACACCAAGACACTGAATATAGCTGCTCAGGTTACTTTTGCCAGTGATAGGTTCCCTATTGTCTGTAGGACTGTCTCTCTTTCTGGAAGTTGAGCTGCAACATCCAGGTCTCTGCCGAGGAATAGCAGGCATCCAAACATGTCCCTAAATGTAAACACCAGCACTGATCTCAGTGTTCTGGGCCAGAGGTAAAGCCAGTGAATCTTTAAGACGTCCTGAAAAAGGATTCATCTGATCTAGAACAGTGCTGCTACCTGTTTCAGATTATAATTTTATTTAAACAGGAGCACATGGCATTTTTTTCTTTATTCTTAGGTCAGCAGCAATACATTTAAGCACTGCAGATTAAGTGCAGGCTGCGTGTTTCTGAGTGACAGCTGTTAGATATGTCACAGCCAATCAGGTGACAACAGATTATGCTCTTCTTCTTCTTCTTCTTTGTTTTTTAAATTTAAGAGCTGTTTAACATAACCTTCCCAATGCACAACAGGTAGATGAAAAGAAAAAAGCTAAAATCTATAACCACCTATAGCTATTCATTCTGACACTGCTGGTGTACTTACCATATTGGATATATAACAAGCCGTGTGATAAAGAATGCCACGCTAAAGACGATGAAGAGGAAGTCACACAAGCGCTGATACTTGGCATAGTTTGTCATTTTGGCCGCCTGTTGAAACACACACACAAAAGCAAAGAGCACAAATAAAGCATTATAATACGTTTTGTTCTGTATCACAGCACAGATAAGAAGAAGTTACCAAAAACAGAAGTTGGTTCCAGTTCATCTCCATTGTTTAGAGACCCAACTGGCGATAAGCAAAAAGTCTGGTAAGCAATAAATATCCTTAAATCCGTTGGGCATCTGTCTTCGCCTTTAGACAATAATTCTGATGGCAAAAGAGCCAAACGGGACAGGCAAAAATAAATAAATAAATAAATAAATAAATAAATAAATAAATATCCTTTGGGAAAAAACCAAGGCTGCTCAATTACCAATGGCAGTTGTATCTTACTCCCTTTACCATAATAAGTTTCTACGTGTCCTGACCATTTCATCGTAATTCCTGCTGCGTGTCATATGTGCTTTCAATTGACAGGAGCTCGCAGCTCATCTAAAATATTGCAGTTTGCATTATAAATTACATAAATATGTACACAGCCATTTCAGCTCAGAGTATTTTGGTATATATTTTGCATATCTTTATTTTTATTTAATTTTTTTAGTCTGCTTAGTATAGTTCCTTGTAATTGTTTATATTGCTTTTAAATGATTTATTCTATTCATCTATTTTATATGTGCATTTTTTCTGTTTGGCATCTGCTGTGACAGCAAAGGAATTATTTCTTTGTACAGGAAAATATATTTTACTGTGTATATGACAATAAAACTTTTAAATTCTGCCAGGACAGTGAAACCAAACCAGCAGCAGGTGGCGATTTGAAGAGCTTCCAGGGAATTAACATGTACAGGATGCAAAACAGCAAAGAAAAAAAAATGCTTACTGACACCAGCGTGAGTAACTGACCTCTAGCAGGAAGTCAGAGGCGTCGTGGACGCACAGTACGAGGCTCCCCACTCGCGCCATGTTGTTGACGTAAGAAAAGCTGATCAGGCTGACTGTAGCGAGGTGATGGATGAACATGATCAGGAAGTCCTAAAAAATAAGTAAAGAAAATAGGAAAGTCAGAGCACTATACAGAGCACTGTATATGCTCTATGACTGTTCTCCTGTGATGTGCATCTGTGTGCCTACCACTTCCATACTGAACTGTCTCAACTACCTTTGAATTCATTTTGTGCCTGCAGTAATGCCACACTTTGGCTGAACTACAGTCCCTCTGGCAACCCTTGAACTTCAGCCAATACATTTATTAGGTCAGTATTTGAAGCTGTATTTCATGTCTGTAAGCAGACTAAGTACCATAAGTTTAAATGTTTGCAACAAAGGAAAAACACATGATTATGCCGCATGTAATGTCCTCATGAATCAGAAACATAGTAAACAAATGTAAACACTAAAGGGGCAAACAGTCAAGCCATTGAATGTGGACCTATTACGCCCCTTTCTAACGCCCTATTTTTACCCTTAAACTGTACTAGAATAGTTCTGCACAATTATTGCCTCAAAATATTTCTTGTTCTTTGCATAGCAGGTTAGCCAGGCTGAGATGACCATATTAAAGTTTTCCTCTCCCACAGACACAAAAATCTAGAGAGAAGAAAGTCAAAATAAACACTAAAAGCAACCCAAAAACCTCAGTCATATTTTATATACGATGGAAAAGAAGGGCATGAATAACATTAAGCTGTGATCGCCTATGAAAAATAATAGCAAATAAACAACTAAATGTCACTGCGCTGACAACTAAAATGCTTCAGGATGTCTGGCAAATTAACAGAACATAAATCACTCTACTTTCAGAAAAGGCCAGTTTGTCCAAAAGCAGCCGTCCTGAAAAAAAAATGCAACTTAACGACAAATCATTTAATGCCAAAAGCAATCTCCAAGATAAACTTCATTTCAATCATAGAACCAGCAGGTAACTCTTGCAGTGGTTGGTGTCAAAGTATTTGTCTGTAAACTGAAATAGAAGTTTCCAGGCCGGAGAGAGAGAAAAAAAAAAAAAAAAGCTTTGATGTCCACCGTAGTTTCCCAATCAACATACTGGCAAATTCCAGGCCTGCTGGCATAATGTCGCCTGAACTGAGTAATCAGGTTTGGCATTAGTGACGGCAGATGTGTTTGGTGCAGACCAAAGACAGCTTTTAACAAGAAACCTAATACCAACTGTGATACTGACGGTTTGTGGCTGCTTTGTTTCCTGAGAAAGCAGGTAGCTTGCAGTCACTGATTAAACTTTAAATTGTGAATCACATCAAATCTCATTATATTTCAAAAAGATAATGAAATAACAAACACAACAGAAGTGGTGGTGGTCGTTGTAGGGACTGAACAATAAAACTGAGGGGTTTGAAATGTGGAAGACACACAAGAAAACCCACAAAAATGTTGCAATGTAATGTCAAAGGTGCACAATTGACTACAAAGTGTTAATAGTACTTCCTGCAGCCTGGGCCTCAGAAGGCCAAAGGTAAATATAGTAAAGTGTAGTATCTGGAGCAGCTGCAAGTAAAGAGTTAAAACTCAAACTGAAATGTGGCATCCAATCAGCAAGACTTGGACACACACACACACACACACACACACACACACACGTCCAACAGACAGTGAAAACAAGCAGAAATCAGAGTGTGATTTTTCTTTTAGAATTTTATTAGATTTTCTGATTTTTGTTCAATAATTTAGAGTGTTCTAGTCAGTAATTTACTGACTAGAAACAAGACCCCAATAATCGGACAATTCCCTCTGAGCAAGCACTTGGCGACAGTGGGGAAGAAAAACTCCCTTTTAACGGGGAGAAACTTCCGGCAGAACCAGGCTCAGTGAGGGACGGTCATCTGCCGCAACCGGTCCAGGGGTGTTTAAAATGACTCGATTGGATGTTAAATAAATTGGCTTGTTTGAATTGTTTGTTGTTAGCCAATTTAAGAGTCACTTTGATGCCAGCTAGTCAATGTCAAATTGTTGTTTTTAAAGGGGAAACACCCGCGACTCTCTGCGGGTGATGGCTAACCTCCGACCTATTAATGAGAAGAACCTTCTGATGCGACCTGCTGGCGCCGCTGCCGACATCAGATGTTCTTTAAAGGTTTCGATGATTCTTTGCTCACCTACTTCATGGTCGAGATTAAAGAGAATCGTGACACACTCGGGGTCCTTATACTCTTTAAGGAGAGATTTGTAAATGACCTTGTGTAAGGTTCTGAAGGACTTCGAGGAGGGCTGAAAATCGATATGGTGGACATCAGCCCAGATTTTCTTCAACAAACGGTTTGTAATTTCAGAAACTGTGTCATCTGTATACAGAACGCGTGCCTTTTTGAAAGCACGCCTGACAAGTTCTTCCACACAGACTTCAACTGAAAGCTGCTTCTGAGCTTTGATTTCAGAAGACTCTGGCTCAAGTTTCTGTGTGGACACTACAAAGTGTTTCTTGAAGATGGAGATGAAAAGTTTGTCAACTGTTGGCTCTCCTAATTTCAATAGAGTTAAGGTGAGTTTTGGGTTGGAGAGCGCTTCCTTGCAAAAGTCTTTGAAAATGACCTTTGCAAGATCTTGTAGGGCCTTTGGTGATAAAGTCAAATCTGCTGTTTTTATTTCAGAGCAGATTTGATCTAAAAGGCGCTGGTGGAGGGAGTCTGATGGGCAGGCTGTGGATTTTTTTGCAGCCTGGGAAAGGACAGCCTGAAGGACCGCGCTTATGAGCCCTTTTCTCTCTGCTTCACCTCGAGGTGACGCAGAGGGTTTCTGCTCCTCAGAAGCCACGGCTGCTTTTTCAGCCTCTGAGGCTTCTGTGTTTGCCATTTGTGAAGGTTCCACAGACAGCGAGGACTCCAGATTTTTCTCTGGTTGTTCTGTCTGTGGGACCTGCTGATTGTCCTGCTGGCTGCCTGACTGGGTGCACGTATAGTGTGCAAATCTCCCTAACAACACCTGGATCAGTTCTTTTATGAAGCCTTCTCTGGCTCCGTGATCTGACTCCGGGCAGAGCTGCACCATCTGAGCAGCCATGTGAGACATTAGCTGGACAGTGCAGTCATCTGGGCGACCAGCCAGCATGGATCGCACCTGCGACATGTTTAGGTTATGAAAAAAGCCATCTACAGGGTACCCACAGTGGCTGCGTTAATGTCATCTGAATACATTTTCGTGTTAGTGTTTTCTCTTACTTCGTGTGTCTGGTTCCGATGCATGGACTCAACTGAATGACAGTACCTGTAGCAGCACCCCTATTTATAGGTTTTCGAGGTCTTTGTAATGATGTGCGTCCTGTGACGTGACAGTATTTAGTTGCTTTGAAGTATGCCTATAAGCCCCGCCCACTTCTAAAAAGAATGCCTAGCAACAGCGTCACACAAACGCACCGGCGCTAGCCGCGTGGATGTGAAACGCGGGGAGAGATCACGTGGAGCCTGCACGTCCACTGCTGTCACCGACACGGAATACTTTTAAAACCCTTCCGTTATAGTTTGTGCTGTCACCAGGCTGTCCGTGATGGCGGGTAAGCGACGGGAACGTAAATGTGCGTGTAGCTTCACTCGGCTAGCAGAGTGGTCACGTTAAAGCGAGCTATACGTGAAAGTTTTCAGCCGTGTGGATTTTTAAAATACTTTGTGAGTTCTGTCATTCAGCGCAGCTGTTCAGCTCTTTGAAATGCAGATGAAAATAACGCGTTTTTCTCACGGTGGAGCTCACGTTTTTTTAAGCACAGCACCGGAAATGACTTCAGATACCCACGTGTGCCACTACATATATATTATTTATATGATTTGTTTCTGGTTTGTGAATTGAACTTAAGATCAGATGTGATGGAGTTGGAGATGGAGACACTTGTCGAAACCGGAAATGCTGAGACTCTCAAAGCCCTGTACGTATTTCCTGATATATTCTCTTATCTGCAGGTATCTAAAAAAGGCTCTCCCTTGAGCTTCAAAGTCTCTGTGCTGCTGCAACATGTTTTGCATTTAGATGGTACTGTAAGGTTGAAGTGCTTCGGTGGTGATAGTTTTGGAATATGTATCATTTGCGTCAGTTGGATTTGGTGACTGTACTGCAGAAGCTAAATGCCATACCAAATGTTCTTTTCCAGTATTACTGCTTAGTACTGCTTGACTACTAAAAAGAGACAAATGAGATGTTTTTGTACATTAACAGCTAAAAGTTGTCATTTTTCATAAATAAAATGGAAATGCGTATTTCATGTCTCAATGCGTTGCTTTGTGGTTTGTTTGTTTCCAAAAAATGAAGAAAAAAAGCAAGAAAACAGAGTTAATGGGGGAATAATGATCAGGGGTGAAGAACACAAGACTTGTATGTTCGCGGATGATGTTCTTCTTTTTATTACAAATCCTGAATCTAGTTTGTTCCAATTGATGACCTTACTAAAAGCCTACAATCACTACTCTGGCTATAAACTAAATATTCAAAAAACTCAATCCCTTACGTTCAATTATACACCTCGACCGGAAACTGTAAAGAAATTCAGCTTCAAATGGGACTCTACCACAATAAAATACTTGGGAGTAAACCTAATGAAAGACATGTCTCAACAAAGAGATCAAATCTGACCTAACTCGGTGGTCTCTCCTCCCATTGGATATGAGTAATAGAATAGAAATAATTAAAATGAACGTTCTGCCTCGAATCCTCTCTCTCTTCCAGTCACTACCCCAAAAACAATTTGACGAGTGGGACGGATGGATCTCACGGTTCATCTGGAACGGCAGACGACCGAGGGTCCAGTACAAAACGCTGCAACTAAAAAAAGAGAAGGGAGGGAGAGCTTTGCCGTGCTTACAAGATTACTACTACGCCGCACAACTGAAGCCCCTGGTAAACTGGTGCTCCCCAAACTATGAAGCTAAATGGAAAAATATGGAAATTACACAATTAGACTTCCCACTACAGTCACTTTTAGGAAATAAGAACCAAGCTGAAAAATTTTATAAAGATTTGAACCATTTGACCCGGTTCACCCTGAAACTATGGTTCAGGGTAGTGGGGAAACTACAAATAGAAAAACAGGCTAGGACCTTGAATTGGATAGCTTATGACCCGGAGTTTGTGCCTGCCAGGCTGGATGGGACCTTTAAACAGTGGTCTCTGAGAGGAATTACTTCTTTTTGTTCACTAGCAACAAATGGGGGATTCCAAAGCTATGAAACCATCTCAGATACATACGGACTGGCAAAGCATGACTTCTTTAGATACTTGCAGGTTAGAGACTATTACAACAAGACGTTACTACCACATGTCCATGCTGTTGATCCCTGCATACACTCCCATTAGGAGAAGAGCCCCCCCAGTCACAAAAACTGTGAAAACCTGGCCAGAAGGTGCATCACATCAGCTGCAGGACTGTTTTGAAAACACGGACTGGAGCGTGTTCGAACATCAGGACCTTGAAGAGCACACAACATCAGTGCTCTCATATATTAACTTCTGTGTCAACAGTGTCACTGTGGACAAACGTCTCCGGGTGTATTCCAACCAGAAACCCTGGATGACTAAAGAGGTCCAGGTCCTGCTGAAGCAACGTGACGCCGCTTTTAGATCCGGTGATGGTATGCAGTACAGTGCAGCCAGATCTCAGTTGAAAAGAGGCATCGCGACTAATGCTAAAGCAGAAAACATGCATCTGACAGTCAGGTCGTCTGGGCTTTAGCAGCAGACTGCAGGGGTTGAGAGACAGATGCACCGATAGTCTGTTAAACCTCAGTTAGCATTTGTGTGTCAGATACCATTAGCATACAGTGCTAACATCTCCTGCCTGTGGGACATTAAACTGTTATCGCAGATTGTTCTGACAGGCCCTAAAACCTTTAATCTGTAAAGTCCCTTTTACCTGTTTGGAAAATCCTTTAATGTAAATATTCACACAATATTTTTCTTACACAAAGCAAAAATAGAGCGAAGGATGAAAAAAATCTGGCGGTGAAGCAATCACCTGAGTAGAAGCAAATATGGTTAATTAAATTAACAGGTTAGGAAATTTGGAAGCTGCTTAATTAAAACACTTGCCAGGCATTTGTTGCATAGAAAGAAAAAAAAAATTAAGACATTAAAGGAAAGCGCCAACAGCTGTAACAAACAACCTCTCATACGCTGCGTTTCTGTGGAACTTCTATCCTTCTAACAGACTTAGGCCCGCTATAGCCTGCAATCACATGACAGTGGGCGCCCTGGTGCTGAAAATGCAAGGAATCCAGACTGAGCAGCATCGGCTTCACCCTTCCCCCTCCCAAAACAATATAACACATGTGACTGTAAGTCACATGTGTTATATTGTTTTTTGTTTTGGTTTTTCGGTTAATAAATCAAAGTCAAAATTAAGGTTTAATGTTATGTGCATAGATGTGAAAAACCCTGCATCACATACACACCCATTCTCATTTTCTCTGCCAAATAAGGAACAAAAGACTTATTGACCAATGTTTAACGGAAAGTTGCAGCTGTGGAGTATCTGTTGCGATTTGATCTAGCAAACACGTGATCAGTGTTCCCCTCACCTTCCTTTTAATGTCGGTAAACTGGGAGAACATGAGCGACCAGTAGAAGGCCAGTTCTGTCACATAGTAGTGATAAAGACCTGGAGTCATGGCCTAAGGGAAGAGAGAGAGAGAGAGAAAGCAGGAGGAAGGTTTGAATGACTTTCACTTATTTTAAAGTGCCGGTTTTAAAACTCTCCTAGAGACCGACACGCTGTCACCACTTGTTGGAGTGTTGCAAAACATCGCAGTGCACAACGTGATCTTTGCCTAGTGAATCAGAATGATGTCATAATGTTGCAATATTGCATGAGGCTGTGCTTTCCAAAATTTTTGTATTTTGTCATTATTTCTTATCTTTCTTGTTTTGAGCTTACATATTCCACTTATTTATTCTTTTAACTTGTTCAGCTTCATTATTAATCGTTTTACTTACTGCTTCATGAAGGCTGTCTGTTAGGGGAGCATTACTTTGAGTTACCTTTTTCTGAACTTCCATTTAATCAAAGCACTTTTGATGGGATCTGACTCAAAGTCAATATCTCAATGCAGATTTGCCTGATTAGACAGGTTGCGATAACAAACTTAAACCACATTTTCTGCACATTTTTAATTTTATCATAGTAACTTTACAACAGTGTTTCGGTTATTTTTATGAGAGTTAACTAAAAATTCTTCTCATATTAAAAACTACAATTCAATGCTAGATTTAGTTTATTAAAATAAATTTGGTGGTGACTGATAAATTCTGTTACAAACATGTGTGATAAAAGTACCTGAGAAGTAAAGCATAAAAAAAGTGTCACGCATTCAATTTCTTGTATTTGATGTTGTTCAATAAAAGCCTGACGCACATATGATATGATAAAAAGTGTATGACAAATGTCCTTCACTTTTCTTAAATGACAATCAACACATCAGTGCCTGTAAAACTTGTGAAGTTCATTCAGTACATTTAAAATATTTCAGAATTTTTTAAAAATCAGGCCAGCCAACAAGAACAGAAGATTATAGTATAGCATCCTTCCTGTTAAAAGGGAGTTTTTCCTTCCCACTGTTGCCAAAGTGCTTGCTCATAGGGGATCATATGACTGTTATTCTCTGTATGTATTATTGTAGGGTCTACCTTACAATATAAAGTGCCTTGAGGCGACTGTTGTTGTGATTTGGTGCTGTATAAATAAAACTGAATTGAACTGAATTACTATTAGCTTTAATCTCAGCATAATATAGGGCTATCAACAGGAAAGCAATGTCTGTGAGCTATAAATAGTAGTCAGGCTGGTTTTTATGACACATTATTGTGTACCGAAGATCAGGAAGTGAAGTAAGAACAAACAGATACTGATAATGCTTCTGCAGTGACAGTCGGACAGGGGAAAAAAAAAGTCAACATTAGCTACTTATCTGCACATGGCTTTCTGTGCATCAGTTTATTTAGTACAGCTTTTCACAGAACACTGAGTACAGTCCAATCACCAAGAAATCAATAGTTTATTCTTCATTTGGTTGCTTCAATTTGGGAATGACTGTTATGGTTAACACTGCTTGTTTAATGGACTTTAAGGAATTATTAGAGATACAACATACCTGGTAGGGGTAACCGTACCAACAATGCCGTGTATCCCACATCCAAGGGGACTAAAAATAAGTAAAGACAAAAGCACATTATTTAACCAAACATTGCCAATACCATTAAATACACCGACTTCTAACAAATATCAAATAACATTGGTAACAAAACTGTTGTCACAGTATCAAAGCTTCATTTGTGGGTGCGCTCACCTGCCACAGAAACTGGAACCCATATGTAAATATACACAAATAAAATGTAAATCTCCACCTAGAAGTAGGAGAAGAAATTGACCATTTTAACCAAAAACCACAGAACAACAAGTGTAAAATAATGCTGAGAATTAGAGTGCATGGTCTCTACTCCTACTCCAGCGTAAACTGATCCTGAATCTAAATGTTAATTTAATCCAAGTCAAAACAAGAAAAAGACCTTGAAGGACCAGGCAAATAAAAAGATCTTATCAAATAACCAAATTTAAAAAACAAACAAACAAACAAATAAACTACTGGGACATACGCACACCATCACACGTCATCAACACAAAAACAAATCCACAGTTTACTTGAGCCTGCAGAGAGGTTAAAGGTGAGCACAATAGGAGTTAACCTACATGCTCTCGCAGAACTTAGTGTGTGTACTGGGTTTGTCTTGGTTCCTGCGGTGTCTGAACCAACGCTGGACCTTTCGCACCTCCCAGTCCAGCTGCTTGGACAGGCCATCCAGATGGCGAGAGTCTGGATTCTGTCATGAGAACAAAGACAAAATAAATAAACTGGAAACCCGAGGGAAATAAAATATGCTTGGTTATTTTAGAAATCCAGCCTGTGTATTATTGCTTTGTTAATAAACAACAATTTGAGGTTAAAATTTTGAGACTTCTTATCAAACTGAGATCATATAAAGTTATTAGATATTTAAAAAGTTGTCAGAAGTTGTAAGACCTAGTAGGGAAAAGTTGCTATATGATCAGGTGGAGTTTAACTGCACCGATCGACAGTTCTGCACTGTCTGCCTGTGGTGTTATTTACAGAAAGGGAAACAAAAATGCTGGAGAAATATTTCCGCTTAACTGCATCTGATGACAGACAGGTATTGTATTGGCTTTGTTGAGTGTACAATAAAATTGTCACTATTGGAATTTACATCATGATAGCACATAATTTGCGAACATATGGTATAGAAAAAAAAAAGCTGATCATTTTAACATGTTTTCCAACTACGCATGAAATAGTTACAACAGCAACCGTTTCTTTAATTCCAGGATTGGGCAATTAATTTTTCCAACAGGTTACAAGAGAAACTGCGACTATTGTGTAAGGGCCACAGCAATAAGGTTACAAAGAAATAAAAGTGATATAGATCAGAGTTACTTCTCAGCGTACCTACTAAATCGTATGTGCTTACTATAAGACCTTTTAAGTTCCAATCTCGAGTGCAAACATTCTTTCTTTTCGCATAAGCACTTACTTATATCAAAACGACGACCTTTTCTTATTTTCATTTATTTGGGTGAAAATAACCAATTAGTGATGACAAAAAAAAAAAAATGTAAGAATAAGAATAAAATTCTAACATAAGCACAGTCTAAACAGAGCTTTTAATGAATCAACACTAAATGAATAAACAGAGTAAAAGCTGATGTTTATGTCAGCAGTTTCTTTGGGCAGAATACCAGTAGCAATCACATGCGAGAAAAGAGGATTTTTCTGAAGTCTTTAACACACCCCACCACACAGAAATGCCATAAAACCAGGCAAACATGACTGTATTATGTCAGCCTTTGAGTTAAATCTTAATTCAGTGGATTTTGTGTCTCGAGGCACTTTTAATATTAACACAAGTGCCGTGTTCGTCTTGATTTGACAGATAACATGAATGAACTCAGGCATAATATCAAAGAGCACTGATGCTTGTGCACCAAAATGTTTAATAGAGTGAAATAAGTCATGCAAACCTTTGTGATGGATGTAAACACTTTTTCCAGCACTGCATTGGGCTGAGCTCTTCTTCCAGCACCCTGATGAATGTGGAGACTTCGGGCACAGGGACCGGCAATAAATCTGTGACAGCGATGAGAGATGGAAAGTCACTTTCTGTTGCTAAGGCATGCACACAAGCTATTTCAGATGAGACATACATGGCCAATTCTGGCAGGATTTTTAAGTATCTCTCAATCCTTTGTCAGGCAGCATCTTTCTTCGTGGTTTAATACGGAGAAACACAGTATGTAATCTGTGAAATTTGTACATTTTCTTTTTCAAGTAAGAGTTTCAGTCTAGAGTGTCTTTGTTGTAGACAGCAAGTTTGGCAAACATACAATGCACAGCAGTCAGGCATCGATTTATTTGGGTCAGCTTGTTTTCCCCACATACAGCTTCAGGTCCACGGTAGGTTTGAATATATTCAAAAATAATTTACAAACAAATTCTCTATTTAGCCCACGCAGACTCTGGGATGGGCATTCTGAGCCTGTGTGATCCCTGCCTGCAGATCTGTTCTGCATTATGACTCAACTGGCACTTTTAGCGAGGAAAGAAACCACAAATGTCTGTCTAAATGCTAAAGACATGCTGTGGCTCAACAGGCAAGGCAAACAGTTCACAGTGTCATATGCTGAGAGCAGGTTTAAATGTATTACTGCCTGTAATCACAAACAATTTCACAGGCCACTTGTTTTTTTATGCTGGCTGATTACTGTTCTGTGCAGGCTGTAATATGCAGATTATCCATTAGAGCGTGACAGATACATGCTGTAAGGTGATACCTACCTATGGTAGTATATTGGTATCAACCTACAGGTTTTATCATTTGTGCAGACATGCTCATCCTGCAAGTGTAACCAGGCCCCCAGCGGCCTGTTCTACTGTGGGAATTTTGTGGGTGCAGATGGGCTAAAGACAGGTCCGGTGATAGCAAACGAGGAGTGACAGAGAGTGATATGAGTGCGGTGAGCACCTCAGCAATCCGGAAACAAAGGCACCTGTAGGCAATTGATAATCATTCCACAAGTTACGCTACAAAACCCTGAGTTTTACTTCTGTTAGAGAGACCTTGATGTCTGAACGCTCTCTTTTTTAATCATCTTGGCTCAAGTTGTAAACAGTAAATGAGTTTGGACTTTTATAACCTGAACATTTTAACTGTTGCCATCTTGGTGGAGGGGTGGCCAGTGACTGAAACTACAAACTCATCACAAAAGTGTTTCCAGAGGTGAGAAGTCCTTTTTCCCCACAGCCTTCTATAGGAATGGAAGACTTTTTGCAGTGGCCTGCATCACCCCTGTGGTCCTCACTTTATTTTTCAGATCCTGAAGCTACGTCCCTTTTTTTTTTTTTTTTTTAAATACCGTCTATGTGGTAGACCAATCATTCATCTCTCAACCACGCTGCGCATGATTCGGTGCTTTCCCCACAGGAAACATCCTGCATTACTTTCTTATCCTGCTCCTCCTCTCTGTAGTGAGAGCTGTGCTTACTGCACTTCCATTGTTCTGACTTGTCACACAGTATGTGGTATGGCAGGTGGACAGTGCTACACTCACCTAGTGCAACTTTAAATCAACAGCTGCACAGTCTAGTAGCCGCAAAGGTCAAATTCTGATACTTGTCCAGATTGTGCAGCAGAAACAATGGCCTTAAACTATGTGTTTAAACTGTATTACTGACGAGCTTAAATCTAGACTGCTACAAATTACACCAGAACAATCCTGTGATTTGCAAACATGGATTTTCTTCTGTAATACAGAAAAAAGGAAGCAAAAAACATTCCACTGAAGACAATGTAGCAGTGAGTGTGTTGCCACAGTCATTTCCTAAGCTGCTTCTTCTGGCCTACACGTAGTGATGTTACAAGCTTATGTAAGGAAGCTTCAGATTCAAATCTCTATGTACATAAGCATATTCATGTATTTATTGTACGAGAGCTGTGAGTCACTTCAGCCTGTTGTTAAGGAGACAATTAACGACTACAGCCGGTGCCCTAGTGTAGCTGCACAAAAACACAAGATACAGTTCATGCCAGTGGTATTCTGTAAATCATCACAGTGTCACAAAGTCTGAAATATCATGTCCCACAAACACAACTTTAAGATACTGCGGTTTGAGGTAAACTGCTGAACTTTCCTTCGAGTAAACTTAGAGTATTGAAGGAGGTTTGGAAAAAATGTAGTCAGT
This sequence comes from Copadichromis virginalis, assembly GCF_057382275.1. Classification (NCBI taxonomy): domain Eukaryota; kingdom Metazoa; phylum Chordata; class Actinopteri; order Cichliformes; family Cichlidae; genus Copadichromis; species Copadichromis virginalis. The sequence continues at coordinate 35,629,770 of NC_140622.1, forward strand.
AAGCGATAAAAGAAAGTTTAAATATTTGTTTTGGTATAACTTTAATACTCTAGATTTATTTCACAAGACTCTGGTATTTTTTTTCCAGGAAGATATTGTATTACTAACCCTATAAACTGTGCACATGGAGCAAATGAGAAACATGAATAAAAGCTTAAACACGAGTCACATGCACTGATTTTCCAGAGCATCCCATTTTCTGGGGAGATGGTCACTGGGGAAGCAATCGCACATGATGCAGTAGTATTTAATATTAGCTCCAGAAGTTCTGGACACGACTGTGTCCTCCCACTGTTACTTTGGCAATGATTCTGTTACCCTATCAATGAGATTGACATTCTTGTCTTTAAAAATAAAAAAAAATAAAAAAATTTATAAATAAAAATGAAACTGAGTGAATGGGGCTCAGAAACAGGTAAACTTGACAAATTTAAGCCAATTTCCTTCTTTTAGAAAATATTTTAAAAATGGGATCTATTACTTTTTCTCATTGTCTGTCAAATATTTCAAATAGATGGACATATTAAACATGGCCAAAATTTCAAATAAAGAGGTCAGCATATGTGCAAAGCCAAAAGCTCTAAAAGCTGTCACTTAGAAAGTTTTCTTCTACTGCTGGGTCTTTATGATGTCAGTGAGAGGGCATCTTAGATCATCTCACAGAACTGTTGCGTTTATGGGTGGCTGCCAATCAGAAAACAGCTGGCTTAAAGATGTGGTTTAGGTGGGTCTGAATGACTGTTTTTTTCCTAAAGAAAATGTGAGTTTGCCTGCTTTTATTTAACAAAATGTAACGTTTTTAAATTAATAAACTTGTGAGGTCGCCAGAAAAAGTTTTAGAGTAACTGCTTTAAAGGGAGGCAAGAAAGTTAACATGTTTTGTTTCAGACAGGATAACCTGAGGAACTGCTCTAAGATCAAGAGTAAGATATATAGGGATTATTTTGAACTTTTAATCATGCAAAGCTACCTCAAGAGAGTCTAAGAACAAAAATGTAGAGCAGGATAGTGGCATGCTAGGTAAATATAATCAGACACTTGCAATATCATTTGTTATTTATGTAAATAAAAATAACTGAGTTTATGCTGCTGTATATCACTGTTGATCGTTATGTTGCAGAGGTGTACAGACTTTCATGCATGCATACATCAATATGGGGTTAGGGTTACCCTAACCTCCTGCCCATTTGACCAATTAAGATCCAGGATTTATAATGCTTTATAATTCGATATGCACTCAGGTCTTATCTTTACTCTATCCAGTATGCAAGAAGGTTTAGGTTTGATAATATAGATCCATTAAGATTAAAACATAAATCTCTGGTATACAAATAGGTTTTGTAAGTCCAAGTTTAGCAATAGCAAACCAGACTGAATTGCAGTAAAATCCTCTACATGTTTAAACTTCTATTGTGCTGGTGGTGTACAGAGTGGTGGGAAACTGCAATTCATCACAAAATAGCCTGAGTGCCTTTGTGTTGCTTTATGAGTAACGCAAAAGAGAGAAGAAAAAGTTCTCACAAATCTAAAAATCAATGTCTTTTGTCTAACATGAAACCACTCAAGCTTCTAGTCCTCCCTGTTTTTTTGTCTCCTTCCCCGTAAGAAAGACAATTACCTCTCAGTACTTTGTTCTCCTTGTGCTAAAAATCACAAGAGCAATGACAAGTATGCCGTTTCAAGGTAGCTTGGTTATATAACTTATACAACATCATACAAAGTAGACAGTGTATTTAACCCCTCTTCATAAAGTTCAAAGAAAATAAAGACATATTTTAGAGCCACATGTGGCTCTATAATAAAAATAAAAATAGGTGGTTTTAAATGTCATTTGAGTTTCGCTTCACAAACTGAACATAATACTGAGAGTGAACTGGAGTGGCATGATGACTGTAACATACTGGTGCAAAAGAAAAAAACTAAATCCAAAGTACACCTACTTCTGCAGAGAAGTTTGATAGAGGAGTTCCATGTGGCACGATGTTGTTAAACATTACTCAAGGCAGTCCATGTTTTACAGTGCACTGTGAGCATAAAACACTTTACAAGTAAAGGCAACATGCAAGGATCAGTGTTTGGCATTTTGATCAAATAAAAGCTCAGAGGTTGCACGGTGCTGAATGCGACAAAGTGTGCAGCTCTTAACTGACGCCAGAGTTAAGTGCCTACATTAGCTCTCTTGCAATCTCTATTAAATGGCTGCACACTCAAAACGCGAGTTGACGTGTCACAGACACAAGCAACAACCACAAGGTTGTTCTGGGCGCAACTGGTCCTTAAATTTATGATAAAGGAAAGCATGAATTAACAAATATTCATTCAAGTCTGAGCCTGCAGAGCTGGTCGTCAGACAACGGCAGTGGGAGAGGAAAGCAGCAACATGTGTAAGCTAACCTAGTTATGTTAAATGTCAAAACATGCCTGTTTCTTCTCAGAAACTGATGACCTAACCAACACAAGGCCTGTTACCAGGAGACAGGCTTGGTGTGGTCTCTGTACTGAACAGCTGTGAAGGGAAGAGCACTGATCTGCGTACCACCTTGACGCTGGTAAACCTTCCAGTGCCAGAGCGGAGGCTGAAGCACAGGCTAATTATAGCAGAGTATTCGACGCAATTGTGGCCTTCATTTGAATTGATTTTACAGCATGTGTTTTGAAACACAAATGACTTAACATGGAAGCATGACTTTGGGAAGAGACAAGGTTAGATTATGTAGTCAGGACATTGAACTCTCAACAAGGAGACGAACAGAGAATATAGAATAACAGAGTTTATGAGGACACAGACCAAAGGTACCGCAGCAGATTAGGAAACCAGGTTTGGCTAATTATTATCCTATATACATCTCAGGTTGTAGTTTTGACACTGTTAACAACTCATGACATGGCCTACAATGGCTTGCACACGCAAAACTGCCTGCCTGCTCACATCTAGAAAATAAGCTCCAGTGGCAAAACGATGATTACGATCGAACAAGAATGAACTGGTCCAGAACGGGGGTGGGGGGGCTGTTACTGGGTTAGTCAGAGTGAGGCACTGCCTGGAGGCAAAAGACAAATCCTGCAAATAATGTCATGAGTGAACCTAGCTTTTCGAGGACAAAGGCATATGCTTTGAAGACAGTAACAGTAGAAGGTGAAATGTAAGATTTTGATACGTTATCTAATCGTTAGAGGATGTTATCAAATAATATTGTCTGATAAAACAGTAGGACTTATACATGCTGGAACAAGAACGAGGTTTATTACCACAGATCCTGAGGGGTTTCTGATGCTAATCTATAAAGTGTTAAAAGAAAAAACAAAACACAATTTGTAGCTTAAGTTAGATCAGTTTTAAATTCTGAGATCTGAAATTAACTATGGCACCATGCTTTGTTCTAAGATCCACCTACACAGAGCTAAATTTGCTAAGACTTCCACCTATTATTTCCCTCTTTTGCATGGCAACAACAGCTAAGGTGATTGGGTTTATTAGTATTTTGAGCTATCCAGCGCATGCTGAAATAACAATCATAACGTAAGCCTACTGGCGTGTCGTTTTTTTGGTTGGATTAGGCTGAGTAACTCCTTGAAATGATAAGAAAAATTGAGCCTACTCTCCAACAGTGACATAAGTGTACTGAACCTGTGTGTGAACCATGTGTGAGTGCAGTGCTGTGCATGCGACAAGCTTTATTTCCTTTAGCAGAGTAGGAACTAAAGCTGTGATGTGCTTTTTTTCCCCTTCTGATTAATAAATGAATGAGACAGTCACGCAGTAAATGCTCTCTGATAACATCACCTTGCACGAGGCTGTCGGAGGACACCTTCTCATCAGAGAGGGCCTGAGTAGCAGCTTTGGCACCTGAGACAGGTGGCTCAGTGCCATGTGCTTCTTATCGAACAGCTCAGCAGCTCCCCTTCACCACCTCCAATATCTGATTGCTCCTTATTTACAGGCACTTGACTACGTCAAAATTTAACCAGCCAAAGTTGAACACTTTGTTTCGAGATGTCCCTCGAAGTGTAAAGTGTAAACTCACCCCTGAGTAGCAATAGTACTTACCTAATACTAACAGAAATAGCTCATATTATAATCGTCCGTCTGTCCTGGCTGTCCTGTTAAGAAGATTCCCTTCTTTCCTGTGTGTTTCTATATGTCATGTGCACCAGCAGAGGTGTAGTTCTTGGCGTCAGCATCTGTTTGTTGTTTGTTGTGACGCTACCTGCATTTTCCCCCAAAGAACCAAGGTTTAAGTTTTTCAAGAGAAAGTTTTACCCTTAAAATAATCTCTCTGCTAGGGGTAGCAGTACTGGTTTGAGTTACAGGAACTTGCATAATATTGTGTAGCATTGATACACATTGACTATTCAAAGTTTTTGCCTACACATATCAGGGCGAAGCAGCCCCAGAGCCTGGACGCTGGTGTTCATTTTTGCAAAGGCGATGTTCAGAGGGAATTTCAGACCGTCATGCTTTTGATGTCAGGGGACAGATTTGCTTAATCTTCCCGGGGCTTAGGCCTGCTGTAAAAACACATGGATGAACTCTTAACCTTGTGGAAATTTCTTGAGAAATACGGGTCCTTTAAATTACCTAAAGACAATCATCTGAATAAAACTTACAGAATGATACAATTAAAGTTTTTTGTTCAATCTTTTAAGATTATTTAAGGATTTTTTTTTATTTTGCGCATTATCCTTTAATATACAACGCTTGTCTTGTGGTTCTGTGTCACAAAAGAACTGGCACTGTTCATTTATTGAGCAAATAAAAGCAGCAGCATGTGCAACAGCTGACCAAAAGAAACTAGGGATGCATGACGTAGTGCAAGGTTCTGGACAAACACATCCAGAAACAATTGCCTGCTTTCAGCGCTTCCTGTGAACACCTGATATTTTGAGGTGGTTCATTATTGGTGCAAAACCAAAAACTGCACATATATTTAAGCCGGGGTGTTTAATTTGACTTTTGCAATTCAATTACAAATTTTACTTCGAATTATAACATAATTGGGATGAAAAGATTACTTTTGTGTAAAATAACAGAACAATCATGTTGAACGATTAATGTCTTTCCAAAGTAATTGTGATTATTGCTTTTATCATAATTGAGCAGACCTACATACACTATGAAAAAAAAAACAAAAAAACTTTGTGGCAAATTTCTGTTGTCCAAAGAGGTTAAAACTCCAGCATATTTGAACAACTTTTTTGTTCCATAAACCTTTTTTTTTAACAAAGCATCTATATACAAGTAATGTTTTACATAAAATAGGTTAATTATAGAGGTTAGCACATGTGCCTCAGTCATGAAAGTTGCCCAGTTTCTGACTGGGAGGAGACACCAATCCAGCCTCAGGGGGTCACATGCTAGTACACCACTGGTCCCAAGCCCAGATAAATGGGAGGGTTGTGTCAGGAAGGGCATCTGGCACAAAAATCTGTGCCAAATCAAACATGCAGATCCATCTGCTGTGGTGACCCCCTGGGAAATAAGGGAGCACTCGAAAGTAACCTCTAGGATTAGAGCAGAAAAAGGACAAACAAGCAGTCATACATGTTCACATACATATGCAACACCGAGGCCAAACAGCTGTTCCATATACTGTGTACAAGCACTGTGAGCTTTATCCTCTTCTCCCTGCACAGTGAAAGTAGGAGAAGCGCTGCCAGAAACATGTTACCCCACACCGACCAGATAACTGTACAGTTTCTTTGTTCATTACTTCCTCAGAAATATCAAAGTACTAGATCACACCTGTGATATTTCTCCACAAGCTGACATCCTACATCTTCTACATTGAGAGAAACAGGATTTTTATTTTTTAAATGAAGAAATGAAATAACACAAGTGTTAAATAATCCTAGCTAATGAGTTTCTAAAACATGAATTTAGGGCTTTATCTGAGCTCAGCTTCATGCCATTTCACTGAAGCAATGCACTACGCACACCTCCACGACTGGTTTGTCAAGCTTGAAAAACTGATAAGCAGACAAAACCTTTCCCAACACATCGACTTCTAAACAAACCCTTCATCAAAACTTTCAATCAAACAACAAGTTGACATTTGTGAAACCGCCCTATCAGGTCAGTCCGTAGCACAGCTCAAAACTGACTCTGTGGTTTTCCTGTTATCACTCAGGTCTGTCAGCCATTGTGGCGGCAACTCAGGTGGGAAACCAGTGACTGATTCATTTTCTTTACAAGGTCTGGAAAGAGTTTTTCAAATTGAATCTTCAACATCCCCTCTATCGCTCATTTTCCAGACAGACAGGCTAAATCACACAGAAACGGTTGAAATTAAGCAACTGAGATCTTCTAAAGAGGTCGGTACATTTATGCCCCACCTGTAACAGCCAACACCTGCCATGGAAATGCCACATGCTATCTTTTAAAAAACAATAAATAAAATCACAATTAAAGCAGTAAACCTGCACTTGAGGAAGAAGATCAGATATCTCAAGACAAGAATATCTCAACTATAAAAACAAATAATGAAACTCATTGTTGTGCAGTGACAGAGTCAAATGCCTTCAAGACATTTAGTTGTGTGGCAGGGCCTGCAGCTGGCTACTATCCAAAGGTACGAAACACTGCGTGTCCCTTCTTCAATTATGCAGAATGAACAAAAGCACAACCCAACCGTTTTACGGATGGCTCCTAATCATATACTATGTGACGAGAGGATGTGCCGGTTTGATATGAAGTAGCGGACTAGCAGTGCGATAGCTACATATTCTTCTTTACCCCCACAAGACAACTAAAAACGCACACTCTGATTACTAAACAAGCTTCACCTGAGATGTTATTTTTGACAAGGGAGTGTTCCGGCAAAATCACCATTAGTAAACTCCCCACCGTGTTAGCCTTCTTTGATCATGTTTAACCTTAAATTTGAAGTGAAAAAGGACAAGAAACTACAAAATAAAAATGCAGTTGAGACAGCAGTTTGGAGGCTGAGTCACTGACTATAACGAAATGGCTGTTTGGCGTGAGAAAAGTTGGGAACCCGTGATTTAAAGAGAGTGGTCCTCCCACTGCTAGCTTACACATCTTCCTGCTGATGGGCACAGCATCCGTTAAAATTAACTTTTGGAGATTCCCCCTCTCCCCCTTTTAAAGAAGAAATAACGCCATGAGCGGTAAATACGAACCTTTCAAAGAGTATCCTTACGACGAAAATTCCCAAAGCTAGCGGTAAGGCGGTAAACAAGTGTCCGGCTTTAGGATACTCCACCCCGGGAGCTGGGTTCTCCAGATCCGCCCAGGTTACGTTGTGAGGGAGCCAGAACCTCTCGTTCCAAAACCAGGCTGAAAGACCAGCCATATTTTCCCGCGTCCCTGTGCCCGCGCGGTTTGGAGCAAAGTATTTCTTGGCTCAAAGAAAAGATGTGTGAAACTTGTTGGATGCCTGCTCTGCCCCCCCACCGGGCTACTTCTGTATGCCGACTGCCACACTCAACTTTACCGCAAAAGTGATAAAATTACCGCAAAACTAGCTACGCTTCCGGTGGGGGGTTTTCAGAATAAGATTCATGACTACATAACGGTATAACATTTCACGTAAGAAAGCGTTAAAAATATCGTTCACTCATTTAAATTATTTGTCACTCGTCTTTTTTTCTTTTCTTTTTTTAATTAATATTTGACTAAGTTAGAATTGTGGCCATAATAATTTTGTTACTTCCTTGTATAGCTGGGGATTGCTAACTTTATATTTTTAAAGGCAAACTATGAAGCGATCCTCACATCTGAACATTAACTGTTTTCACTTATTAAATAGAAAGACAGACAGGAATTAAGACTGTCTTTTCATTAGTGACCTTTTTAATTTTGAGAGTTAAGAGTGGAGGTATGCTCTGGAGAGAAGAAAATCAAAGTTAGTAGAAGCAAGACAGAATACATGTGAAGCTTCAAGGAGCACAGGTAGTGAAGTATACTACACTTAATACATTAATGACACATTCTATGATTTATGGTTAGGAGAAGGTGACACTGACAAAAAGATGGGAGGTAACAGAGCTGAAAATGTTCACATTTTTGTTGGGAAATTAGAAATGAGTATATCAGAGGAACAGCTATGGTTAAAAGGTTTTGCAGATAATGCTAGAGAGATTAGGCTGAGATCGTTTGGACATGTGCAGAGGACGGATAGTGAATATAATGGAGAAAATATGTTGAAGATTAAGCTGCCAGATAGGAGGTTCGTGGATTCAGTGAAGGAGGATGTGCAGAGGCTTGGTGTGACAGAAGAGACAGGAATTACGATTTTTTTCCCCCTCCTCTCATTAGTGACATTTTAAATTTGCTGGCATAAACCACTCACTTAATTTCAAATGCAGGTTCCTGGATTTTATCTCTACCTTGACTCATATTGCTTGCCGAGCAGAATTGAGGAAGTGAAGCAAGTCCCTCCTCCCTCGCTGAAGGGATGGGCACATGTGTGTGAACGCATGGCATTCGTATCCTTTCACTTTAATTTCTAGAGCCTGACTTTAAGACGCACAGCTGCATATCAGAGTTGTGCTCATACAACTTGTGAGGTTTAACAGCTCCTTCTCAGGAATCCCTGTTTTTGGTTATCTCAACTGGTAGCGCCTCACGGATAGTTTAGAAAAAGCCACCAGATTAAGCGATGAGTTTGTGATTGATGCGATTGCTCTCCCAAGTGGTCAGTGGGTGTATTGCAACTATAAATTCTCAAGCAACTTTATGCAACATCTTAGCCAGAAATTCATTGTAAAACCCTCGTGTCTGTTTATTAAAATAAAACAAAATTTTAAAATGACACACATTTTTGGGATTTCCACTGCAGTACAATGGTATGGTATTGTCTTGTTCTGCAGAGTATGAGGTGGCTGTAGCCCCGTCTAATTATAGATGACCATTTGCTCCTTTGGAGAGAGTTATTATTAGATATCTCACAGGCCAGTTGACTCAATAACTATGCAAGGGATTTCAGCTAGGGAGTCCAGTTTTAAAGAAGTGCCTCATGATGTAACTTTACAGTCCACTCACATAAATGAGCGACACAGCTGAAAAACATTTAAAACCAAACATATTTCTGTGATCAAAAGGCTTGTATGGATAGGACTGTTGCTTCTGTGTGTTTAATTAGAAAACAGAAGTATGCAGATTTTCATTTCAAGGCCAGAGCAAACAGGCTGCCACTGACTAACAGGGACTGAAAATTGATGGGATATATTGGCATATGGAGATGGACATATGGCTTTGTTGCACCTCCAGGGATATTTGCGACTTAATTAAGTGGGGGAAATAACAAGGGCATTAATGACTGCACTGAATAAATTACAGAAAATTCAGGAATCTATTTGGAACAATGGAGCTATCACATATGGGGGCTGTGGCTGAAACCAGGACGTGGCCTTGGAGAAAGGTTGAGGCAGACGTGCTAGGAAATGGTAAAGGTGAAGAGTTTAGAGTGGCAGCCAGACTGAGCTCAGGTCAGATTACAGTGGGGCACTTCCTGAGTGTATGCGTGTGTCCTGCAGGCATGCACCACCACGTTCAAAAGAAAACATAAATAGGCACAAAAATAAAACAAGATCAATATTTTATTTCAAAATAGATTTTGTATTGTAAGCAGTTATATTTTAGGAAGCCCACATGATGAAACAGTGGGACAGGTTATGTTTTTTTCCCCCTTCAGTGCTTCACAAAACAAGGGCACTTTTACACAAGGTATTATGTAACATTTCATAACAGTCAGGTCATGGTTTGTGTGTCGTAAAGAAGAACAATTCAAATTCTCAAAACTTTTAAGACTTAAAAGATTTGTGCGGCAATCGGTAAAGACAGACATGGAAACCAAATGCATGCCTCTGTCAGTAACAACAGCAGGTCAACACATGTGGCTCAGGCAGGTGGAAGGCAAGTCTGCTCCACTTTTTCTATTCTCTGTTTGAGACTAAAACATGAGTCAGGACTACCTGTCCCCCTTTAATGTCCTTGGTGATAGTGTAATTGTAGTGTGAAAGTTTGTCCAAACTTCTATCCCGTCATCAGTCCCTCAAATGTGCTCCGGGTGGTTTTGCAAGCACTTGATGAACTCTGAGACTGGGTGGCCATTGAAGCAGATCTGATAAACGGCAGTGAAAAGAGGAAACCTGCAAGGGCAAATGGAGATTATTAAGGAAATAGTTCCACATTCACATTCTTGCCAGAGTTAGATGAAAAGACTGATATCAATCTCGTGTCTAGAGTAAATATGAAGCAGTAACTTTAAACAAACAAGCTCATTAGTGAGCTTCAGAGGTGCTGACATGTGAATTTGCTTATTTTTGGAAAGAGCCATTTATATTCATTAATCTAAAAGCTGGTGCCAGCAACTTCACTGTGTACTTGTTTGTATGGCACCACTTTCTTCTTGAGTATCCAACTCAAACATATGCCAAACAGGTAAGTATCACTCATTGCAAAAAGGTAAAATACAATACTGATAATAATAAAACACAAGAGAGACTTACTTCTCCACCATGTTTTTCTGTTTCAAGACCTGGTGGACCTCAGTTGCTGTTGCTGGGCCCTGAAGCTTCTGACCATTCAGCAGCTCGTTCTCCAACTGCTCGATGGTCTACAAGGAGAGACAACGAGCGCCACATTATTATCATTTTAATAACAAGAGAGGAAGACTGACATGGGAGAGACACGAGCTGTTTCGTACTTTGCCCGTTTTGGCAAATGCCTCTCCAATCTTTCGGTTGCGTCCACCATAGCAGGTTGTGATGAGGTCGGCGATGCCACAGCTCTCCAGGAAGGTGGCAGGTGAGACGGGGCAGTTAGTGCAGAAAACCTTGGCAAAGGAGATCATCTCCATCAGGCCGAGACGAATCACTGCTGCCTTGGTGTTGTCTCCAAATCCCAGGCCATCACAGAAGCCTGCTCCTACTGCCACGATGTTCTGCAGTGATGATGAAGTTATATATATGAATGTGAAGAATCTTTACTGTGTAGATATAGATGGAAGTGGACTTTTTTAACAAACACTGTCTTTTCTATACAGTAAATACACAGATTCATTTAGATTTAGCTCTGCTGCTTTGGATGCATATGCACAGTGCATATATCTATCTATCTATCTATCTATCTATCTATCTATCTATCTATCTATCTATCTATCTATCTATCTATCTATCTAGATAGATAGATAGATAGATAGATAGATAGATAGATAGATAGATAGATAGATAGATAGATAGATAGATAGATAGATAGATAGATAGATAGATAGATAGATAGATAGATAGATAGATAGATAGATAGATAGATAGATAGATAGATAGATAGATAGATAGATAGATAGATAGATAGATAGATAGATAGATAGATAGATAGATAGATAGATAGATAGATAGATAGATAGATAGATAGATAGATAGATAGATAGATAGATAGATAGATAGATAGATAGATAGATAGATAGATAGATAGATAGATAGATAGATAGATAGATAGATAGATAGATAGATAGATAGATAGATAGATAGATAGATAGATAGATAGATAGATAGATAGATAGATAGATAGATAGATAGATAGATAGATAGATAGATAGATAGATAGATAGATAGATAGATAGATAGATAGATAGATAGATAGATAGATAGATAGATAGATAGATAGATAGATAGATAGATAGATAGATAGATAGATAGATAGATAGATAGATAGATAGATAGATAGATAGATAGATAGATAGATAGATAGATATGTTTAAACATTTAGCTTGGTGAGGATGAAACACCTTGAGTGCGCCACAGATCTCAACAACATCAGACTCCTCCACCACAGTCACGCGGAAGTTGGTGGTATGCATCAGCTCCTTCAGCAACAACCCATGTTCTTTGTCCTTGCACCCTGAAATTACACACAAATAATCTCAATCTGTTCCCATATTACGTTTAATAATATTATTTATCAAAGAAATAAACTCCATACCAATGGTTGTTTCACAGAACTTCTCATCAGCGACCTCATTGGCAATGTTTGCACCCATGAGGACTGTCATTGTGATGCCCAGTTTCCCTCGGATAACCTCTGAGATCAGCTTCAGACCTTCTGGACTGGCATCGACACCCTAAGGTAACCAGTTATGTTAAAATCCCCTCACTTATTTGTAAAATATTTCTCAGGCTTTAACGCACTGCGTTTTGAAAAAAAAAATCTTAGGATGATGTTACCTTGATAAGAGACATTCCTATCGCATCCTTTTTTATGTGATCTTTGATGGTGTCACACACTCGCACAATAAACTGGTGAGGGACCACGAAGATCAGGATGTCAGCTCCTTTCACAGACTCAGCCAAGTCTGGAACAGCCAGCTAATGAAAGAGAGAAGTCAGAGTAAGACCTGGGATCAGCAAAGGGATAAAACACGGTGTATATGCCATCTTCTGGACTCAATAAACAGTCCTAGAGGGAGAAAGAGTGCTGTCAGACTCACCACATTGGGAGGCAACTTGTGACCGGGCAGATATTTCACATTTTCATGGTCTGTGTTGATGATTTCTGTGAGCTTGCGACCGTTCACCGTCTCCTCAAACACCCACATGTTCACTGTGGTGTCAAACTTGTCATACTTGGCTGCATTGGCTCCCACAATCTTGGCAATGGCAGAGCCCCTGTGGACATGGTGACACAGGAAATCATTCTGCTGCCACAAATCTGGCTGGATGAATGTACCAGTTGCAAAAAACTGTTCTCAGTTTTCTTATGTGAAATGTAAAAAACAAATGTAAACAGATTTCTGTGCTCCCAGAGTGATTGAAGGAGAAAAGGTTGAACAAAAGGTTATTGACTATTTGGTTTAGCAGATACTTCTTTGATTTCAAGATGTTCAGATCTTCTTAGGTCAACTGTTGCTTATATCTGGGAGCTTAAACACTGAAACCACCTACACAAAGATCAGTTTTTAGGAATTACAGTAAAATCTCAGTGGCAAACTTAATATTGTCAGTCACTTAAAGACATAAAGAAACCCTCTCTCACTGGCAGATGGACCTCTATTAGTGTATAAAAGGTGAATGTATGTGTTTTAAATAGCTTTAAAATGCTCTTCTAGGCTAGAAAAAATCCAGGTGAAATATATATTTTAAAAAATAAACAAAACAACAACAACAAAAAACAAACAACATTAGAAGGACCTAATTCAATTTCATTTTATATATAAGCTCAGCATAACTGAAGTTAAGAGCTAGGAGAACTCCCTTTAATGATCATATTTCAGATGTCACAGTTGACCTTTTAGGCTACTATGAGATACTGGTCAGGGCCATACTTAGGTACTTCACTAAAACACAGCACCTTTCCTGCACTGCACCTTAGAGCTCAGAGGTTGTGTATTTTTTTGACCACATTCATTTTACATTAATATTTAGGTATTATTTAGGTTTAGGGCAAAGCTGAAATGCTTCCCATCTAACAGCTTTGCCTTTAAAATATAGGTAACCAGTTAATGCATCACTAATAATAAGTATGTATAGAAACAGTCGGGGTCCATTCTGCTGCATTTTGTAAAAACTTTGATACAAACCTATAAAAGCAGCCAACAAGTTTAATCGTAATATAGTATTACAGTATTAAATCTCCATTTGCACTATTTGCCTATTTGCACTACTATGCCTCCTTACTTGAATATTGTATATTGTATATTGCATAGCTTTTTTTTTTTTGTTATACGTAAAATTGTATTGTATTTATTTAAATTTTTACTTTTTAATTATTTTATTTGCATTTTTTAATCACTAGGGTTTGAGAGTAACGAAATTTCTATTCTCTGTATGTCCTGTACATGTGGCAGAATTGACAAATAAAGTTGACTTGAATTGACTACATACTGCTTCCACCACTAAAATGCCACACTGGCTGAGAGACAGCAATGCCCCATCAGTGCTGACTCAGCACTAATGTTGCAGAATAATGAAAAGGGAATCTTCAGTAAAGATTTTCTCAGGATATCAAAGGTCATCATATTCAAAGAAAAAAAGAATCCACTCTCCAGTCCTGCAAAACAGCAGGAAATTATGAATCATTTATCCACTCTCAGAGGCTAAAGTTGCCTCCTGGCCTCCAAGTTTACCAACTTTAGACCGCCTTCACAAAAGGTCCCACTGTGGGTGTAATCTTACAAACCCCCAAAAATAAAAATACCGATATGTTGATTGGAATTTACTTATTTATGCGCACCATCAACAGACCTCCACCCCACTTAACTCTAAACTGAAAGGATTCCTAAGGTGCACAACGTGATCTAAAGTCCTTTACTCACCAGTTACCAGAGCCAATCACACAGACCTTCTTCTTTGTTGCCATCATGTACTTGGTTTTCAACTCTAAGCTGCAGCTGCTGCGAAGACACACTGAAGCCGGGGCGCACTGTATTTATACCGGACACACAGCTGAGGCGCAAGCACACCCTCTCCTGATGGTTGGTCTGCTCTGTTGCCTCACAGGAACAAACTTTTCCACACCGCGCAACAGGATAGTCGGACGGTTTTTTTTTTCCCAATTGAAAGCAGGCACTCACAAACTTAAGCATACAAGGAATTTTACCTAATCAATTTACACGATTCAATCAATAGAATCTGCGCATTTTAAACCGATTGGGCTCCAGACCAGCGGTCCCCAAACCCCGGGCCTCGGACCGGTGTTCCAGATCTACTGGCGTTTAGATCAACTGGCGTTGGTCGAACAGATGTGTGGCAGTCTTGCGTTTCAGGAGCTCCTACCGACAAACCAGCAAAAAAACGCCAAATGTGTCACCTGTGACACTTGTGAGGTTGTCTCAAACACACTCCGTCAGTCTTGATGCTGTTGAACAACAAAATGTTTAAAAATGTGGCGAGTTTACCTGGTGATATCCTCATGCGCGACGCGATCGCGAAAACAGCAAACAAGTAACACCACGCCGTTGTTGTTCACGGGACAGCAAGAGTAAACGATCGGGAGACCCTTGTCGTCGTTATCGTTCCACTCGCACGGTTTATTTCACCGAATTCAGCGTTTTTGCTTCACAACTACAGCGAGCAGTTTGCTCTGTGCACCAACATGGAGTCGAGTCAACCAGCGCCACCTCTGGCCAAGTGCCACAGCCTACAGCCAGATCAACTGGTGACACACATCTGCAGCACGTTTGAATTCGTGTCATGCACATTTGTACCTTTCAATTGTGTGTTTGTGCGTCATGCAAATAAACCTTTGAAATGAATGAAATGATATCATGTATTTATTATCAGCCTACATTTGTACAAAATGCCAAATGACATACACATAAGAATCACCATCCTGATATCAACACTTATGCCCATAAGAAAAATGTCGTGAACAAATATATGACACACCAATATTTCACCAGTGTTGTAACTCACATGTCGCCAGCATAGTCTGCCTGTGTCTGCCCTCTGCAAACGCACATTTCAGAGTTGGATGTGATATACAGTCTGCATAAGTGTGGTCAATCCCATAACGATCCGTAAGGGGATGGCAGCTACGCTGAATGTACAGCAGTCACACAGTGATCAGCAATAAACAGTCCCCAAAACTTGCATATAATCCCCAATGTGGAGCCCATCTACTGACTACCACATAGCAGCTGGACCAGTCCTCAATGCAGGTCAGTCCACTGCTGCCACCTGTGGCCAAGTACCATAGCCTACCACTAGATTAACTTGTGACACACATCTGCACCTGCTGCTATGATCACATTGAGTAAAGGCTGAGTGGCTGCACTCACACGTGGTGCATCTAAATCTACCCACAAATATGTTGAAAGATGCAATGCCAGCAATGTGGATTGTCAACACTGACAACAATCAGTAAGCAAAGACAACAGGGATCATTTGTTTCTGTTTATTTAGCACCCACAACATTTGTAGTCGTCTTCTGCACAGGGGAAGTCCACACACACCGTGTGGTACCACTTTCCACAGAAGGTGCAATCTGCAAGATTGAATGAGATTGTCAGGGTCATTGTCTGACTGTTTATTACTAATCACTGTGTAACTGCTGTACATTCACAGTAACTGCCATCTCCTTATAAATGTTTATTAGATTGACCACACTTATGCAGACTGTATATCACAACCAACTCTAACATGTTTGTTTGCAGAGGGAAGACACAGACAGACTACGCTAACGACATGTGATGTTACAACACTGGTGAAATATTAGTGTGTTCACGACATTTTTCGTATGGGCAAAAGTATTGATATCAGGATGGTGATTCTTATGTGTATGTCATTTGGCATTTTGTACAAATGTAGGCTGATAATAAATACATGATATCATTTCATTCATTTCAAAGGTTTATTTGCATGACGCACAAACAGACACAATTGAAAGGTACAAATGTGCATGACACGGATTCAAACGTGCTGCAGATGTGTGTCACCAGTTGATCTGGCTGTAGGCTGTGGCACTTGGCCAGAGGTGGCGCTGGTTGACTCGACTCCATGTTGGTGCACAGAGCAAACTGCTCGCTTTAGTTGTGGAGCAAAAACGCTGAATTCGGTGAAATAAACCGTGCGAGTGGAACGATAACGACGACAAGAGTCTCCCGATCGTTTACTCTTGCTGTCCTGTGAACAACAACGGCGTGGTGTTACTTGTTTGCTGTTTTCGCGATCGCGTCGCGCATGAGGATATCACCAGGTAAACTCGCCACATTTTTAAACATTTTGTTGTTCAACAGCATCAAGACTGACGGAGTGTGTTTGAGACAACCTCACAAGTGTCACAGATGACACATTTGGCGTTTTTTTGCTGGTTTGTCGGTAGGAGCTCCTGAAACGCAAGACTGCCACACATCTGTTCGACCAACGCCAGTTGATCTAAACGCCAGTTGATCTGGAACACCGGTACCGGTCCGTGAGTCGTTTGGTACCGGGCCGCGAGAGTTGAGGCTCAGGTGTGAAATGTATAGTTTTCAGGGTTTTTATCGGTTTTATCGTTTACTCGGCTTTCCTTGGTTTTCACGTGCGTTATGAATAAATCTTTTTTTTTCGGTACCGGTACTAGTTTTATTTTGTTGTATTTATCCGCGACACCTTAAAGGCCGGTCCGTGAAAATATTGTCGGGCATAAACCGGTCCGTGGCGCAAAAAAGGTTGGAGACCGCTGCTCCAGACAATCAAAGCTGCTGATTACATCGACTGACACAATCAGCAAACTTCTGTAATCCATTTAAAAATCAAAACTCAAACGTCGGTGAAGAAACTAATCACATTTATGCTACTCAAGTATTTCTGTGCACTCTGGGATAGACTTTCTACAAAAAAAAAAGAAGAAGAAGCAGCTTGAGTTTAGTTAATTTAGTTTGTATGGAGCCGAATCAGGAGCCACCCTATGACTCTAAGACTAAATTAAGAAAACCCCAATAATCAAATGAGCCCCTATGAGCAACCGCTTGGCGACAGTGGGAAGAAAGAAACCTCCATAAGAACCAGGCTCTGGGACTGAGTCCATTTGGGAATCAGGAGTAAAAGAAGAGAAAAAGTACAACACCAGTACGTTCTGGAAATACAACACTTATTTTAAAAGTATGCAACATTAAAACTAGGGTTGCCAAGTCCACTTCACATTTCATATTCAAGTCCTTACACAAAACAAATCCCCCTGTGCACTTTTCAGGCAGCTTCATTAGTTCACAAAGGATAAAGCAATGTCTTCATTATTAATGCAAAACAAAGGGGGGTGGGATGTTTTCTGTTTGAGGACCATTAATCATCTCAGGACCCCTTTAGACTGTTTTCTTAAATAGCCCTAGAGAGGGGTGTAAGCCCTGGCAGAGAAATCATTAAACTACCCAAGTGTACATTTGTTGAATACAGCTCAGCTTCCACAAGCTGCAAGCTAAATCCTCTCTATGCATCAGTATTAACAATATTAATGCACTACATGCCACAAAGGCACGCACTGACTCAGTGACGCGTTTCTTTCAGAGACCACAGGGAGACTTTGTGGAATATTTACTGGTTTGGTTTTGCATGATGATAAACTTTGTGGCTGAAATAACAAATTATACTGTGTGGTGTGTAATAGCAAGCTTTAAATGCAACCCGATGCTGATCCACACAGGAATATGAAACCACATGATAAGGGGGGGGGAATCACAGACAAAGAAGACATTCTACATAATCCTTTATTATAACATAAGAACATACAGAAAAATAGGTTTGGTCCATGAAAAAGTCTGCAGATTCACAATTCTACAGTCCCACCCCCCAGTGTTGTTTTACACCCCAGAGGTGCCCCGATGCTTGTTTCAAATCGTGTACCTGCCCAAACCTTTATTAGTGTATTCTTGGAATTCATTATTAAAATGCACATACGCAAACATTTTCAGCCAGGACACTCATTTTAACCTTATACAGGGAAACGACCATTAAACCCACAGAAACCAGGTCTTCAGTCAATGTGTGAAGAAGCTCCGGCTCCTCAAATCTGCTCCACCACATATGTTTTATGACTTCTCTGCTCAGAATTAAAATACACTAAACTAAAAACGCAGGCGTTTTAACTCTTCCCAACTTGCAGGCGACGTGAATCTGACTGCATGTCTCCCTGCAGAGCAGTGCTCCGTAAAGCGTCACTGCTGTCTTTACTTTGTTGCGGAGAGCTAAACCACTGGGCTTGGAGAGCGAGGGCCAATTAATAATATACTGGTTTGACTATCTGAGCATAGACAAAGACTTAAGAAAAAGATCAGCCAGGATAAGTAATACAGGTTTACTTCACATCCATCTTCAGTTTTTTCTGCTCAGTATTTACAAAACTTTAATGACTAGAGGTACTCATACTAGCTACTTCAATGATAATCTGTACTAGCTAACAAGACAAGTACGGATATAATACATATTTTTAAAACAAGGATCACTGATAGTAACAAAAAGGAGGAAAAATAAACGTCAAAACAAATGGCACCTTTAACAAATAAAAACGCTTTCCAACAACAATGTATAATCTGCTGTGATTGACTGAGCTTTAAAATGTCTCAAAAGACTGCCACAAACTGTGAAAAATAACCAATGGCAACTTAAAACAAGGTGACGTATGAACAGCCAATGTGTAGCAAAAAAGCCCAATTGATTACAAACACAATCACAATCAATATTTAACTAAACGGGCAAGCATCCGGGGGCCAGGCTTGGAGTTGAAAGTGTAAATTTACTTTCCAAAAACGGGAACAAAGAGCCACGCCAGACTCGACACATTCCGGCTGATTTAAGATTATTTTTTTGTTCCAGGGACAATACATTTAAAGTTGCGAGGTACAGTCTGACTTCTGCTTTTCATCTGTGTACAATCTACGTTTTTTGTGAGGACACAGTGTGTCAAAATGAAAGGAATGCTTCTAGCTAAGGCTAAGACATGAAAAAAAAATCAAACTTCAATTAAAGACACTTTTGCTCAAGAGCTCTCGGTGCGAGGAGGAGAAAAATCTGTCATTAAAAGAAAAAAGATAAAGCAGAAACCAAACTTGGGGGGAGGGGGGGGGTGAAGATAAAGGAAAATTGACATCCTAGAAAATGCTGAGGCCATCTTTTATCTATCTCTCTCTCTATGTTTGTCAGTTTAAATGTCCCACGCACACACATTAGTTGTCTCCACCAGCAAAACATGTCTTCTCATTTCCTGCTGCATGTGACGACTTTCTTTAGGTGTTTCTGATGCCGAGCGCCTGCTCCAGCTCCTGCCGCCTCTGCTGGACCTAAAAGATGTTTTCACAGAGAGATGATTTAATCAGCAGAAGTCAGCATTAAAAAGCAGATAAAAAAAAATAACAGGGGTATGCATGGGCTCAAAGTGCATCCAATAGTGCTGGTAGATATTTAGCAAGTCACGAGTAAGATGTTCTTCATCGTAGATCAAAGTTTGCTAATAGTGACTGGAGCCAAGGGGGCTGAGGTGGGAAGTGATACTATATTAAATGTATTTAAATACTCTGGGAATATTATGAATAAGAGGAGTCATCTTACAGTCATTAGCAGAGCAAACCTGGCTGAACTGAAAAAGCATCAAACACCGGACACACTGCTACTTTATAGATGCAGACAGATTGCCACCATCATGTCGTCAGTCTGAACTGTCTTTGACAATGAACAGAAGTCGAGCGGACTCAACTCAACTGGCTGCCAGCTGGTTGTACTCTGGTTATATCCCCATAGAGCAGGAAGGTTGCTGAGTGCAACTGTAATAAATAAATGTAGTGAAATGTGAATTTATGTTTATGAAGATGGCAACAAATATGAGATTTTCAACAATTTATCACAGTAACAGACTGAATGTAATTGCCATATCGGCCATATTCAATCACAGACTGATGGACTGAGTCTTATTGCGACATTTAAGGTAGTTTTAAGTAGGGCTGTTCGATATAACGATATATATCGGATGACGATATAAAAACGTCTATCGTTTCATTTTACGCTATCGTTTGTTTTGTGGTGTCACAAAATAAACTGTTTACGGCAATGTATTATTCATCGTTTTGATCGTCACTGTAGGGGCTATATTAATTTCTTAAGTTCTCTCTTTCTCTTATATTTTATATAACCACACTACGGACGGACAAGCGCTTGTTTTTATGCGTTGTGGTTACCAACAACGACGGTAACACCATCACGTGTCTGCTTGCTTATGTACCACATAAACCTTTCACAATAAAGCTCAAGATCCTGTTGAGACTTTTCAAAATAAACTAAATCATGTGAAAGAGCAGATTATTTACGGATGAGAAGTAAAAAAGAGCCGCCAGGTGCTAAAAAATAAACCTTAGACTCAAACGTTAGAACAGGCTGTTCCCCGCAGCACGCCGTGTAATAAATACTCACAAAGAAAACGGCGGCCGTTACAACTTATGTCTTAAAATGTATCGTTTCATGCATCGGTTAAAACACTCGACTCCAGGTACATGACGTCCAGCTGGAAAGACTTCCCGCAAGTCGAGCTGCCCGAGATTCACAGAATTTACAGAAAATGTTACATTTTTGTGATTTATATCGTTAGCGGACGATAGAATTCTTATATCGGGTGGGATGATTTTGGGTCATATCGCACAGCCCTAGTTTTTAATGACGTTGGTAACTACTTTGCAGCAAAGAAAAAAAAAAGCTGTGCGATATAAATTTTCTTATTAGATAAATACAGATAGCTTAATTTTGAGGTTAGGTGATAAATCACAATATGTGTTATTGAAATACTCAGCATATCGCAAAAGAACGTTAAAATCACAATAATATTGCATTGTGAGTGAAGTATTGTGATAATATAGCGTGGGGCGTCTGGTGATTCCCACTTCTATTGGCCTGTAACAACAATTTCAGAAAAGGCTCTAGAAATAGTGAAATGTTTTCCTTTAGCTCTTATAAAAATACAATTATGTATAAACTAAGAAAGCATTTAAGACATGATTGTTGACTTCTGTGCAAACCCAGATGGATCAGCCTAAATATGTTATCTAAAAACAAATACTACTGATGTCTATAACTTGATATGAAAACATTCTGCTGTGTATCTAAATAGAAAACTCCAAAATGACATCCTATCAGTTATTTACGTGGATGACTTGTTGCACCATGGCAGATTCCACTGAGACATTTTTGAAAACAATGATAAGCCGAGTACGACATATTTAAGTAATAAAAATTAATCATCTGAAAACCACAAACTTCTCTATAAAAGCTAAATTCCTTGGTACGATCTCTTTGCTAAAATAAAACAAAGAAGAAAAGAAAACTGAGTTACCTTGGAGTAGAAGTAACGGCAGACGGCCTCCTGAGCCCACGGCTGGTAGTAAAACTCTGCTCTTCGCTCCTCTTCTGGGTTTCCTACCACATCTGTCATGGTCTGTTAACAGAAAGAGATATTATTGTATCAACCTCCATCTAAACTAGTGCACCAGCTGATAAATTAAAGGGCACAGGGTCTCCGCAAGGCCAACTGGGGATTTGCTTTGAGAGCAGCTACTGAGCTTCAGACTGAATTTGTTCAATTTTACAGTGATCCGACTGAGCAAACACTGCAGGTGGGTGACAGCTGGTCAAGCAGTTAACCGGCTCGCTCACAGAAAGATGGGGGCGAGCATGCATGCAGTCAAACGTTATTAAATGTTTCACGCTCTATTTTGACTCTGCTACACCTGATTGAGCAGCATGGGGTTTGTGTGAATGATCTGAGGTTTCGAGCAATGCACGACGTAAACTCAAGTCAAAGGATCAAATACTGTTAAACTCTAATACCTCCAAATCTGTGGATTGCCAATTTACAAATATGGCACAGAGCACTTTATGACAAAAAAAATCATGCATGTCAAGTGGCTTTCATTTAATTATCTGGTCATCTGTTATTGTCTACTTGTGTGATATTTTGACCTCAGAAGGTGTCTTTTTTTCCCCACCTTCTACTTCTGTTTGTTATTCCTGCCATTTCTTTTCTGTCTACAAATAACATGCCCATAATCTGCTTAAAGCTTTGCATTTAAATTAATTTTACAGGAAGTCGGGTCACTTATTTATTTTTACATAAATCTAATCACAAAACAGCCTAAGGAAAAGAAATGGACCCCTGTTCTACAACAGGAAAAAATAAAATGAAAGAAAAGAATCTGTTGCGTTATGTACAGTGTAGGCAGAAATAAAAATAGTGAAATCTGACTGTGGTGGAACAGAATGACAAAATCTGGTAGAGGAAAGCAATGAGTCACATCTTTCTACTTGTGATGCTGTGCATCTTTCTGCTGCGTTGCATTCTTATCTTTTTTAAGGTTGTCAGTGGAGAAACTGGTGCTGCTGCTCTGTCCTCTTTCTGATCCGTAAGGGGTTTATTTCTGAACGGCTGTGTGGTAAAAAGGATTACTCAGCACTTACTCATCTGAGCGAACCTCAACTCCACATTTAAATATAAACTTTAGGCGGTTCAAAATGTTTTTCTTATTCTTACACACATCCTACACAGCCAATCACAGTGATGTGTGTTGGGAGGAGGATTTGATGACATGGTACATCTACTGATGCCTGCTGTGACTAGAGATAATAAAAAAAGCTCAATGCTACTTTAAGATCCTCTCTTAAAGTAGCAGGACAGACACACTCACCTTGAGGTCTCTGCACTGGGACTGCAGCCAGTCATTGATAAAGCCCTGAGGATCCCTGGCAAAACTCAACATGAACTCCCTCTGGGTCTTCAGCTGGTTAATGGTCTCAATGGTTTCATGGATCTGAGAAGAATCAAGCACAAAACAGAAAGCCTGTCATGTTAAAAGACTTGATGTAGCTAACTAAATTAACAGGTGTTTAGTATTCCTCAGATCAAAACGATTACACCAGGGACATCCCTTTATAAATCTTTTATTGCACCATAAATTACACGAGCGGTTTTAAAACCTCTAATTACACTGATATATCTCTCCTATCATTTTCTCTGACACCTATGTAGGCAATAAAGACACACACACACACACACACACACACACACACACACACACACACACACACACACACACACACACACACCAAAGGCGGACATCCATCCATCAATCTACACATGTATATGTATACATATACATGTGCGTATTCATAAGAGTCACCAGACTTGTGTATTTGATGCTGTTAACATATACAGCACACATATACATACATATATGCTTCAATATAATGCTAAACAACTTAACTTGGAATGAATGAATCAATTAAACAGGGTTAAAAAAAAAATAACACTAATGTAGTCGACTAAACTAAAAGTAAGAAAACACTGAAAGTCCATATTAAGCACCTAAATCCTGAAATTACACTGTCTGTACAAATATAAGAGCCATTTCAAACCATATTCCTCGAAAATCAGATTGTATTGTGGTACTCTGGGCCACACAGAATATTGCACATTACACACACACACACAATGACAGATTACTTTGCAGATAGTGGCTAATGCTCCTGTCAACAGGCAGAATGTGGTAATACATTTTTCCATTCGAGTGGTAATATGTTGTTTATAGAGCCTGTATACAGCCGTTCCTTTTCTAGATAAAAGAGTTGCAGATCTGTGCTGATTGGTGTGGCAGTTTTCTGTCCTCAAACCCAACATTTAAGAGGTTTACATTAATAAAATATGAATAATTTATTTAACTAACAAGTATTTCTGGTGCCAGCTAGTGAAGCCAGCTACTTTTAATCATCCAGTCACGAGCATCCCTAAAAAATATGGATATAACCTTGGCCTGTAATTAAAAGGTACTGTAGTCTCTAACCAGCAAAAGTGAACATGCACAGGGTAATCAAAGGGGAAATAGTTGCATCAGAGTGCACTCATCAACCGGCTCTCTTTTGGGGATTCAAGCCTCAGATCTCCATTATTTCTGCTATAAAAACAAGACCCCAGATGTGACCCTGGATTCCTTTTGGAATTTAAAAGAGACCAATTTGTCAGGATGGGGAGGTGAGTGACTGCAGGAGGGGGTCCTGAGAATCTCTGCCTTTAAAGTGAATCACAATTATCTCAGCTCATAGAAGACTTGCCTTACCTATGAGACCATTATTCTGTTCAATTTTTTCTTCCATGATACAAGGACCTATTTCCGCCTAAGCAGCACTCTTTCCGTGTATAAAAAACAAAAAACATAGACATTAAAATGTGTTTTATTATTCACTGGCTACAAAGCCTGGCTATGTCTTGGCATAGGGAAATATTTCGAAAAGTTTTATTTTGGAAAACCTTAACAGAGGTGCTGGGAAAAAATACGAGCCCCATCTCTGGTTTATAAGATTCTCAGGCTTTCAAAATGCACTACAAATAGTTCAACAAGGCTAAGCTACAGGCTTTTTCTAATATTAGGCCAGCAGGAACAGGATGTATAACAGCAATCCTCACCAAACCCAAAAGAAAGTAACAAAATGAAAGGCGTCTGTATCCTGTAAACAATCCCTGTTGTTAGATTGTTGAGTTGCTTTAGAACAAAGACTCCACAGAGGGACGTCTTTTTGCTGAATGGCTTTGTGCCTTATCAATGTGATTACAGCCATCCCAGTCAAGGTAACGGGCGCTAGCAGGAGGTCAAGAGGACCTGATCGACCTCAAAACGGAGTAAGAAGCCAGTAATACACAGGCAGCAATTTAAGGGAGCAAATATGTGTGAAATTGCCCTCAGCAGGTTCACAAAATGGGAGACAATCAAAATGATAGGTTCAATCAAAGATTGCTTGGCTGTGTGTGTGTGTGTGTGTGTGTGTGTGTGTGTGTGTGTGTGTGTGTGTATATATATATATATATATATATATATATACATACATATATGTATATATGTGTATATATATATGTGTATATGTGTATGTATATATGTATGTATATATATATACATATATGTATGTATGTATGTATGTGTATATATATATATATATATATATATAAACAGCACATTCCCAGTTGTTTTAATCTTTTTAAATTTGCAAGATCTGCACATTAGAAAAACCTGCTCACTGCTTAGAAAAAAAAAAATCAAAGAAAAAGAAAAAAAACTTCGCACACTTCTTTTTGAGCGAGTACACTTTTTTCCCTTCACTACAGAGGGAGGTGATTTAGTAGTTAAGTGATCAAAAGGCCACACAAAACTCTAGGAAACAGGAAACACTACTCCCACTCTGAAAACACAGCCCTGTCTAAAACTACCAGTAACATCCATAAAAAGAACAGCGAGTGACTGCTGGGTGAGGTATGTACCTTGTTGTCCAGCCCTGCTATTTCCTGCTGGCTGGCTGTGGAGAGAAGGAAGGAGTTCATCTGGGTCTTCAACGTGTCGTCCACCTCCACATCAATGTCATAGCAGGCAGTCTTCTTTTGGTCATTAGGATCCACACTATCAAAACAATACAGTTTACTGTGTACAGTATGTTTTTGTTTTTTTACAGTATGTGATTAAATCACATTAGCAACAAGTGATTAAATTATTCAACAACAGCAGCAATCCAAACCTAAAAAGGGTTAAAATTCTCATAGACAGTCTCATAGCTTTTTGAGCATTTAGTGCTCGCTGCTAATTAAGACAAGAAAAATAACTAGAAGAGAAACAATAACTGAGTCAAAGCATGGATCAGTGGACAAAATTCATCAGAACACTTCAGTCCAACAAAAAAATTAGATTTTTTCCCCATTTACTGACATACTGATAATGATTTTTGTAGAATCAAAACATACCTGATCAGATGGTTGATGATGATGGGCTCTGGGGGCATGAGAAGTGCATGCAAGCGCTGTGGGATCTCAGAAAACTTCATTCGCTGAGTCTCAAAGATCTGCAAAATGAAAGTATGAAATAAAGAATGTTTAGATAAACATGACTTCACTACTCTGCAGCATCCAGCAGAATACACTGGTTTGTTCACGTTAAGAATATGCCTGACAACCACATTTAAATTGCGTTAGAGCTTGATAATGCTTATTATGCACCCTGAAATTCTATCAGTTCAGTAGGAATAAATCATTAACCTTATAAAATCCTATGTTTATGCTGGTAGAGCAGAAAAAGCACCAAGAGACTGGACAGTGACCCAGATGGAGAGAATGTCTCCATAAAAGGATAGATAGAGAGAGGGGAAGGCGAGCTGTTCAACATCCACAGCAGGATCCAGAAAAACTGTGACACCGGTTGCTCTTTCCAGCTACCAGCTAATGTTCATCACATTTAAGAAATGGAGTGGGCCGCCTTTTGGTGAAACTCAAGTAACAAAATGTACCACTTCGACATGTCCGATGTGTGAAAAAAGCAACTGCGCTCACCTGCTGCAAGTATTTGTCACAGTTGATGAACTCCCGCTCATGTGGGTCCTGGAGTTTGTGGGTCTTCACGTACTGCCACAGGGCCTGAATGATGACGGGTCTGGTCTGGGTGTGGATACCCAACATACGGGCCAGTCGGGGGTCCAGCTTGAACTGAGGGGGCTGTGCGGCACACAGAAAGACGAAAAGGTGAGTGAATTCATGAAGAAATGTTTCAAGATCACTCGCTGAGAACAGAGTCTGTTTACCTGGTAATCAAGCATGAGAAGGACGGTGCAACGAACACCCACATCACCTGGCCTCTTCACCTGGAAACCATCGGTCTCCTGGGTTGTCGCAGTCCTATGCCACTGAAGTGATACAAGCAGCATTTAAGGAACAAGTAATTAGTTAAGTCTCCAAGTTAATATTGTTCATTAATATCAGTTGATCTTATTTAAACGCACAGTATTATTCACAACTTCTGATGTTGGAGAAGCAAAACAAGAAAAATAACAAAGGATGCAGTGTCATGAAGTATTGTGAGATCACAGAAGTGGTCTACTTTAAGCGACTTATGCATAAACTATGGTCATGTCCAAGGAAATATATTATTGTGTTGTTTACATTACATTTAGTCACATATATTCACCCTAAATCAGTTCTAATTAAGTAGCTACCATTATCTACCATCAACCTAACTTCACTTCGGAGCAGTTAGTACACTTATACTCGTTGAAACTAAGAATATATTTATAATTCAGTCATTGGTTAGCTCTGTCATGTGTTTGTAACACTCAGTTTAACAGTGTGCTGATACCAGTATTTTAAAACTTATCAGTACAAAAATCTTCCATATTATACTTTAAATTACTCTAAGAACTATAAAAAGATATTCAACAAAAACATGATTAGAAAAGTAATGAACATTGATACTTTCAGATGTGATAAAACCATCTTACTTCCACAAGGTGATTATCTGGACCATATAGATCTTTGTCCAGCTCGATCACCAAGGACTTGAAGAATGAGGAGAACTTTCTTTTCTGTTTCGTGGCTTCATACTTTGACACGGCTGTCTGCAAACAAAATTAAATACCACGTTAAGTAAGCTGCCTGTGATATTAGGCTGAAATATTTTTAATGAAAAATTAAAGATAAAGAAATAACACTGAAGCTGTTTAACAGTCTTAGGTCCGTGTAACCGAACAAGACCATCATAATCTTAATAGTTTGATGGTAATTTTTTGACCCTACTGTGGAAAATAAAAACTACTTTTTACTTTATCCCAATACAGCAAACCAGCTAAGCCATACCTAACTGGGCAGCCACAAATAATTACTATAAACTGAACAAATTTGATAAGCTTACATCTTCCAGCAGACGCCCCTCGACACGTAGCTCCCATGATGCAACTGTGCCCTCTCCATCCTCAGCATCAGGCTTTGCTGGGTTGAAGGTGTTGGAGATAAAAATCCTTAGCTTTCTCTTTTGCTGAAAACAATAATAGAAAAGAAACTTTAAATTTGTGTCTCATCAGTTAATCAACACTGACTTTATAGCTACACTGAGTCTGGACCCATTATAGCCATTTTCTGGACTGCATTATTTTCTCCCTTCATACAAGTAAAATATGTATTTATATATAGAGATCTCTATAAATTGTCTATAAAAATATAATATAGTATAAAAACATATAAATATCTATAAATTATCGCTATAAATACTTCAGACTACACACTGACATTAAACTGGACTCTGTTTAAAAGCACCACTGCTCCGTAGAGGAAGGACGAGGGCAGTCCCTTCTCTGAGGCGGCTGAGGTCTTTTAACATCTGTTGGACAATGCTCAGGATTTTCTACAAGTCTGTTGTGGCCAGTGTCATCCCCTATGCTGCTGCATGCTGGCACAGCAGGTTGAGGGTCACAGATGCCAACAGACTGAATAAAACTTGGGATGTAGCTGGACTCTCTAAAGGTTGTGTCGGAAAGGCGGATGTTGTCCAAGATAAGAACAACGCTGGACAATTTCTCCCACCCACTCCATGACGTGCTCACCTTGCTCCATCTAAAGCACAGTATACGCTGCAATAGTTGCACACCCTTAATATCACATCCTCTACAGAGCAAATTAAAGTTAATATGATAAGAAGGGCACTGCAATGTCAACCATATATATTTAATTTTGGGTAATGTGCTAGGATATTTATGATTAGAGCTATTTTGTTATATTTTGTAACTTTGTAATATTTTGAATGATTTAATTTACTTTACTTAGTTACTGTTTTTACTGTCTTGGAGCAACTGTGACCACATAATTTCCTCTGAAATTAATAAAGTATTCTGATTCTGATAGAGGTCCTTTGTAGAGCCCTTTTATGTCCTCTTCCTTTAAAGACACTGATTTAGAGGTGGCTTTCTTCAGATTAGCTGCTCCTCAAACGGTAGATTTTGGTGTGTGTGTGTCATATGCTCACATGTGAGGAACATAACAGGGATTATCAGAAGGATTAACAGTAGAGAAAACGTTGAAGCCAAGTATTTAGAGCAGACTGAAACCTTAGCCAAATCAAACATTAGCTCCATCTGCCTCGTCGGCCACTTGTGGATAAGGTTTGCTTTAATTTACACAAAATATGTGTGTTAACATCACAATATTCAGAAATCTTTTCATCAAGTGCTACAACAGTCAATAAAACCATTAGGCAGCGTCATCATCTGAACAAAAACAGTGTGGTGCAGAAGATCATGGGAAAGTAAGCAGCAATCTGTAAAATGTAGACATTTGTTCTGACTAACTCTTCACTGACTGACATCACTCTTAAATGACCAGTTAAAGGTAACATGGAACACCTGTGATGAGCTTGACTGAAATATACCTTAATTGGCCTCTTGAGGGCCTCCTGAATGTCCAGCCTCTTGCGCATGATGGTCTGGTCCAGCTTCCTCTCAAAAGCCAGCAGATCCATGTAAGCCTGAGACTCTGGGACCAGTTCCCTGATCTAGGAGACAAAGGATACTAGTGACTACAGGTGTCTTTAGAATAATCTTTAATAATCACTTATTATTGGCCAGGACTGAGATCACAATTATTGAGTATTAGAACTCAAAATCATTTAAATAGACAGTGGATTCATTAAACTTGTAAAAAGAAAACTTTTTATTCAGGCAGATATCCTTGAACTTTAATGATAGTAAAAGAAAAGAAAAAATAGTGAGTGACAATATGTGCTGAAATCAAAAACAAGAATTTGTTTTAACCCTTGGAAGCATCAATCGTAATTGAAATTAAAATCTGTAACCTGTACTTCTTTTTCCATCTGTCAGTCTAAGAAAACCCAGTTTCTCAGTTGTTCATACTCTCCCTGATTCCAGTCTGAATGTGTACGTGTCCACAGGGTCTGTGAGCCACAGGTGACCACATATCTGCTGCCTGCTCTGCTAGCTTTACATGCTGGGTCTATTTCTGCTGAAAATGAATCTCAAGCTTGACAGATCAAGAGAAGGAGAGAGAAATCTCTCTTCAGAAAAACCAAGATATTGCAGCAGACATTTTACTATCACACCACTAACTACATTTAAATAAAGTGCAAGAATAGATCAAATACAACAGCCAGCCTTGCTTCCATATGGTGTTCTCTTATGAATGCTACTCTGTTCAGCTGTAAAATATATATGAATAAATGAAAAGGATATCACAAGACTGCAACTTTAAATTATAATATCCTATGAGAAAACAATGTTGATGTGCGATTTAATATAAGATTAAAAGGATATAATAGAACTCTTTTCTTGACAAATTTATGATTGACATCCACACACTGGAGAACACCATGAGTGCCTAAAATTGGGGTTCAACGTAACTAATGACCTGATGGCCCAAGGCTCCAAAAAGAGTGTCTCAGGCAAGCTGACTTGCCAGCTCTTGGCCCATTTGAGTCAGCGACATGTCATCAATCATAGTTATGAGTTCACCTCAAAAGCAAACTGGCTGAAGTGAATCTTCACTAACAACTACTTTTCCCCCTGCAGTCAGTATATTCACATTAGTGGGATCATATGAGGTCAGTACTATAAATCAGTTATTCTTAGCAACTCTGAAAACCAGCAGAAATGCGAGGGCTTGACGGTGAGCGTTTCACTTGGATTTGTGACTTAAAACAGAAATGTGCTGATTATTAAATGTATCACATGATTCAGGACAAATGGTAAATGGAATGGCTCTTATACAGTGCTTTTCTACTCTGAGTACTCATAGCACTTCATACAACTTGCCTCATTCATATTTTCTATGCTTTTTCTACCTAAGTGCTTTCACACACATTCATCGATGAGCAACTTGAGGTTACAATCTTGCCCCAGGACATTTGACATGCAGAGATCGAACCACCAACCTTCCGATTAATAGCTGACCTAGTCTACCTCCTGAACTACAACCTCCATTTTCATGATACAAGATAAGTAGATCATTTCTTTATCACAGCTGAAGTTTATGTCCACCCTGCAGCCTATTTTCACATTTCACACACAGGGAGATGAAAGACAGGGAGATCAGGTGGAGTGAGAGAAGAAATACTTCTAGAGTTAATAGCGATTTTGTTCATTACTGTCATCACAAAACCTTTGGAGGTCCCCATTTTGCATTGTACAGTGCTAAAATCTTTAGTAAATTGCCCAAGCACTTATAGTTAGCACTCTCTAAATCCCAGCATTTTAACCAGGGCACTTTAAAGACCAACTGTCCTTTGTTTGGAGCCACTTAAATTAAAGTTCATATGGACTGCCAGATGTAGCATAATCAAAGCTGGAATTAATGGATTGTTCATGCACTGTGGTTTGATTAATACTCACCCTCTGAGGTAGAATTTTATCAGCCATCTTCTTCTTCTTTGTGCTGTGAAAATAAATCATCGAAACAATAGGCGTTTGAGTGCAAGTCAGAGCAGTTTTGTGTGTCTTTACAAAAAGACAAGGAAGTCAGTCAAATTCTTCAGTCTGTGGGACACATTTTCCAGGTACCATGTTCATATACACTTGCACACATACAAAGACACAAAATAATAGTCCCCTAAAGAGAGGGCTGCAATAATTGTGATAAAAAAAGCATGCTGAGTAGGCAGCGAGTGGGGACTTACTGCTGGTTGCGGTTCTGTTGTTGCTGAACCTGCTGAATCTGTTGAGGAGCCGGCCTCTTACGAGACGGATCCATCACACCTGGCATGCCAGGACGGGACACGGGGCTGTTGCCGTATCCCGGAGGGCCCATAGCTGGTCCCTGAGGGGTCATGCGACTGGAAGGAGGCATGCCTGGTCTCTGCATAGAAAATAAGGCCATGATCACACAAAAAGGTCGTTGAAATTTGTAATTCTTTACATGTAGAACGTGTAGAAAAGATACATTTTGCAGATTTTAAACAAGACACCTTAGCCTTTATTTTAAGGTGTGTTAAGAAATAAATCTGTGGACCAACATGTCTTACAAGTTTTCTATGAATTGTCACAACAAGTATTTGAGGTAAAATTCCATTTTTCTTATGCTCAAGTGATCAGTTTCTGCAGCTACTATACTGGGAACTGATTGGTAATTCCTAATTTTGCCTTTTTGCCTCTCTCTCCTTATCTTTTCTTTCTTATTTCCATTATTTTTACACTAATGTATATGTATCTATATATATGTGTGTGTGTATCTATCCACACACACACACACACACACACACACACACACACACACACACACACACACACACTTTAATCCCCAAGCATAAATTCTGGGAGGTGGTTTGTGTAATAATGTATTTGACTTCAGACTGTGTTGGTATGAGGAAAGAACACAACTTGAAATAAACGATAAAAAAAAAATCTTTTACTGCAGCCATCAAATGTGTATAAATTGTTCCTGAATAACTTACAAACAGCAATCCTCTCAAAGGTCCCCGATCGACACATAAATGCTCACAACAATCCAACACTTTCCTACCGACCTTGTGGTCCAACATGGCAAATTGTGCTTCAAGTGGCAATTTAACCCCATGACTATCTGTGACTATGTAGCCCTGGCCCCACCCATGCACACAAAAATTGAATGTTTGCAGCTACAGTGGCAGAGACGCAGTTCACGGGTGTAGCAATAAAACAACTCTGAGCCTTGCTTATTAAAAAAAGAGGGAAAAAAGGGGGGAAAAAATCTGTTTCAGGTGAAAATAACATCTGAGCTGTTGTGTAGCTAATTCTCAAAAGTGAAAAGTGCACAAATTAGGATCAATGTTTGTGAAGACTTGAAGACAAAAGCACATCAAAGTTTTCTACCGTTCCATTTCAGTCCTTATTGATCCGAGAATACATTTGTAGTGTTTAAAATAAAATGCAAAACTGACACAGTGGGAAAACGTCAATGTAAATTTGCAAACAAAACATTTGCAGCACATCTGCTGATGTAAATATATTCTAGAAAATTACAAATCCCACAACACACAAAAAACTCAACACTACCACTCTGAGACACAGCCCACATACTTTTATATCTGATGCTTCATATTAGCAGTATCAGCAAATTTATGCATGCCTTTCATTAAAGTAAATAGACAAAAATCACCACAGTCAACTCACCAAACCATGTGCTAAGAACTCAAACAGGCGACTTCTTGTATTTGACTGCATGAATGCAGGCGAGAGCAGCAGATAAGTGACAAATCACTGATAGCAGCTTTTCCTCCAGCAGTCAGTCCAACAAATGTGACAGATGAAGGCAAAACACACTCTCTCTTCATCGCATGGTGAACAGTGAAAGAGAGGAAGAGTGAAGGACATTGACTTCTCAACAATACAGGCCAGATGAATGGGCTCTGCCTTTTCCACAGTGTGGTGTAGGCAGATTGGGGAAACATGCCGATCATTTAGTACTTTTTACACTATACATCAGCGCAACCTTGACTTGCCTGAGAACAAGTGGAAATCTGCAGTATTCAGAGTATGAAGTCTCTTTTGACTATGGTGTGAAAGGCTGCCAAGGACGTTGGAAGGGAAAAAAATATGTGACAACCATTTACTGAGCTGTCTTTCTGGTTGGTAGTAGCTAAGAAGCAAACACTTCAGCTGTGGATCAGTGATAAATGACTCATCTTTATGTCTTGATTTTAATACAATTCTCTTATCTTAAGACACAACATATTAGCTGGAGATGACTCAATCCAATGCAATATCGGGGGAATAAACCCAGGACTACAGATCAGGATATGAAAATTTATACTCTGATACTAAATATGAATGCAAGAGCATACATGGGATAATAAGACCAAGAAACCAAAGAGTTCTGATCAAATATCATAGTAACGGAGCATGCACGCAGTATATTGCTGGAGCACACAATCAGCTTTAATGTCCATTCATTTGAAAACATTTAGGATCGGAAGTCCTGATTACTGAAAATGTTTGCTTCTTGGTCATTTTCTTGAGACCCCACTGTGCAGAACGACGTGTTGCAGGATGTGAAAGCAAATGAAAGATTTCCGTTTCTTCAGCCAAAGGGAGCTCACCTTTAAATCTCAGTAGTCACTCATGGATCTTGATTCTGTTACATAAGAACTAGAAGGAGAATTTGGCAGCATCTTCTGCCTTGCAGTTAAACTTCTGAAATGATCAGTATCTCCATATTAATATAGTGTGGGATTTCAAGATAGAAAATGAGCTGCTGTCATTTTAACTGCTTAAACATTTTTTCTTTCATTTTCTGTGCATCTGTGAGCTGTGCATCTCTATATGTATTAAAGGGAGGTTTTTAAAAATTATATTCCAGGGATTTCCACCCTCGACATACAGAAATATTCGGCAACCTAATCAACATCACCGTCTGGAGTTGAAACAAGTTGGTCTTTATCAAACTATTTTGTGGTTCAGAGTCAGGCAACTGTGAAGGTGCACTTTGCATTCACCTTCACAGTTCCCCATATTCATTCTTCTCCCATTACAGTCAGAGTCGGTCATATTAGCCTCAAAACTATTTTACAATATTTTAGGGAAAATTGCAATTATATTTACAACAATACAGGGGGAAAAAACAACGTTGTATTGGTGACTGTAGCTTGCAAGCAGCAACATTTAATAGTGCAAACAAAGTGAAGGACGTTTTCCAAGCTGCCGTCACTGATACCGCTGACTGACATAAGACAGGCTGGTAAATAAATTACAGTATTACCAAGGCAACCAGAGCCTGAAACATCCACTTTAGACCAAACGCAAGCAACACAGCAAATGTGGATGGGATTCTGGAAATGTTTAATCTGACAGGAAGTACACTAAAAATTGTGTTTTTTTTTCTTCTCCCCGAGACCAAAACATCAAGTTTCCTAACTAATAGAATCAAATGAGTATGAGGACCCACCTATGCAAAAGTGATATAAATCAAAATATTATCACAATATCTTGAAATACACAAATCTTAAAGCAAACAAACAAGATAACTAGTGGCTGAGAGTGAATGCACCACGGTTTTATTGTGTATTCATTGTGACAATTTGTAGAAACTGCCTCCTTTGGACATCTGTTTAATGCTATCTATTTTACTGCATAATTACTCTGAGTATCTCTGCAATTTAGGGGATCATAGACTACTGTTAAATCATGTTTAATATGTGTGTATCACCAGCAGGTCCGTAAGTACATTTTCGACTATTTCGACAAGTGTTTGCGAGGCAACTTTCCCCTTTCTGAGACAGACAAACAACAAACCAGTTACTGTACATCCAGTTTGTTGATGCTATACTGGCAAATAAGATTACATTTACCAGTGCTGCTGGTGGACAATGTTAATGTGTTTTCAAATCAATTCTGCACTGTGTAAATGTTAATAGATAGTGTCAATTATTATATTTCAAATGTGAGAAACGACTGCAGATTAATCTTGTAATTATTATTATTATTAATTGTGACCAATCGACTAACCGCTGTAATCTGATTTGAAGATCAGAAAATATCAGCTTATAAGACTCAAAATTAACAACTAAACATCCTTCCAGCAGTTTAGATGTGTAGTGAGTTCATGCTGAGATCCCAGCGTTTCTTGGTACTTGGTGTACTTTGCGGCAGACCAGTGGGCTCACTAAACAGACTTTACAAGTTGTAAACACCAACTTCGACGAGACAAACTGCACCAGCTAAACACAGAGTGAAGTCTGCTACCGACTGGCACCTCTCCTTAATCATCGTTTCTGTATGTTGTAAATTTACATTGACACAAACTAATATTGATGCAGCCGATTCATTCAAAACTAGGCTCGACTTATAACAACTTCTGAGTTCAAACCGAGCCTGAACTTCACAAACTACAACTCCTAAAACTTAAGGGATGGTTTAATTGTTAGGTTTACCAACTACACGGTGCACATTTTGGGTCTTTTTGATAAGAAAACTGGTCGAAATACAGTTAACAGTTAGCAGGGTTAGCAGGCTAAGCTAACTGGATGCTGCGATTAGCTAGCTAACCTTAATGTTAGCGGGCGGGAGGGTTAGCAAATTCAAACAACAAACAAACTCTGATGGTCATCCTGAGCGACTGGTGAAATATCTCAAGTACATCACCAATTTTGAACCGGGCTGCTAGCTAGTATGAGCTGTGGCCTACGCTGGTGAAGGGGGTTAATGCTAGCCACTAGGGACAAAGCAAGCGGAGCGAGGCTTTGTTCTAGCGGACTCGCTAACGCGTCAGCAGCAAAGATAGAGCGATATCTTACCGGGTACCCAGGCCCGGGCATCGGTGAGCGGTACATGTGGTTCTGCGCGGCAGCTGATGGTCCCATTCTTCCAGAAGGTGTTCCTGGTCCCATGCCTGGTCCTGCACCCGGTACCGGTGGTCCAGGTCCCATTGCTCCACCACCACCCGTCGGTGCCGACTGAAACCCCCCTCTGGCCGCCATCTCCTCTCTGAATGTCGCCGCCGGTGTAGGCGCGGAGCTACCGCGAGAGCGAGAACGAGTGTTGGGATGGACGTCACAGGTTCAAGACGCCCCCCTCTGTTTGTTGGTGCTACTGCAGCAAAATTAGGGCTGGTGACGATGATGGCGGAATAGGTCCTCGTTAAACGTTCCAAAAGTGCAGTGAATATACTCCATTACAGGAAAAAGTTCTTTAAAAAATACTAGTTATGTAAAAGTTTCTAACTATAAACATAAACATGTGCTTAAGATATTAAGAGTACTCACTTCAGTTGTGCTATTACGCAAAATATAGGTTTTTTTTATGTTACATCTGTTAGAGTATAATTACTTAAAAAGCAGGATACGATTGACCAGGATATTAATGTTGTAGATGGATAGTTTTTTTTTGCTACAACATGCTACAATTAATTGATATTTTAGTTAGGTAATGTGGTAATTCATTTTTAATTAATAAATTTAAAATCATCCACAAAGCCATGGGCAGTGCACAAAAGAGGTGAAGATGAGAGTGTAGCCAGGGTGGAGTGTGTGGAGACAAGTATCAGAGTGATTCGTGACAGAAGGATAGCAGCATGAGCCAATGGGAAAGCTTTTAAAATGGTATTGAGATTTGCTCTGATGTATGGTCTGGAGACTGTTGCAGTCACCGGGGTGGGCAAGTTTTTTAGAAATAAGGATTTAGGGTGGCTGTAGCTCAGGTAGCAGAGCAGGTCAGCCACTAATCAGAAGGTCGGTGGTTCGATCCCAGGTTGCCTCCTGGCTGCATGCCAAATATCCTTGGGCTGGTGGCGCCAGTGTCCAGCAGCCTCGCCTCTGTCAGTGTGCCCCAGGGCAGCTGTGGCTACAACGTAGCTTGCCATTGTGTGTGTGAATGGGTGGATGACTGAATGTAGTGTAAAGTGCTTTGGGGTCCTTAGGGACTGAGTAAAGCGCTATACAAATGCAGGCCATTTACCATTTTAGGAGAGACAGCTCAGGTTGAGACAAAGTTAGAGAGCCAAAGCTGTCATATGCAGTGGAAGTATAGTGGATAAATTGGACAAATAATGTTAAAGAAGGTGCTGCCAGGCACCTGTTCATCAAGGCCTTGGACTGTCTATGTGCACTCTGCCTGTTTTTTTGACCTCAGCAAGTTAATCTAGATTTTTGACTGACCTCTTTGTGTTTATCTTGTTAGCCTTCCTTGTGTTTTGCTTTGGTACTGACCGTACTAAGCTGCAAGTTTGTTTTACAGTCATGTAAAAGTGAAAGTTTTTACAGGTCTAAATACAGACATTAAAAACTAAATGCATCCTGTGACTCGATAGCTTTTAGATCTTTTTGCAGCAATAACTTAACAACATATTGTTGTGGAGAAAACTTGTCTTTAGAATTCTGCTTAAGTTCATTTAGACTTGCAGGCATTCTTTATGCACAGTTCCCACCACAGCATTTCAGTTGGATGTCTAAACTTCGACTAGCCTATTGCAGCAGCTTGAGTCTTTTCTTTTTCAGCCATTGTAGATTTGTTGGTGATCCAGTATCATTGTCCTTTTGGACAATGATTTCAACCAAACTTCAGCTGTTGAACAGATGACCTCACATCTGGCTCTAAAACACTTTGGTTCATGGTCGACTCAGTAACTCCAAGGCCCGTAAGTTTGTGCTTTGACGGTTGATATGAGGTGTGTGAGCTGATACCCTGTGTTTGGTTTTTGCCAACGCAGTGTTGTGTATTATGGCCAGACAGCTCCACTTTGAACTTGTATGTCTAAAGGACATTGCTCCAGAAGTCATAATGCTTGCTCAGCCGCAAGTTTGCAATCCTAAGCCATGCTGCTATGTTTTTAGAGAGAAGAAGCGACTGTCTCCTTCCAGTCCTTCCAACCAAAATATAATTTTTCAGTCTTTATCTAGTTACACTGCCATGAAGTAGGAAATATCTGTTGAGTTTAATAAGTATCTCATGTTTTTGTGTTTTTTGAAATTTTCTAAGCACTGCACAATGTGATCTTTGGGTGACTTTGCTGGAATGTCCAATCCTGCGAAGATTCTGGGATAGTGTAAACACACACCTAAATGCTCCAGACCAGCAACCTGCCACAACCTCTGCTTTTATGGAGGTGCTCCCAATTGGTGATGATTTGTTGATTATCAATACCTGGCTGCCACTTACCTTTTTAATTCCTGGCTGCTAATATAATTTTAATGGAAACGTTAAGCGTGTACTCATTTTTCACAGGAGTGCATAGACTCCTGTGAAAAATGTTCTTTTTCACAGAACTGTACCTGTCTGCCTCTGGCTCTGTAATTTGGCTCTATTTTTCTTTCACCGTAATTATCTCGAGTCCAAAGTGACACTTTTAAAAAAAATTTCCCCTCTAAATTAAAGTGCATATGAAATGATTGATAAATATAGGTGCTTGAAAAGATAAACCTTGTGTACCATTTTTGTACTTTGGCACTTGTTTAAAAGTAATTACTTTAACTTAATTTCACTGAACATGAAGGGAAATCACAGCCTTTTTTAAATTAAGAAAGGTTATAAATGAAATAAAACTAAATCCAAAAACATTATTGTGTTTGTGTGTTGCTCCCCCATTTTATTCTTTAATTAAACAAGTGCTAACTTGAAGTACGAAGCACAAGAAAAAATAGCATAAGTCAGTATCTGACAAGTAATCTTGAAATGAAAATGAAATGAAGATAATGAAACTGTTAATTAACTAAATTAACAGTGGAGCATTGGCACCTTTTATCATAATCTGATTGCATTTTCTTCTTTCAATCTTTGATAAATTATTGGCAATACGGGCTCAGTGACTATGAAAATTAGCCTTTTGCTTATCTCTCTTTTTTCAGAACTGTAATTAAAATTCATTGTCCCTCTAACCAAATGAATAAACTTAATTATATTCAGCGTCTGATATCTCTCCAGGCTGACTGGTGACTAAAAACCAGTTCTATGGATGCAATGTGCAGCAAACCAAAACAAACAACTCTGTCTGGATTTGTAAAAGTTAAACAAAGGTTAACACTGTCTTGTTTGGTATGCCATCCAGTCAATCTGTCTGCCAGGGACTGCAAAATGGATTAAAACAAAACAAAACAGCATGTGAGGCCCTCGTAGAGAGACATTTGGAAGGAATATCCTGTCGTGACTGAGTGGTAGCCATTAAAAGGAAATGCTGGATGCTTTCAAAATAATGCAGTAAGTAGTTTTTATTTATTAGTTAACGTCATCATTCATCATGCAAAGGGCAGTAGACTGCAATAAGAGAAGTACTTAGTGTGACCATCCAGGAATTTCAAAATGCTTTTCTATGATCTTGGAGAACTTGCTGATGTTCTTTGGTGGTCTCAAGACATATCAAGCTGATACTGCTGTGAAGTTGAAGATGGCTCTTTATCCTTTTGTCCATCATCCTACCAATTTCATTAAATGACTGACGCAAAAAATGAAACATTTTAAGATTTTAACATTTCCTTTTTTGTGCAGAATAACTAATGAAAAATCTAAAACTGTTTTGGTACATCATTACTGGCCTGGAAACAAATCAGTATGGACTATTAATCTTAAAATATTCAAGGACAAGACAGCAATAGTGTCCTTCACCACTGGGCCTCCCAAGTCTGACCTCAGAGTAGTTGACACAAGTGTCGTTGGCTCTGAAGCAGTGTAATGACAGTGGGCCTTTGGGTGAAGCAGGAAACATCTTGGGCTAGGCAGAAAAGAAAAATATGGCACATCACATCATGCCTTTAATGTGGGAGAAAAACAGATGTAATTTTAAGATATTTCTTAGGAAACTATTTTCAAATGTTTTTCAATGTCTTTTTTTGTGGACTAAATTCATCAGGCACAAATGAGTTAGAGTGGCTGGGTTTGAACCTCGGATAAAAGCATTGTGCTTTGAGTTTGTATGTTCTGAGGTCAGATTTTTCCTACCATCAAAAATAAATGAAATCTCTCAGAAATGTGCCCTTCACCAATGCTATTGGCCCTCTGTGACTTCCCACTGCTCTTAATATGGGGATCAATAAAGATGTTCTGAGTAACGTTGCCAAAAATGGCCTAAGAAATCCAAGACCAGAAACTCAGGTAGGTTAGATAAGTCTCTATAAAAAGGCCTTTATTTTACAAGGTTTAAGAGATTAAAAATACACCAATGTGTGCCAGCTTACACCTTGTTCAGGTGTAGAGATACAAAGATACAAATCTATCCATATCCTTTTTATGTGAGGGGTCTTTACACTTGACCTATTGAGTGTTAACTATAAGATTACAAATGAATAAAGGGTAAAAAGAGTGACGCATGTGGCGGTAATCACTAGGCTTGACTACAAAGTCTCTAAAAAATAAACAAACATAGCTAAAAAAAGTTGAACCCGCAGTCATGTTTGTTTGAATTTTCACTCTCGAACAGAGTTTAAAAAAATCCTGAAAAAACATCAGACACCACATTTTCTTTCATCGTAGGGTTTTATAAATTAGTAAATCGACTCCTTCCTTGTTTATTAGGTGATTAAATCACAACTGCAGAGACCTCATACTGGATGGTTTTTGAACTGAAACATGACATTCTTTGAATGCATTTTTTAGCATGTTTCATCAAAAGACATGGCCAGTATGAGGCTGCTGTACCTCTGAAGTGGTTTCTGTTTTGACAAGTAAACAACCAGTC
This sequence comes from Copadichromis virginalis, assembly GCF_057382275.1. NCBI lineage: Eukaryota > Metazoa > Chordata > Actinopteri > Cichliformes > Cichlidae > Copadichromis > Copadichromis virginalis. The sequence continues at coordinate 35,671,114 of NC_140622.1, forward strand.
AGAACCTTTAACGCACTGGATGTCAGCTGCTGAATCAAACACGTTCTTGTTTCCAGACTTTGATGTTATTGCACTTCCGCCCCAATTAGTATGGAGCTACAACAGTACAAAACATGGCAGCCCATCTGTTTGCATAACCTGTCTGTGTTTGACTGGAGAGGAGTTGTGTGAGTGCAAACCAGAAAGGAGGGGGGATACATTATGATTTTTTTGGAACAAGGTGAAGAAAAATCCTCATTTATGGGACTCAGAAGCACCACATTGTGCTTCAAATATTCAAGGGGGTTTTACCTTCTGTGTGGGTAAGATAGCAGCTGATTAGGTTTATCCTTTAGAGGAGAGAGCAACTTTGATACCGAACAACAGAACAGGGGGTTAAACTTTTAACAGATGAATAGGCAAATCAGATGTACCGAGTCTGGAATCTTTGAGTGGTGAGAAACCTGACTGCATGGCAATTATTAATCATCTTAACGAGCTGAATGTAAAGTGAAGCCCAGAGGAGCCGGCCGCGGCCTTATCTATGACAAACGGCTGAGCATCCTAATTGCACTGAGAGATCTGACAGGATAAATTTATACCAGAAACGTGACTCATCTGACGTGCAGGCAGGAGTGAGAGGATGAAACAAGTGGGAGTGCCAGCCCTTCTTTAAAAATTCATTTATTTCTGTACAGTATAGATCCAGAAATATAAAGCAGTTCACGGCACATGAATCACAAGTAGGGCAATAAGGGTTAACTTTACCAGCAGCTTTCTGCAAATAAAGTATAATGCAATAAAATAGAAATACCCAAGCCAAGGTCACTTTTTTCATGCAATGCTGTTATTCTTTATATTTCTATTGGGCAGAAGTATTCAGAACATCTACCTTAATAAAAGTAATACAACAGAGTGCTAGAATACTATTCATACATGACGTCGAGGGAATTTACAGCCTTGGCAGAGGTATGTGGACTGCTTTTGTTGATTGAAATTATAATTTATTTCTCAAATACAATAAAACAGAAGTCTAAGGCAGTACGCAATTTAAGTACAAACCTGTGTATCATCATTTAATATAATATTTTAATAAGTGGACTTCTCCTTTTAGCCACTCGTGGTGAGTGGTTTCATAAGGTCTGTGCATAACATTTCACACTGTGAACAAGAAACCTGTGACAGTTTTACAGTGGTTAACACCATATCAGAGTAACAAAATTATCAAGTAAATAAATAGCTACGTATCAACAGTAACATTGTGCCTAGAATCTGCCAGAGCCAGTCACCATCTCTTCTTTTACCACTGGGAATACTTTGGACTTTAATTTCCACACCTGTTCCAAGTGTTCCTTCAACCTCTCCTACGTCATGCTTTGTCTTAGCTTGGATTGCCACATGAATCACAACTGCTGTCTTCTGTTCCCCCTCAACCAAAACTGTGTCTGGTTGGCTGGCCAGCAGCTGTCTGTCTGTCTGTCTGGAACATGAAATCCCAAAGGACCTTAGCCCTGTTGTTCTCAGCCACTTTCAAAGGTGTTTCCTACTGGGAATTGGGGACTTCTAATCCATGTGGCGCAGATGTTGCTGTACACTATTCCGGCTGCTCGGCTATGCCTCTCAGTAGGTGCTGTCCCAGCTTGAATCTTACATTCTGCTACTGTGTGTTGGATTGTCTGCCTGTCACTTAGGTCCTCTGAGCCTGGTGTTTCTTACAGCTTGATCTTGTACTGCCCCAGTCAGAGGATCTGTGCTGTCCTTTCGGTCACCTGTTTTCAGCCACTGTGTTTTTCTTAATGTAAGCCACTTGGTTTTCTAAGATATTTCCTTCCCCTCTTGCTCATCACCATCCGTCTTCAGCTGCCTAAGGCGCTCTGGTAGCAGTTCATCTTGGGGGGTCATCTTCCTGATGCATTTGTGAATGCTCCTTGTTTCATCCTGGATCATGGCTGTGATGCTTACTAATCCTCACACTCCCTTGCTTCATTGCTCACAAAGCCTTAGGGTGCTGGCCTTGGTCGGACCCCTGCTTTGTGAGGAGTTTTGTGTCTTGACATTAGTGGCATCTCTCTCCTCAGGTGGCCATCTTATTATTGTGTACAAGCAGGATGAGTTTAGGACCCAGTGATTTTTAGTGTGTGTTTGTTTCATAAATGACAAAAGACAGCACGCCACATTGTGAAGCAGGAGTGTCATCTCCTTATTGATGGAGATGATAAGATGTGATAACGGGATTAAGCGGAAATTACCTCAGATTTAAAAAGATCTTGTGCGCGAGTGCATGTTCTGTGATATCAGAAGGCGAGATTAAACTGTCAGCTGTGGGTGAAAACATAAGCACAACAAGTCTCATTAAAATATAAGAACAAACAATAAAGGTTCCCTGCAAGAAAGCCGCCTGTACAGTAAATCACATCCAGCTGGTGATTATATGAGGGAGTTAAAGCCGTTTAAGAAGGACAGACAGTTTGGGGTAGATTCCATTACAGGAGCAACTCTTATATACTGTCCACAGATTGGCTGTGTGTCAACCAACAAGGTGAAAGCAAGGAGGGAGCCATCATCTCAGATATTTCCACTTGCAAGTAAATGAGGGCACAAAGCCTGATGATTTAACCTCATTCATGGAGAAAAGAAGCCAAGATTTCAAACAACGCAGGAAATTAAACAATTAAACCACCAGATTGCAGGAAACTCTTGCTAATCCAGAATTTTTGGAAAGATTTTCAGTTTCTGAACTCCCGCTGATATTACCACCTCCCACACAGCCCCCACCTGCTTTGCCCTGGAGGCTTATCAGGATGCAGCAAGCATCTTCTGCAGGATTTCTGTCACTGGCAGGCAGTGCTCCTGTATTCTGACCCTCCCCACAATCTACTGATTCGCAGGCTATTGCTCACTCAAAGACACAAATGCCAGCAGGAAATGAGCATCTTTTTTCTTAAAAAAACAAACTTGTTTGATTAATTTGTCTTGTTGGCAGGGCTAACAAAAAACAATAAAACCATCAGGGATAAAAGGCAAAATCATGTTTCAGACATTTAAAACAAGAAAAAAAATGTCATCATATATTGTAGGTGATACGAGCTTTAACACTTGTATATTAATGTGTGGTTACCAGCTGAGGTTTCTACTCTGAATAATAGAAAAAAATAAGTGCTTGCTCTCATTCGATGAACAATGCTGATATGCGGTTCTGCACTTAAAGAAATCATGAAAAAATTATAAAGCAAAAGTAAACTTCTCGTCCTCGACTAACCCCTGACGTCTCGTAGCAGTGGACCGAGCAGCCAAATGAGTACAGGACATGATTTCTGAGGCAGACCGTGGTTTAGGTGGTACTGGGCTCTAATATTCACAGAGTCATGCATCACCAAGCTGCTTTTCTAATATAACTGTGGCAGTTGGCAGCACCAGATGTACAGTAGAATACTGCTGGCTGACTGACAATCTTGATAAAACTTGTATCGGCTGTGCAGGATATTTCTCATCCATCCTTTTGTCATACAGCAGCTGAATCTGTAATCATATTTCAAGAGTACTGTGCTCCAAAATACCAGTGTTGTGGCTTGAAGCTGTTAAAATGCAGCACAAATGAATGGCTGCCGTAGATAAGCAATATCAGTCTTGCCCCCAAACTCTTTCATAATGCTGATTTAATTCCAAGAAAAATGTTGTATGAAGCAAAACACAAGATAACATGTCGATTGGGGAAATAGAGATAGCAAAATGCCTTGGATGGAGTGCAGAATGCTTAATCAGATTTTCTAAGTGCAGCTCATGATTAAAAAATGAACATTTAAACAGTAACTACAGCTGGAAAATACACTGCTTTGTTTCTGTTTGCCTGTTCAAGCAAAGGAACAAAGAAACAACTAAATTCAGTGAAGAAAACAAACAATTTTCCAAAACGATATCTGCATTTTATTTATGCTTTGATAACTAAATAGACCAGGCTATTACCTGGAAAATGGAGACAGGAAAATCAGGCGCTGCTGAGTGTTTTATATGAAAGAAAGAAACAATCAAAAACAGTCGGATCAACACGATATTAATAATATGACAATATATCAAGAAGAATAGTACGTTTTCTTTTACATCACCTCTACATACTGGCGGTATTGTGCTTTGATAAGACTTTTGCAACTAACACAGATACAGAAAAAAAAATGTAACAACCCCACACAAGGATTTTAGCAATCAATCATTAGGAAACAAAACAAAGAAACAAAGAACAGAAAAACCCTTCTCACTTCATCCCGTGGTCACATGTGAAAATGAAAAAGAAGTGAAAGAATGAAAAAACAAAACAAAATCATAAGAAATGAAATTAGGTGCAGCTCATCCATTTGTGCAATCAACAAAACACTCAACATACCTAATGTTGCAACACTGTCCCTTCACACACACAAACGCACACAGGAATATATGGCATGTATCATTGTCATGTTTCTGTAAATGAGGCAGACTTGGTAAATATAATGATTAAATGTATATAAGTCTATATATATATAAAAAAAAATCAATCAAAATTAGAAATGATATGAAAAAAAAACATGCACTGGACAAATACAAGCATGCATTTACATGATGAGACCTGAAATCTTCACCAGTACATTAAATGGTAGATGATGCACCTCTACCACCGTCGCCACCTCCACTTACATCGCAACCCCCTGAAAGTATTTCCTGCACACGCAACTACACTCATTGTGAACAAAGATACATTCGCAAACAAAGTACACAGAGTCCAGCGGTTGTTTTATGAAGCACTGCAACAGTTCTAGATGTTGCTACATGTGGAGTAAGCAGTATGAATATTCGTCACACTAGCAAGCCGGTGTTGTGTGAAACCATCATGTGTTGCTGTGCTATATAAAGGCATGGGGGCTCTTTTTTCTGATCTACTGTCTATGGTGAGATAACTGTACATTTTCCCTTATTTATTTCTTTATTTTTTTGTCTTTTGAAAGAGAGGTCCATGTTGGCAAGGTTTCTCCATGAGCATCCTTTTCGGCAGTAATCCAGAGGAAAAACACAGAAGAGTGCTGCATGAAATGTTCTCCGGAAAAATTACAGATTTTTTTTTTTTTTTAAACATTTAGGACTTCCTCTGACAAATTCTTTGTCACGATTGATTCGTCCATTTTCCTCAGTTTTCATGTAAAAAGTGCATCTGTTAGATTAGTATCAGTTCCTCGCCCTCCCTGCGTTGGACAGTTGTCGTTGTATGGTGGCTTTGGTTGCATAACACGCACTTTCACCTGGGTTCTGCTCAGCAAGTGAAGTCTTCAAAGTTACCCTGGCCTGGATGATGAGGTAGCATATTGCCAGGATACGTTGATGGTGTACGCAGGTTCTCACAAGGAGCCTGAGAGAGAAATGGGATGAGAGAGGCAGACAGTCAAAAGGCAGGTAAGAGAAATGATCAGCAGAAGATATAGCATTGAGATCGAAGGAGCATAAATGTGCAAGAAAACCTAAATAAAAAGCTCATAAACACTTTCACAGGAAAACATGACATGAGCAACAATTCGGGCTGAGATGAGTGAGGAAATAAATTCTTCAGGAATACTTTGAAAAATGCTGAAAATAATGGTGAACAGAAAAGGAGAGGACTACAAAGTGAAGATCAGTTGTGGAGAATATCTTTCCCTTCTCTGTCTGAGGTCTGACTTACAATTAAAGTGAACTGGCTTCATTTACACTTGGAAATAAGTGAGCTGTCACACCTTCCAAAGCTGTCCCCCAGCTTTGATTAAATTCCAGCCACTTTCCGCTCTCCTACTTCTCCCTCTCAATTTTCTCCCCCTCTCATCCCAATCACTTTTTCACTCTCTACCGTGTCTCTCAAGTCCCCCCCCCCCAAACTTCCTCCATCTCTATCTCTTCTCTCTCATTTGCTCGTCTTCCTACCACCACCCCACCACCTCCTTGATCTCGACTCCAGTTGAGAGCAGTGAAGACAAAGCAGAGAGTGTGCCCCTGTCAACGCAATGCCGTCTGACACAGTGAAAGTACTTAACAGCACACTACTGACATGGTGTTTCACATCATCCAGGCTCAGCACAGCTCCCCGGTCATTGTTTTTGCGGCCTTTGTGTTTCTTCTTCATGCACCGGCACACCTTGTATTTGATCACCTGAAAATAGACGAGCACACCTGTTACCAAAAAGTACTTTCTTGCTTCTGGTGAGCATCCAAGTGTTCTGTTTTTGGTTCATCATAGTTCAAACCCACATACTTGACTGGAATAGAAATGTGATTTATTTTATGTATCTATAAATATGCTTGCGCGGTGACCCTGCACATGAGCAGTAGCTGCTTTGCTCTGCCCATCTCTCTCTCTCTCACACACATTTCTAATCAAGGACTAACAGACACACACATAAAAACACTTAGTACTTCAGTTGTAAGAGAAGGGAGGAAGGAAGTGTGGAGCACAGAGTTACTCTAATGAGAGTGGACATAGACATCCTGACTAATCTAAAATATAATACATTCAAAATGTTAATGTATTCAGCGTTGCTACTGCTAAGATGTGAATGCCGTGCAGAAATGCAGAAATGGGCTGCAGGGTTGTGAGGGACAGAGCGTTCGTCATGCTCGCTAAAACACGTCCTTGTGCGCATGGTAACGCTGTGTGAAAAATGAAATTTTGCCAGCAAGTCATTCTATTTTGCTGGAGTAGCACAGATGACCATAAAAACACAATAGATATTCGTTTTTTACCTCATATAGATAGTCAATGAGTTCAAGAATGGTGAGGATGCTGGCCCCAATGAAGAGACCCATCTGACCACCAATATCACCTGCAAAGAAAAATAAGGAAGCAAAACTTGTACCTGAATACATTCACGAAACACAGGTCAGCTTTCACACACACTTTGCGTCTTTTTTTACATCTAAAAGGTGAGAAATGTAACAGCAAATATAGACGTTTGCAAATATGCAGTTAAAAAGATTAAAGAGACACTTTTGTGTCTCTTCTGGGACCTGAACACCTCATAAAAAATGCAAGCACTTGCGCTACTGTCATTTTAGATACAAAGCAACTGTCATGCTGCATACTGCACATTATCTTGACAGCCATTTCCTTACCCAGAAGGCCTGCCAATTCATAGGCTTTCTTTTGTTCGATGGTTTCGTAGTTCAGCGCTTCAAAGTAGATATCCAAAACCAGAATGTTATCACTGTTAACAGAAAGGGAAGCAGGCAGTTTTAATTCACATATTTAAAACTAACAGTTTACATTTCAAACACGTTTCTATCAGTGCGTCTTCAGGCAGAGGAGGTGATTGGTGAGTCTGCCACTTCCTGCAGATAACAGAGAAGATGCGTTAAGTTGAGCAAATAACCTGTCACCACTTACTAATTTCCCCTATGTGGGTCTGCCCATTGAGGAATACAAGGGAAATGATGGTAGCTGTTTGATTTCATACTGTGTTAAAGTCTAAAACTCAGGACTTCAGCATAAAGAAGAAGAAAGGGGATTAGTTTAAAGGCCCAGGGCAAGACAGACTATTATTGTAATTCTTAAATATCCTCTCTCTGGGTGAAGTCAGACTTTACACCCCACTGGGGTTGGGATCAAAACCACAGCTTGACTTTGTAGTTACATGATTTTCAGTTTTATACCTTAAAATACAAGTCCTGCATTATAAGACAAGTGATAAGCTGCCAGTCCTAAGATCAACTCTGCTGAAGCCAAGGGCTCATTTTAAATGACTCGATGCAAATTGTAGCTGGTAACATGGTGATAATGTGGAGAACATTTTAAAATTGCCTGAGATCTTATACTTCAGGTCACTCTGACTGCACTGACTTCTTTTTTTAAAGCCCATCAGCAGTACACACAATGAGAAACAGTCATCAAACACTTTGAGGTCAGTGGGTCTCAGCGTTTATTCACCTGCACACTGATAATTACAAATCAACAATGGCTGTGTTCCATTAAGTGTCCCTGAAAGCCAGCATGTGCAATAAAACGAGCCTAGACCTGGCTCACTCAAATTAATCACAGCCTTCAAGTCAAAGTACAAATGTCACAAAAAATCATTTTAATGAAGGTAAAACAAAATATCATGTTATTAAATATGAATGAGTTGGAGTTTTTCAGCCCAGCAGGTTTTTGACTCTGGATGAATTTCAAAAGCATCCATCAGCTTCTGGAAGCTGTGGGAACTCTGTTCTTTCTGTCAGCTCTTGCCAACATTTTACAGTAGAGTGGATGTAATCTGCTGTTCCCCCGTTGGAAACTAGTAAACTATGTGGGCCTTTATAAGAGGATGGTCAAGGTGGCTGATGTAACCCATGAGATTTTGATATGTGAATTGGCAAATTGGATATGTCATGCCCACGGCCGTGAGATTATTTTAATGCTTGGTTGTGCTTTTAAATTATCTGATTTATGATTGACATAAAAACTCTTTCTGAAATGTGAATTAAACCTTCAGACAGCCAGCCAACCATCACTGAGGTTGGGCTAAACCACTGTAACATTGACACTGCAGCACGAGTACTCACACTTAGCCACTTCAAATTTTTACTAATTACTTTTACTAAATAAATGTAATTATTTACCTTTATGTTTCAGTTTCAGCTGCACACAACACACCTCCCTCAATAATTTATCAATTTCTTCTGTCCGTTCAGACTGCTCTGGTAAATCCTAATTTGTTCTAAATTTTAACTTTAACTTTTGTGCAATTATGTCTAAAATTTGGTGGAACGGTAACATTGTCCTCAACTCCTCAGATGACCTCCCAGACGAGGCGGCGCACTTACCACTAAATCACCGAGCCCCCAGTATCATGTAGAAACAATACTAAATCAATTGTCCTGCAATAACTGCACAGTGAAAATATTAATCAGAATCAGAATCAGAATCAGAATACTTTATTGATCCCTGGGGGAAATTATTTTTTGTTACAGTGCTCCATTTTAAACCAACATTAAGACAAGACAGACAAATAATAATATTTGGATTGTCCAAAATCAACAAATAACCTCACCATGCAACACATGTAGATATTCACTACATTAGGTACACCTGTTCAACTGCTCATTAACACTAATCAGACAATCACATGTGAGCAACTCAATGGATTGAGGTTTGTACACATGGTGAAGACGACCTGCTAACGTTCAAACTGAGCACCAGAATGAGGCAGAAAGGTGATTTAAGTGACTTTGAACGTGGCATGATTTTAGGTAGTAGATTAGCTGGTTTGAGTATTCCAGAAACTGCTGATCTATAAGGATTTTCTTGCACAAAAGAGAAAATATCCAGTGAGTGGCAGTTCTCTGGGTGAAAATGCCTTGTGGATGTAAGAGGCACAGGAGTGACCAGACTGCTTTGAGCTAGCAGGAAACAGTAATTCAAATTCAGTAAGTAATTATGATGAAGCTGAGGAGAGGCCAGCAAACTGATAGGAAGGCAACAGCGACTCAAATAACAACTGATTACAACTAAGGTAATGAATGCACAACCTGATGTTAGCAACATGTGCCCAATAAAGGGGCCAGTTAGTGAATATAAATGATGTAAACATGTTTTATAATCTAAAAACAGTCCCAGAGTCCCAGAGATGTGGATCTGATCACAATCAAATAAAATGTCAAAGTGTTATTTAAAAAAAAAACAAAAAACAAAAACATAAATGCAAATATTTTTAGGCTAGGTGTAATTTGAACATTTACTACACATTCAGTTTTTCCCCAGATCCTAAAAAGACAATTTTTTCTACCTTTCACGATGTTCCAAATTTAGACATGAACAGCAATGATTGACAGGCCATATTTATTTATTATAAGATTATTTATTAAAATTTTTTTATTTTAAAACTTTATATCAGCGACTTTTACCACTGGTACTGCTTTAGCTCCTGATATATTCTCTGGGGTACAGATGCTGCAGGTTTTCAGTCACTGATCTTCTATCTTGTTATTGTTACTGACATTCTTGGGTACTTTTTCCTGATCTGTAGGCCATCAGTATGGGTTGTCATGCTGAAGTTTCAGTGATGCCTCTTGGCTGTCACATGTTCCTGCTGCTTAGTGGGTTAACCTGAGACACATCTGATCACAGTTGCTGTCAAACAGTGGATTAAGCTACATGTCTACCTTTCTTTCTCTGTTTGTGGTTCCCAACAGAAAGACGACAGACAGTCCACTGTCACGGACTTCAGTTTCACATCACCAGAGACTAAAAAGCCGGAATACCAAAACAAAGCTAATAGGGCTGAACGATTATGGAAAATAATCTAATTGCGATTTTTTGCCCCAAGATTGCGATGCGATATGCGATTATTTTTTAAGGTCTTTGTCTTCTGTATTATTAAACAAAGACAAGCAATACATCATATAGTCTGGCCAATACTATATTACATTAATTTTAAACTGTTCTTTCCTGGAAGACAGACCTCTGTTATGATGACATGAGGTGATGCATGAATTGATGACTGACATTTTTATTTAACTTCTTCAATCACAACAGTATATTTGAACACACACAATAGTTTATTTTTAGCTTACAAACATCTGAGCATAAAGTGCTGACAAGGAACCCTGGTGTAAACATTAAAATGAAAGTCAGTACAATGTGCAGATTGCAGAAATATACATAAACAAAATCAGTGGCTTTACCACACTCAGTTTTTCGACATCTGTGAACTACTAGACAGTCATTCAATTAAAAAATAATATTAAATAAATAAAACTAATAAATAAAAAATACACACATCTTACTGATCTCTGCAGTCAGTAACATTACACATAAAGTGCAAACATAATAGCAATTGTATAAACACACACACAAACACGCCTTTAAAATTTAAAGGCGTGAAATTGGACGGTCTAGCCTTCTGATCTGCGTCACCGCTGTCTCGGTGGAGTTTAATAAACTCGGCCGTCTGCTTCTTGCTATCTAAAATATAACCAGACACTGGCGTAAATTCTCGACTGTCTCATACTTCTGTTTAATAAGTTTTCTGTTTGACGTTTAGTCAGCTGTGTGAAAACCAAGGAGGAACCCACCCGGGGGATTAATAAAGTTTTATTTTATCTAATCTAATAACTTTAATCTCAGCCAAACCGATTTACTCACGAACAAACAAAACACTGAAAAAAGCCCAACAATAACATTTTTAGGTTGTCTAAGTGACTTATATATTACGTTTAACCCGAGCAGCGAAACTCCGCGGTGATCTGAAAATGATGTGCCGGGAGTTGTGCCGTTCTCGGCCGCATCAGTAACCCTCGAGCTCCCGGCTAGCTGTCGAGCTGGTGGGTAGCAGACGCCTCTGAAAACGTCGAAGCACTTTTGCAAATATGGGATATCTTGATAAACCGAGCAGATATTTGATGTTTACACAACTACTTTCTCGCCTGAAAATATTTTAAAAGTTTATTTTGTGACCCAGAAAGATTAGTATGAGTAATTTTAAAACTTAGTAGCGGCCGCCATTGTTGGAAACTGGAGTTTGGCTGGGCCGCGCTATGAATTCTGGGATATGGTAGTAATTTGGACAGCCTTCGGCGCGTCGCTGTGACGTAATTGGTCATGTCGCAAATGCGATATATCGTTCAGCCCTAAAAGCTAATGTGCATCAGTATGACACCACTTGGAAATTTGGCCAGTCAAAGAAATGAACTCGATGGATTCACTTGTGTCCACAGGGAATTTCTTTCTGAAGGGAGAAGTGAAAGGTTTTTAACAGCAGTCTGGCTACATATGGTGTAATTATCTTGCCTTCAACCGCTCTGCCGGGAGTGATAGATAAAAGATCCAACTATTATTGTACCCTCTCCTCATTTCCTTGAACTGCTTTTGATCTCTTCAGTACATTTGGCCAAGAAACACTCAATACTTGGTCGATTAATCAAGTTAAGCTCTGAATGTGAGTTCCTTGCTCTATTTTCTCCCCTCGATGAAAAAAAAATCCAAGTTTTAGAAAGTGAAAGGGTTACTACACTCACTGAGGAGCCTTTAAGGAAGTAAGTAAAAGAGAAAATCAACCCGAAACACATCGGTTCTGTTAGACAGAAAAGAGAGTGGGTCATTTAACTTGTTTAGTGGCAGTTTTCTTGTCCTTACGGGTAACTGATATCGGTGGCATGAACTTTTATCAAGAGATTTAAGATAAGATAAGATAAGATAAGATAAGATAACCTTTATTAGTCCCACACGTGGGAAATTTGTTTTGTCACAGCAGGAAGTGGACAGTGCAAAAGTTATGAGGCAAAAATTAGAATACATTTCTGATGTAAGTGTGCTTGTATTCTGAAGTGGCTTAATCTGTCTTAATCCCTCACAATCAGGACCGCAAGCTATGTTTCAGCCAGTACTGAATTGCTAAATGATGACAGAAAGGAAAATCCAGTGCACAAGTGAAAAAACACAGAACTCCAACCAAGTTGCGTTTGGTATATATTTTGTTTCACATGTTTAAAGAAATGAAGAAAAAAAACTCAGTTTGGCTCCTGAATGTTTTCACAGAGCTTTTCCATCCTCATCAAACACAAACAGCACATTTATAATCTACAACCGTACTGCTCATGAAAAGTAAAACAGTACTCCAGTGTAATCTAACAAGTCAACAAGTCAACTGAAGATGAAATCCATTTTCAATTCAATTCAATTCAATTCAATAAAACTTTATTGACCCCGAAAGAAATTGGGTTAAGGCTGCCGACCTTTTGCCAGCGCCATCTTACCCTTCCGACCATACATACATTACACAACATTTTCATTTTTTATATAATGACCCAGTAGCTGTACTTTCAGTAAAACTTTACTCCCTTTGGAAGAGTCCAATTTTTGCTATTAGGGGAAATATCTTTAATGCTGGCTTTTGCCAAGTCTGGGACAGAAGATAACAATTTTTGCAGGGTAAAATTACAGTATACACTTACTGAACACAGCCAATTTATTAGGTACACCTGTTCAACTGCCCATTAATATAGCTAACCGGTCAGCCAATAACAGCAGGCAAATGCAGCAACAGTGTGGGCCACAACCAAAGTATGCAGAGCATCTCTGAATGGAGAACACACCAAACTTTGAGGTGAGCTACAGCAGCAGAGGCCCACAGCGGGTGCCACTGCTGTAAGAACAGGAAACTGAACCTTCAATTGTTTTGAAGTCTCAAATTGTCATAGACAAAGTCATGAACATGTTTCTTTACACAGGATTTGGAAGGATGTTGCTTGAGAATAGCTCACTTAGGATCAGAATGAACAACATGAGAATACGGAGCCTCGTATCAATGGTTCAAGATGCTGGTGATGTAACAGTGTGTGGGGTATTTTCTTGCCACACGGGGCCCATTAGTGCCAAGTGAGCATCATTAGTTGACCGTGTCCAACCCTTTATCAGCACATTGTGTGCATCTTCTGATGGCTGCTTCCAGCAGAATAATGTGCAATGTTAAATTATTCTAAACTGTTTTTTGAACATGACAGTGAGTTCACTGTACTCAAATGGCCTCCACAGTCACCAGATCCCAATCCAATCGAGCACCTGATCTGGTGGAAACAGCCGTCCCCATCAAAGTCATTTCATTGCTACGCTTCTTTCTGGAGGTGTGTGCATTTGGAACTTCAAACTCAGGGCAAATACACTTCTGTGTCAACCAAAAGCCCATACAACACTTTTCAGTGGAAGAGCTCGAGTCAACTGTAAGTTAATGGGAACTTAACATTTGACGTAAACTACCTGAATTATTGAGCATGCCATTGGCACCTGTTTATAATTCATTTAACAGACATGAGTTTTTTGGGGGGCCAAGCTAACGCAGCTGCCACTTACCACCTGCCCCTTCTCTAATTTTTTTCGGGGGTGAGTTGATAACTGCTGCTACAACATTTTTGTAGTGTTTAAGTAGAGAATAGAAAATAAATAACTAGAAATGTAAAGTACTATCTATAACTAAATACATCTCTTATTTGCTGCAAGACATAAAAAAATATTCATGATAATGAGAAAATGACAGGAGCTGATGAATTGTGTCTACAGAATGCACTGCATGATGACAGTTTAACACACTGTGTAATATGATGAGTGATAATGACATTATAACTGCGCTAAAAATAAAATATAACAATGTTTAGCTTCTAAAATACACTGAAAAGACAAGATGAATGGCACTGATAACTTTAATTCATCGCTTCATTTATGTGAAGCTTCTTAGAGATTGGTTGCATCAAATAACATAAATGTGAAACACTGAATTAAAAGTGAAAATGCTCTGCAAACACAAACCCACCTTTGGTTATATAAAAGATTTTAAAAAATGTACTTACGCTATGTACTGCTCAGTTTTGTTATATTTCTTGGCAAGGTACTTGGCCGATGCTTTGCTGGGTATCTTGACAAAGGACAGCTCTTTACCATAACGTGTCAAGTTGCACGGCGTCTCACACACACAAAAGTCATTGTCTTTCTCGACAAGAAAGTCTGAAAAATGAAGTAGTCAGACAGAGCGAGAGAGAGAGAAGAAAGCCAGAGATAGAGATTTAAAGAGAGAAGACAAGGGGACAGACAGATTTATCGCCATCCCAGGATGACAAACAAAATATGAGTTGAATGAAAAGTGTCACAGGAATGTTGTGAAAAGATGCCGCGAGGAGCAACCCCACAGACCCTTATAAGAAATACAAAAGATATAAGCCACATCAAGACAGAGTCAGAGAGACAGTAACAGCCAGAGGCCAACACATGAGACACGAGAGATTGCAAGTCAGTAAGAAAACAAGCAACAGACATGAAAGGACTGAAAGGTATCAGTTGATGGAAAGACAGGGGAGTGTGAAAAGGAGAGCCTCAGTGGCAGGCTTGAGGTTTACTCTTTGAGAATGGCTACTATCAGGCTGAAGGAACACTATTATCTGTTATCACCTCGGATCAGGAGTTCTGAACAGTGGGACATGCACACTGAAAAGTGCACATGCACACATACACACACACGTGCATACACATACACATCATGCAAGCAGCATGCTGGTTTATCTCCTTACCCAAGGCAGGATCTGCACACTCCTTGTACTGCTCCGGGGTGCAGTATGGGGCATTTCCTAAGGATAGGCAAAAGAACACAATGTTCACAGTCTGACCAAAAATAAGGGGCGAGCAAGGGAAAAGGGGGTTTCGAGGAAGCACAAAAGGCAACGAGTCCAAGACTTATAATTAATGTTGTCTCAGAATTACTGCTGCCCTTATCACACCTGGATTTTTGCCATAAATTTTCAGCTCATCTTGTAATTGATTTCATTAACTTTTGCTGACTCTCATCACCACTTTCGGTCACCCCTTTCCCCATCCTTCTCTTTTTGGCAGTTGATCCATCTTTGTCAGTTTGTCAGGACAACACAAGGTAAGAAATGTCATTGCTGTAGAGGACATTATTACCCTGCTACAATTATTCACTGCTTTTTGGTCCAGAGATCGGAAAGATGAATAGCTGAAGAAGATGGGGAGGTTCCCTCTAGACTTCCAGTAATCAACTGAACAATCACTATAAGATAGAGACTAATCCTGATTATCACACAGGCAGATTGGCAGGCTGTCTATATGCAAACACGGGTCTCTCACAGGTAAGTGAGGGTTAACGGAGGCCAAAAGCAAATGTTTCCTCAGTGCCAAACTCCTTTTCAATTTGCCATCAGAGATGCCACACAGTGATTAAGTGTAGGCGGTAGACAGCAAATGCCAGCTGTAATCACTGTGCAAACAAAATGAAAACAGTTGAGTTTTCCGATCCACTGGAGTATGAAAATATCTGATTTTCAGCGTTTGCTGGAAAAAGTGTTTTGCTCCTCAAAAATCATTTTTGTCACTGCAGCATCAAACGAAAGTGTTTCCTGTGAGATTAGAATAACAGACTCTCGAGCACTTCACATCTTTATAAGTAGATATAGATATATTGATATCCAACTCAATTCAATTCAGTTTTATTTATAAAGTGCCAAATCACAACAACAGTTGCCTCACGTCGCTTTATATTGTAAGGTAAAGACCCTACAATAATGCGAAAGCAGTAAGGTGCCCCCTCTGGTTCTTACCGGGCATATGAACCATCCTACAGTTACAGTTATCCACCAAGTATCGTGTTTCACAGTCGATCCTGCAGGCCGTGATGCTGTAACTGCTGAAAAAGTCAGAATCCATCGGTGTGGATTTGCAGTCGCCCCATGGTGGAGGCAGGTATGTCAGCTGAAAGAGAGGCACAAACACGTCACACATGGCGATTGCTATCTGCTGAACATCCCCAGAGACTTATCAATACCTTGACCATATTTGAAGTAAAAAAAATTCACAATGCGAATGTGACCTGTTTTTTATAAAAATAATAAAACTCACAGTTTATGTTCATGGAAGTGGCAACAGAGTAAAAAGTAAACAAAAAGAACAACTACGCAGTCATTTGCAATTTCATCATATGCACGTTATTACACGCTTATCCTCAATGCAGTTTTTCATGCCATATTTTCTCTCAATATGCTAAACTTGTTACTCTGTCGATATGAAAGGTCTTTACACACTGCATTTGGAACAGAATGTGAATCTTGTTCTTACTCCAGATTCGTGGACATGTGAGTTGTGGTTATTGAGCGTAGGAGCATTAATCCTACGCTTCTCCTATTCCTAGTCTCCCTCTGTGCTTTCATTGTGCTGCCCACTCTTCATGCAGGAACTGAATAGTATCAGCTGTTTAGTAGAGCTGATATGTCGTAAGAGTTTCACTCTAAGCAGCGTTGCTGCAGAACCAAATACCATATGCCCAGTATTTGAATCCACAAATGTTAGCTATGTCGCCTCTCAGCAGTCTGTGCAGTAAAACATGCAATCCGGTGGATTCGTGCAGTGGAGGAACCCAAAGAGAGACGCTGTCACCAGACTTATTAGACTTTGCATTTCCTTGAACATCTGCACAGCAGTGCTGGATATGTAATTCTATAGTATTAGTATACAAGTATTTACATCTTTAAATAATTAAAAACTGCAGAAGCCACTCACAGATCATACTGTTATACAGTGAAGTGAATGTTGTGCATTCATAAACACATCTGTATTTGAAATACTTTTTTGCAGATATGCATATATTTTAATTAAATTTAATTTATCTGAGTAAACACAATAATCAAACTAAAGTAATTTTCTTGTATATAGGTTTTCAGAAAAAGTAAAAAAAAAGAGCACATCAGAATTTTATTAAGTCCAATTTGGTGCATTAATATAGATGGATTTATGCAAATAACAGTCACAAACCCAGAGGTATTTAGTTTGCCATAAAATTAACGGTTAATACGGTTAATAAAAGTTGCTTATTAGTTTTTCAGTGCTTCAACCGAATCTTCCAAATACACCATAAACTAATTTCATGCCAGTTTGCATGCATCTGCCAGCTACAGGTCCTGTTGTCTTCTCTACAGGGGGGTTTAAAGTAGTTAAGTGCATACTTATCATGATGTACCAGGGCTTGGGGAACGAGCATGTCGAGGAAGTTGAAAATTTGTCTTTGGCAAAAATGGGCTGCCAGCACAACTACACAACAACATGAGAGCTTACTCATGAAATTGGACATAATTGGAATGGCTGACATCAAAGAGCAAGAGGAGGCAAGAGTAAACTTGAAGGAGAGATGAACTATGACACTCTCCTTATCCCAGTGAACAAAGGAACCACTGTGAGAAAAAGGAACCAAAGGCATATACAGACAGCACAATGATAAAATTTTGCAGATGCCTGCATGCACTGAACAAAAAAATATAAGATATCACCAAACCAAAACCAACCCATCCCCCAAATGTGGCTTTCTGGACAAAATTATGGAGACATGGGGTATTCATATTAATGGGCATCTAAACGCCAAAACTTTATTTGATTTAAATTTGGAAGATCTGTCTTCAAGATCATGTTCTTGTACACCTCTGTACCCATTGTACACATCTTCAGTGCTGAAAGAGTACAGCACAGACTTCACACTGTAGCAGTCCTATCATGTCCTGTAGTAGCTATGCTTCTGCACTGTGCACTTGATCTTCTGTGCACTTGATCTTCTCCAGTGTGTCAAAACAGAAATCCTTCAACTTGATTTTCATTGTCTGCAGGTGGATGAAGACAGAGCAAGGCAAATCTGGTAAACAGGGGCAGGGTAGGTGTTGAACAAAGATGTCGTTGCCGTGGCCACAAGACTCCTGTGTTTTCAGTATGCTCTGAGGTTGTTTCTCATGAATGTCATTCTTACATGCTTACTTCTGTACTTCTACTGTAAATTCTATACAGCAGAAGTAGCAGTATATTTTGACTATCTTACAGCTGGGCACAAATTTTCAGTAGATAATCACATGAATGTTGAAAAAATTCCTGTCACAATCCTTCACACAAACTTTGTCTCAGTTATAAACAGAAGTTGATATTTGCGCTTTTCTTTCATGGTGCAACTGCAGAGTTTATAGTATAAGCAGTTTGACTTTTTTTCCTCTTCTCAGTCCCCTCACCACTCAACCAGCTGCGGTAGATAACTTGCTGATAGTTGCAGTTTTCTCTCTAATAATGTAGGGTGCTTGCCTTATGATATAAAGCGCCTTGAGGTGACTGCTCTGGTGAACTGGCGCTATATAAATAAAATGATCTATCTTCTAAAAATATGGGGAACGCATGCACAGACGCTTTAGTCAAAATTGGAGATTAGACAGCTGACTGGAAGTTGATAGATGTTGCCGCTGTCTGTTGCGGTTATGAAACAAACTCAAAAGCAGACTTTCATAAACAGCTGGGAGCAAAACACCAACTCAAGCCGCAGCTAACATTTCGTCAGAACTTACATTATTGCCGAGTTTTATAAGCCTGACATATATCAGAGTCTATTTTTACTATGGTATGGGCTTTAACATAAAGTTAAATTTATAACTTTTATAACTATTTTTTTCTAACATTTTAATTTGTAACTGTGTAACTGATTTGTAAAAGTGGGGGAACTAACGACATTGGGACTGGGTCTTTTGTGCTTAGTTACTGTAGTGGCTATCTTTGTTTCTTCTTGGAGTTCTCTATTTCTCTTATATCTAAAATAAGAGTCTGGATGGACAAGAGGCTGTTTTACGCGTCGGTTTGTGCAACAACGACGGTAAAACCATCGTGTCGCTCCGCCATTCGCTTACTTTATTTCTCACAAACCTTTCACAACAAAAGCACCATATCCTTTTCAGGCTTTTCAAAATAAAACATGTAATAACTATAAATGGCGCTAACATTCCGGCCCCTAATTGTTACTGCTAAGGCATAACAATTACATATTAACACAATAAAGCGTCATTTAATATCAACACTCATAATCTAACTGGCTTAACCAAACATTATATGAAACATAAGTCATATGTGTTGAACATATATCTGTTACACATGAGGCTGATATTCAAACTGTTGCCTCCATTTCAAGCAACAAACATAACTTGTCGATAGGCCTCTCCAAAACGCTAGTTTTGGTTTTGACAAACACACGTCTGACAAGTCCATGTGAGTCTGGAACTGTTCTCTCAACCTTTCCCATTAACCAGAACTTCTTGGTGCACTGTCATCAACTATGAGAACAACATCTCCTGGTCTCAGATTTCTCCTAGTCACTAACCACTTCTGTCTTTCTTGTAGAAGCGGCAAATACTCTTTAGTCCAACGCTTCCAAAAAATGTCTGACAGGTACTGCACCTGTCTCCACCTTTTTTTTTGCATACAAGTCCTCTCTTTGAAACAATCCAGGTGGCAGTACTGGCTGCCCTTTAAGAAGAAGTAGATGATTAGGTGTAAGTGCGTCTAAATCATTGGGGTCATTAGACGCTCTTGTTATTGGCCTGCCGTTGACAATTGCTTCAACTTCACATAGCAATGTCCGCAAGCATTCATCATCCAGAGGTTGCTGCTTTAGGATCTGGTTAAGAATTCTTCTGAGCGAATTTGTCTCTCCCAGATTCCTCCAAAATGTGACCCTGCTGGGGGGTTAAATATCCAGGTGATGCCCTTTTGCATGAGCATTTCTGAGATTTTTGAATGATTCCATCCCTTGATTGCTTCACGCATTTCCCTTTCTGCACCCACAAGGTTAGTGCCATTGTCTGATCTCATGACAGACACTTGACCTCGTCTTGCAATAAACCTCCTGAATGCATATATGCAAGAATCAGTCTCAAGTGAGTGGGCAACTTCTATGTGTATTGCTCTAACAGCAAGACATGTAAACAATACACCATATCGCTTAACTCTGCTGCGCCCATGCTTGACCTCAAAAGGTCCAAAATAGTCTACGCCCACATTTGTGAATGGAGGTTTGTCAGGAATCAGGCGATCTTGTGGCAAGTTTGCCATTCTTTGTTCACCAGGTTTCGCAGATGTCCTTCTACATGTTACACACTTTGACAGGATCTTTCTTATTGCTGAATCTGCCTGTGGAATCCAGAATCTTTCTCTCAGCCTGGATAATATGTAATTCCTTCCTCCATGGCCTGTTTCTTGGTGAATGTGTCTCAGAATCAAAGTAGAAACATGATGACCTTTAGGGAGAATCACTTGATGCTTAACATCGGCTGGTAGTGCAGACTCATGCAACCTACCGCCAACCCTTAAAACTCCATCCTGGACAAAAGGATCCAGCTTCACAATGTGACTGCTCCTTTTAAGCTTGTCACCTTTTTGAAGACTTGCAATTTCTTCTGCGAAGCTTTGATTTTGACAAAACTTAACAATCTCAGTTTCTCCCTTTGCAACATCTGCAGTGGTAAGTGAAGATCCCTTAATACATGTTTTGAACTGCTGCATTTGACCTGCAACCTTTTCAAATTTCCTTTTAGTGCTGTCACAGCCACTTGCTTGTGACATGAGAAGCTTCCGATGCGCACTTAACCTGCCAAGCAGCTGCTTGAATGTAAGTATCCAGGAAACTGCCTTTTTTAGACGGTACCAGTCTGAATAGTGAGAGATCAGTTTGTTCACTGGATTTTCATGTAATTTTGTAACATCCACACTCATCACCTCTTTGACTTCGACATCATTTTTTGGTATTTCTTTAATGTCCGGTGGAATTGGCCAGTTTTTCTTATCTTTTGTCAAAAACTCTGGCCCAGCAATCCAGTTTGAACACTTCATGAATGTCTCTGTGTTCATTCCTCTTGAAGCGTGGTCAGCAGGGTTTAATTCAGAGTTTACATACATCCACTGACTTGGTTTTGTGTTGTCTCTAATAAGTGACACTCTATTTGCTACAAATGTCTTAAATCTGATGTTCTCGCTGGAAATGTACTTTAAAACAGTGCTACTGTCAGACCAAAACACAGATTCTTCTTGTGGCATTTGAAGCTCCTTTCTCATGAGCTTGTCCATTTTTACAGCAACTGCAGCTGCTGTCAACTCCAGACGTGGAATTGTTATCTGCTTCAGAGGAGACACTCTGGACTTGCCCATAATGAATGAGCAGTGAGTTTCTCTTTTCTGGTTTGTGATACGGAGGTAAGTAACGACTCCGTAACCTCTCTCACTGGCATCAGCGAAGTGGTGCAATTGTGTAGATATGACCACTCCAAATCCAGCAGGTTTCAAACACCTGTTGACGGTAAAGCCATGAAGTTTTGAAAGCTCTGAATGCCAAACTTGTGACCTTTGAGCCAGTTCAGCTGGGATTTCCTCATCCCATGAAATCTTCCTGCCACATAGCTCTCGCAGGATGATTTTTGCTGTCAGAATGACAGGAGACAAAAAACCCAATGGGTCATATATTGCACTTACAAATGAGAGGATGCCTCGCCTAGTCTTTGGCACAGGTTTTTCAGTTATCCTGATCTTGAATACATCTGTCTCTGTGCACCAGTTCACTCCTAGGACTGTTTCCTCTGGTAGTGCATCATGTCTCAAATCCAAATCTTTCATCTCTTTTGCTCTTTCCTTTTCAGGAATGGAAGCAAGGACAACTCTGCTGTTGCTCATCCACTTTGTTAAGTGAAATCCTCCACTCTCACACAATGCAGTCAGGTCCCTGACCATAGTACATGCCTCTGTTTCATCTGAAACTGACAGAAGACAATCATCTACATAAAAGTTGTTCAGAACAGCATTAACTGCTGCTAGTGGCATTTTTTCTTTAGCATCTTCTGCTGCCTTTTTTAGTGCATAGTTTGCACAGCTTGGGGAGGATGTTGCCCCAAACAAGTGCACCATCATTTTGTATTCTTGCAGAGGTTCATTCAAGTTCCCATTTGGCCACCAGAGAAAACGCAAAAGATCACTGTCCTCTGGAGGTACTCACACCTGGTGATACATAGCTTCTATGTCTGACATCAAGGCAATGTGATCCCACCTAAACCTTGTTAGTACCCCAATCAGTGTGTTCGTTAGGTCTGGCCCTTGCAAGAGTTCTTCGTTCAGTGATTTCCCTTGAAAGGATGCTGCACAGTCAAAAACTACACGGAGTTTTCTTTTCTGAGGGTGGTACACCCCATGGTGTGGTATGTACCAAACTCTCTCATTTTCAGGGGTAGTCTTTATGTTTGGTACCTGAACTGCGTAGCCTTTATTCAGCAAGTCAGACATGAAGCTCTGATACTCCTTGTGAAACTCTGTGTTTCTGATTAATTTTCTTTTCAGATTCTCTGCCCTCTGCATTACTGCACTGCAGTTGTTTGGCATTTTGACAGCTTTGTTTCTCAAAGGAAGACCTATGCTATAATGACCATTAATCCTTTCAGCTGTGCCATTGACAGAATCCATAAACATGATGTCTTCTCGTGACATTTCCTGTTTTTCCTCAGAAGCTTTCTCTGGAAAATCATAGTTGAGCTGTTGCATCAAAAGATTCTCAACATTAGTGACAGAGATGCGATTTACTGAAACACTCAGCTCTCTGTCAGAAGGAGTAGAGCAAGAATCTCTCTTGAGAGGGCCATTGATAACCCAACCCAGGACTGTTAGAACAGCATATGGACCGTTATCGTTACTATGAATAATCTCCCATGGTTCCATAGCCTTGTGCACATCACATCCTATCAAAAGTCCAATGTCTGCGTCTGAATGTGGGAACTTGATTTGCCGAAGATGTGGCCACCTTTTTAAATCATCCTGTGTAGGGATGTTCTCTCTAGACCAGTGGTTCTTAACCTGGGTTCGATCGAACCCTAGGGGTTCAGTGACTCAGTCTCAGGGGTTCGGCAGAGCCTCCGCCATGACATGCATGGCTCATTTTGTGCACCAGTAAAAAAAAATCACATTTTATTTTTCACTAAAGAGGGGTTCAGTGAATGCGCATATGAAGCTGGTGGGGTTCGGTACCTCCAACAAGGTTAAGAACCACTGCTCTAGACACTGGAATGTCTGCATGAGTGTAAATGTCAGGAAGATCTATATAGGTGTTCTCATTTAAACCACACACTTCTAATCCTGACAGGTGATAACTTGTCACCATCTTTTCTTGTCCCATTGTGCGAAGCATGAATTTTGTCTTCTTACCTTCTACACCCAGTTGTCTCATCAGTTTTTCTGAACAAAACGTGGCTTGGCTCCCATTGTCCATGAATGCATAAGTCTCAATCAACTTATTGCCTTTCTTCAACTTAACCCACACAGGAACGATCGATAACACATGAATGCCTTTTCCGGCCCCTGTGGCTCCACAAATTCTGCCTGAAGTGTGTGTTTCATCACTTGTTGTGGGAATGTCTGAGACATTTCTCTGGATGCAATCGTCTACCTTACTGTCCTCCTCCTTTGTCCAATGAAGCATACTTGGATGTCTCTTAGAGCAGTACTCACACAATGATCTTTTCTTACAGTCCTTACTCAGATGACCTTGTGTCAGACATGCAAAGCACAGACCCTTTGCTTTAAGGAACTCTAGTCTTTCTTTGTAAGGCTGGTTTCTGACCCTTTGACATTCTGCCAGTGTATGGAGTTTTTCACAGTATATGCATGGTTTCTGGAAGGCATTGCTAGTGTGACAAGAAGCACTTTTATTAATTTCAGGTGACCTTTCATTTGCAGCTTGTGTTACACTTGTAGCAAATGTGCTTCCCCTTTGCCTGGATGATCTAGTCATTCTCACATTTGCAGATGACTTTGCTTTGTCTTCAGCATCCTTAATGTCACCATACAAAGGATCTGCAGCTATTTTTGCTTGTCTGTTTATGAATCTAACCAGATCTGAGAACTTTGCTCTCCTTCCACTTGTTTCTTGAATGTCAAAAGCAGAGACTCTCCACATTTCTCTCATTTTGTATGGCAGTTTAGAGACAATAACTCTGAGGTTCGTGGGGATCTCCATCTCTTGCAGTTGACTGATGTCTTGCATTGCATTGTTACAACCAGTGAGAAACAGTGAATAGCTATGAAGAGCCTTTGCATCATCTGTTTTGATTTGTGGCCAATTGAATGCTCTGTTCATGTAGGCAGTTGCAATTTTCAGTTCATTACCATAATGACAAAACAGCAACTTCCTTGCCTCACTGTAGCCTTGTTGAGGATTCATGTGCTGACAACTTCTTACCAAATCTCTGGGCTCACCTCTGGTGAACTGTTCAAGGTAATATAACCTGTCACTGTCACTGTCAGTTTTGTCATGAATTGTATGGTCAAAGGCTCTTGTAAATGGTATGAACTCAAGTGGATCACCACTAAAGATGGGAATGTCTCTTTGAGGCAAATGTGACAGTCTATGTTGTTTGACTAACATCTCAGTGATATCATTTTGTTTCAACATGACTTCACATAGATTCATTGGAATAACACTGGCATCAGTTTGGTGCAAGTCATCTTCTTGTTTTACACTGTGACTGTTTACCTTTGAATGCCCATCATGTTCACCTTGTACCTTTGGCTCTTGGAAGCTAAAGTGCTTAACAGCTGATTCACACTGTTCCACATCATTTTTACAGCTGTCATATTCACAGTCCTCTAACACTTTTATTTTGGCTGTAGAAGCAGCAATAGCTGTCTCGATCTCAAGCTGTTCTCTTCTTGCTTTTAACTTACATTCTTCAATGTCCAAGGCTTGTCTCTGTTTCAAGGATGCGGCTCATGCGAGCAGAGCAGCGCGCTCTGCTTCTTCTTTCTGCCGTACAGATGATACCGAAGAAGCTCTGGACGATCTTGATGAGCGGCTACTGACTGAGCTTCTTCCAATGCTGGTACCTGATTTCTTTGCAGTTAGTCTAGCAGTCACTGACACGCTGTCATCTGGGCTCACGTCGTCGTGATGCTGATGTCTTGTTACGATGATCCATTTCTCAACTTCAGTCATAAACGCACTGAACTGCTCCTTTTTTGGGTTGAACCAGAGCATCTGGTCCACATTCCTTTCATCTTCTGGCAACAGCGACAGTACATCATCATTTGCCCGTAAGAATTCTTCATGCAGCTTTGAAAAGTTACTTAAATGTTCATCAACAATGTCAAGGCTTTCATTCTCTTTCATCAGTCCGCTAATTTTATTCATTTTTGAAGTTAATTGTGACAGCTTGGACCTTCTTGCGTTTATGTGCCTGCCGAGCTGTTCTTCCAAACCTCTTTCGGTGTACCTTTGCGCCCTCTTATGGCCGGTCCCGCTACTGCAGCTCTGTGCCCTAGGCCTGCAACCTTGCGGGTCTTTATCTGCCATCTCTGCTCCTTTTACACAACTTCTTATTCAACAAGTGTTCATGAAACAAAATTGTCTATGACACAAAGCTGAGGCTTTCGGAGTTAGTGTCATCTTCTTAAGACCAAAAACACTGTCACTGACTTATTTGTAAGAAGTTGTGAATCGCAATTGTTCAGTTTTGACACGACTTGTAGCTTAGCAGCATATCATAGTCCAAAACTTTATCCATGAAAGCTTATTTCTTCTTTTCTTAGATTCTTCATGCATACAGCTCTGTGCACTTAACTGACTTGCTGTATCAAACTTTGCACGATCTCATAGCGATGCAGTCGTCTTGCTCGGGAGCATGATGGTTTTACTTAATGTAGTGGCTATCTTTGTTTCTTCTTGGAGTTCTCTATTTCTCTTATATCTAAAATAAGAGTCTGGATGGACAAGAGGCTGTTTTACGCGTCGGTTTGTGCAACAACGACGGTAAAACCATCGTGTCGCTCCACCATTCGCTTACTTTATTTCTCACAAACCTTTCACAACAAAAGCACCATATCCTTTTCAGGCTTTTCAAAATAAAACATGTAATAACTATAAATGGCGCTAACAGTTACGTTTACGGACCTTTTGTTTGTTTTCACTATCCACTTCGCTCAATTTCTTATGTTCTTAAATGAACCGTGTAATTAAGGAGACTGGTGATGAAATGTTGAAAACGCCTGATGCTGAGCTGCTGCCTTATTTGCAGAGACAGCCTATATGTTTGTATGCAAGGTGGTAGGCAAGAGAGACAGAGACTGAAAGCAGGTGTCTCATACAAAAACCTTCATCTTTCTATGACACTAAAGTTTCAGGCATTCTTCAAAAAAAAAAGAAAACAATCATACCTTGTAGTGAGTTGAGCGACTCATAGAGATAAAGGGAAGAGGTGGATAGTGAAAGTCTTATGTGTGCCTATATCAATAGAGCACGCATTCAGGCTTGTGCTGAATTGATACGCCAATCTTGTTGGACTTAGAAAGAGCTTTGCCACGGCTTATGTGGGAAAGTGACCAAGGTGTGCATTCTAAAATGAAGCTGACAATTTCAGATGTCTTGAGATTGCTGAAAAGGAGTGAATGTCTGAAAGGGCTATAGAAAGTAGAAGACAACTGAAAAATGATCAGCAGAGCGTGTCGGTCAACATATTCAGGAGACTAATAAATAGACTAAAAAAGATCTAATCATGGTCTCTGCTCCCCAGGAGTAACGGAAATAATTCAGTTACAAAAAATAACTGAGATAATAATTGAAATGTTAAATGAAAAATTACTTAAAACCAAGCATAAATGAATCCTGTGCACATTTGAGTTAGCTTTAGACTACTGTTTATGTAGACAAAATAAACTAAATTCCCTCCGGAGGAATGCATTTTGTAATTTGCATGTTATATCACAACATTTGCCGTACTCATTTACATTTCATCTGCCTTAACTAACAGAAGAGAAAAATGTGATGCGTTAAATGAGGTAGGAAACTAGGAAAAAGAAGGCAGTATGTGTTTCTGTCTCATCAGTTCAATCAGTGCATCACTGAGTGCTCACATGGCAATAAATTAAAGGCCACTGTTGTGATTTAGGGACCAGCAGCTAACAATCTGTAGTGGGGGGGCACGAGGCAGCCACGGGTATCACAAACTGGAGTTGGTTACTAATAACACCAGGAGATGTTCAGCATGCACATACAATAGTCATAAGTAGTCACATACAGTGCAGTGCACTCAAGTAAAATAGACAGCGCGAACAAAAACCTAACCTAATCAGGAGAATATAATCATTCTTCTGATTATTTTAACATCAAGGGTACTTCGCAAAGTCAAGCTAAACTTAAAAACCATCAGAGCATAATAAAATGTGATAATCGATAATGGGCGTATCTGCATTTATTCACAGTCACGTGGATTACATCCCTTAAAGGAGTTCTTTAACTTGAAAATGGGTCTTTTATGTACATTGGTCTGCTATTTTGATTTCCCTGCATTTTCAAAAGCTCTTTTCAGACTTCTCAAACCACTCTGTGGCAACATTATTTCCCTTTGGTTAAACTCAGCAAAAGCTGCTGTAAGTGTGGACAAAAGTAAATCTGGCGTAAAAGATTTCAGGATATTTTCGTGTGCTGAGCAAACCTCGAAGTGGAAAACAAATCACGAGAGAAAGAGGTACAAAGCAGGGGTGACTGTGGACAGAAAAGGAGGCGCATGGAGAAATGCTGGGAGAATTATTTTGTATTTTTTTTACTTTGCATGTAAAGTAGAAGGATATTGCAGATTATTCTGTTGCCAGATCACGGTGAGTGACAGCTTGGCTGGCTGAAAAGTCCCCAACAGCTTTACACTACAGGACTGCTGAAACAGGAAGATGAATGAATGGGAGCAAACTGCATTAGATTAATGAAGACTGAGCCTGCCAGACAATGGGATAAATAAATAGAGACTGAAAGAGGGGAGAAAGGGGGAATGGAGAGATTGTAGAATCATATTAAAGAGAGGAGAATTGTATTAAAGGAATTGTAATGACTGTTGGCGAGGAAAAAAGTAATGGAGCTAGTGGGGAAATAGAGAAAAACAAAGAAGGACACTCTCCTGCAGACGCGACGTTCACAGCATGCAAAATCCTGCTGCAGCCTGCCGACACTGGGACGCACTTAGTAGTAGTGTGGATGTGGAAGGACCGAGATCAAATCTTCTTTCTCTCTCCATTTATTTTGCATGGTTCTGAACCATATTAGGGCCCAGACTATGTGATTTGTCTGACTGCATGCTTGCCATTGCACCCACAGAATTATTCACAGTTCAGAGGAATAACCTACATACACTTCATTTCACTCAACAAAACCGACTTCGACAAGCTGGGGGAAGTTTGTGTTCCTTAATATGTGTTAAGGCCCCGTGTGGGTAACTATTAGGACTGCGTGGAAAATCCAAGCCTTCCAAGAAGTGCACAGACTTGAACAGCCTGCTCAGGGCAGATCTTTCTGGCTAACAAATCAGCATTTCAAACTCCACCATATTAATGATGGAAAAATAAAAAGTAAGCATTCTTTGCTGATGAGTTTGTGGGAAACTTTGATCTGAAACATTCCCAGAAATGTTTTTTAATGTTCTTAAAAAACATTTAAAAAAGAGAATAGCAGTTTTCCTCCAGCACAGCATAGTGCTGACAGTGCATTGCTTACCTTGTGGGTCTTGTCATTTCAAATCCCTGTGGTCTGACAAAAACCTTGAGCAATACCAGAGCCATTTCCACTTCCCTGGATGCCTCAGTCACTGAGCCATGTGTGCAGTCTAACTTGGTGTCTGTTTTAATTTCTGTTCTTCCCAACAATCTAAATACTAGCAAGTTTTCAGTTCACAGAGTCTGAAATTCATTCATTTTAACCTCCCTCATTTGAAATTTAAGGTGTGAGTACAAGCTATTCAGTTCGTACTCACACCTTAAATTTCAAATGACTGACTGTCAGCAGGAAGTTCAGCAAAGCTATCAGTCTCACGAGTGACGAGGCAGACAAGGGCAGAGCCATCAGCAGTGCCTGAGAAGCTGCTGAAAGATCCTCCTGATGGTTTTGAATCAAAGAGAGTGAGCAGTAAAGTGCGAGTGCTACTGGGATGTGGGCCAGGGCTTGATCAACCCTAAAGGAGTAACCAGGGCAATGCAGGGATGTCTGATGTGGAAAGACATTAAACATCTTCAGTGACTAAAGACACAGTACTGATGATGTGGGCCAGCATGCAAAATCCCATTACACTAGATAAGTTGATTTCATGCTGACTAAGACACTTACACCACCTCCTCTTTGGAGGCACCATAAGCCCAAGCAATTGTATAAATACTGATTACCCCAATTTTACACATCTAAAGCCCTTTTTTCAGTGATATGCAAGACTTGCAGCTCCCATCAGTCTGCTGAAGTGACATGGGTTAGTTTTAATGTTGGTGCTCTAATAGCTGCATTTGCAGAAACCCAAGCCAGTGACGAGAGAGTCACACATTACGAGTGTGGTATTTTTGATAACTGCAAAAGATTTCTTGCACCTGTGTCAGTGAGCATTGACTCTAGTGATGAGTAACTACACTTTGGAACATTTACTTCCCTCTTCCACTGCCACTAGGAGCAGGGTCTCTCTCCCTGTCACACTCTGTGTCTGTATGTTTGTGCCGCTGAGACAGCATCTCTTGCTTAAAGGCTGCAAGAGAGATCTGTCATCTGATGTAGAACTACTGAAGACACATTAAAAAGATTGTAAAAATATTGTAAAGCTTATTAGAAAGCTAAAATGCAGAAAGAGTCATTAAGATAAATTATTATTACGCACATGCTATTTCTATTTAGGGCATTTGTCAGTGAGCAGAGCAACTCAAGAAGACACTGGAAAGACCTATGCAGACATAATATACTACTGTAATTTTATGCAGTTGAAATATAAGCCATGCTGAAAATGATATGAAAATGTCACAAAGTCCTAATAATAAGGGCACAGCAACCTTTATTGAATTGAA
The DNA here is from genome assembly GCF_057382275.1 of Copadichromis virginalis. NCBI lineage: Eukaryota > Metazoa > Chordata > Actinopteri > Cichliformes > Cichlidae > Copadichromis > Copadichromis virginalis. The sequence goes on from NC_140622.1 coordinate 35,701,232, forward strand.
ATTTTATTTTCGTTTTAACTTAGTCATAAAAGCTCAAAAGTCAAGATCCTGTCAGATGAATGGAACGGAGTGTATGTGTGAAAGGGCATTGTTTTCTGGAAAACGTGTGAAAACATAAATTTGCTTACGTTATGTCAGGACTGAAAAGTGAAGTTTGACAATAAAATATGTCTGAGGCTGTTAGAAATAGGTGACCTCAGTCCTCTGCTACTCATTTCCGCCTCAAGGCCACATTCTGGTAGAAAGCACCTGAATCTCATCATGAGAGCTTCAAGCTGCATTGTGGGTAATAAAGGCACCATGTTTCATGCTATATTTATTTATCTATGAGTGACTTATGTATGTATGTATGTATGTATGTATGTATGTATATATATGTATATATTGTACTATTCTTAGTTAGCGTATTGTCTGTCTTGTCTTAATGTTGGTTTAAAATGGAGCACTGTAACAAAAAATAATTTCCCCCAGGGATCAATAAAGTATTCTGATTCTGATTCTGATTCTGATATGAATGAAGTTCTAAATCATAGAAGTACTCTTTGCAGGGAGACTAGCAGCCTTTCCTGTAGGAGTAATTACTACTCTAAATTATTCAGGGATTTGAAAAGCAGAGTAATGTTTTCATCATTTTGAAAGTGCAACAGATTATTTTTCGCAGATAATGCCTCTTTATAACTGCAACAAATTATCCTCCAACATCTTGTTGACAAAACACGCTGCGATACAGTGTGTTATTGTAGTTTCAGCGTTCCACTTGTGCCATCTTTCCAAGGACGTACCCGTTGTTCCTGACAGGAGACAAACGTCTGAAACCCCGGCGCCACTCCGAAGCCCAGCTGGTCTATGAACGGCGGCTCATCTTGGGTGTGGATCTGAACTTTGATCCCTGCTTCAAACGATGTCTCATCTGTTGATAACAGAGATTACGACATTTACAATGAGGATGATGATTTGTATGCACAGACTGGCCTGCATGATCAAACCAGCAGCAATTGTTACTAATCAGATGGAGACAAAGCTCAGCTAACGAGTAAAAAAAAAAAAAAGATGCTGAAAGTTAAAACAAAATGAGAAACGTAAAATTGTAGTCTCAGCTGAGCAGGAAAGAACTATCCCAGTGGAGTTATTAATTCGTAATTGCCATGATTTTCCATGGATGACAAATGCATTGTGGACTTTTAGGAGTTAATAATTGGAATGAGAAGTGACAGGATAAAGAAGGTGGACTTCCCAAATAGACCAGCTGATAACAATACACGCCCCGCAGGAGTCTTATGCACTACAAGGGCATACGAGAGTGAATGCATAAAATTAATAAATAATTGATGATGAGGATAAAACGAAAATCAATATAGCTGACAGCTTGTCTTGCTATAGCACTCTGCTGTATAGATTTTAAATGAACCAGATGGGCCTCTTTGATACTGAGATCAGGGAAACCTCACAGCGAGGTGGTGATTCAAACCTATACTTGTGCAAACATACTTTTGCAGAACCCTGGACCTGCTTATCGTGGCGATGGCAGGTTGGATTCAAGAGGTTTAGCTTCTTTGAGCGCCGGCTCGGGGATAAAGTAGGATGTCTGTTTCCTGCCGCCTTTTCTTTCCAGTTGTCACTTGCTATAATCGTCTAAGTGCTAGGCTTTCTCACTATTTTCAATTAAAGTGCTCTGAAATGTGGCTTGAATTGGCAAGAGAGCTTCGAAAAAGAGACACAGACTTTAACGGTTACACATTTCTTTTCTGATACACAAAGCCATTTTTTGCTGCTGCTGCAGCCTAGACGAATGCTTGAGGCTTAAAGCAGCATATATGTATATGTCATACCCAAGCTCCTGTTTGCATGAGTGCAAACAGGAGGACTTTAAGTAGTGGACATCTGTCTTCAGTACACAACTGAAGTAATAACAATTGGGTGAAAGTATGGAACAAAATGCGAGTATTATACGTTGCTTCATTATTGTTTCACTGCCTGTGCTTTCTTCTGAAATAATGCCAGGTATGTGATAATATGTCTCAGCACAGAAATCAATAACCAGGAGAGGCTCACAATAACCTTGTCAGCTTTTAGTATAAAAAATATATGTGTGTTTTCACAGCTGCCACCAGACACATTTTCAAATTACTTCAATTTATTTAACTTTTTCCTTATTAAAGCATATTGTTGCTCCCATTTCCTCCCACAGTCTGAAGATATGCAGATATAGTGAAGGTTAAGCTCCTAATTACCTCCATCAAAGATTTGTTTGACTGCTTCTTTATTTTTCTGTTTTTTAGTAGAATTACTTGAAAAATTATGGATGGACGTGCATGATGGATTTACTAGAAGTGGGACTTGGCCCAACTTAGGCGTGATCAACTTTAAGGGCTGATATTAATCCAGTTCTTGGTTAAATTATTTTTTTTTAGAAGGATTCTTTACCATTGCCAAATCTGATATTCTGCATCATATCTTCACAATTACATATCAAATTTCAATGGATCTGGGTCCAGAAATTTAATTTATGTATAACGTAGAGGCAATTTCAGCCCTGTTTGAGCTTTGCAGTCTGACTGCTCTTGTTTACCTAGAGGTGTTAATATGAGTGTTCATATAAATTATACAGACACGTTCATACACGTATATTATCTGTAGATTGATATTGTATCCTGGGAGTAACCTTTCTCTAATTTATGAATTCTAGCATATGCTTCACCCCCTGACACTCTGAAAATGACAACTAAAGCGGTCCACAAAAACTGCTGGACACTTAAAAATATCACAATTTCACTGCAACAATAATTTTTAAATGTCAGTGGAAACTGTGTTTTCTATTCCCATTTCTCAAGCAAATTAAAATCAAGAGAAAAGAGAATTGCTTTGCTAAGATTTCAGTTTCAGTGGTTTTGTATTTAGTTTGTCACCCTTGTCTGGACATAAATGCTAGTCACCAATTAACTGTAGTAACAAAATTCTCTCCATTTTTCAGCCAGAAAAGCTTTCAAGGCTGACATTTTTCTCCATGACATCCCATAGGTGCTCTATGGGATTTAGGTCAGAGCTCTGGAGGGCTTTTCTCCTCTGATTTTCCCCTAGGTAAAATTATTCCATTGGGTAGCTGGTCATGCTGAAAGATCCACTCCAGTCCTTTTTTAACAAAGAAAAAAAGAAAAAAAGAAGAAAAAAGTCAAAACAAACAAAAAAGAAAAAACAAAATGATTTTTAAGAAGGTTTCTTACGTTTGCATCCGTGTTCCCCTGTACGCCTGATACACCCTGATTTTATCAAAGCAAGTTCAACTACACCTGTAAAATAATACACTTACATCCACTTTATCTTTTGCGCATTTTCTTAAACTAGTTTAATCCTACCTGTCTTATTGTTCAGTCACTCGCCCGCTTTACTTTTACTCACTAATCCTACGGCCTGTGAACTCAGGTGTATCTGATGATTCTTTTTGATCTCTAAAGCTGCTGTTTCTTTGTTACATGGTTCGATCAGCTGCTACACATTCTCTCCTTCTGGTACATTCCCTTTAAAAACATTTTTTTGACAATATACCAACTGTGAAGATTGAGTTTGTGCTGCTCTGCTGGCGTTCTTTGTGCAGACGACACTTGACCTGTTCTCCCTCCTTCTCCCGTTTCTCTCTCGTCTTTGCAGTGGACATGGGCCGCTAAGTTCAATAAATCAGAATTAGCTATTTCCACATTACTTAGGAGGCATGCTCATGGATTCGGATCTGATTTATTTATTTTAGTAAAGAACACTGGCTTTAAAGTTGTGGTAAACTGTTTGGTTCAAACACCAGTGTGTCTAACATTTTATGGAATAATCATATGAAAGACATGGAGGGTGTTGTAGCTTTAATATCCATAAACCTTTTGATGCCACTCCACACATAAATGACTGTTATCCATAATTCCCATGATTCTGGGAGGTTTTTCACTGGTAGTTAGACACTAGCTTTTATATTTATATATTTTTTATACAGTTTGCTCCATAATGTGTGGGACAAACATGGTTTTGCTTCTCACCACCGCAATAGATTGTAAATCAAACAATCAATATGTGATCGAAGTGCAGACTTTCAGGTTTTTTCAGGTGATTTTACAAAATATTTGGCTACAAATATATAGTAATTACAACCATTTCTATACACAGGTCCCCATTTTCAGAGGTTCAAATTTAATTGGCCAATTGACAAGGGAGCATCCAGGTGACGCCTTCTCCCATGCTATTATATGACAAATAAAGCAGACATAATATTTGACGTTCATTTAAAAGTGTTTAATTGTATGTTATAGCTTTTCACTGTAATTTTACTGTGATTTTAAAATATGAGGCCCAAAGAGGACATCATTAGACCAAAAAATGCAAATAAACCTAACAGTGAGAGACAACAAAAACTTTAACAGTGGCCAAATCCACAATCTGGTGCACTGTTAAATAGAATAAATGCTCTGACCAGCTCAACACCAAAAGGCCCGAAAGACCACAGAAGACAGCTAAAGTGCACAAATTATTTCCACTTTTAAGAAAAACAACTTCACGACATCTAATCAAGTCAAGAACACTTTTGCGTCAGCAGGTGTATCACTTCATGACGCCTTCATGAATAGAAATACAATATAAAAATGTGCAAACCACTGATTACACTCAAGATCAAGATTAGACTGCCAAAAAAAGACATAAAGGAGCTTCGACAGCTCTGTAGAAGTGATGTCGAAGCTTCTACAGAAACTGTAGAAACTACAGTTAACTTGTACCAAAACCAGAAACAACTCATGATCCAAAGCATACCGCATCATCTGTCTAACGTGTTGGTATAACTTCCAGTGGAACCAGGCCACTAGTGTTTATTGACAATGTGACTTTTGATTGTAATAGCAGCACGAATTCTAAAGTGTACAGGGCTATACTTTCTGTTGAGGTTCAGCCAAATGCTGCAAAACTGATCAGACGGTGGTTCATGGTGCAAATGGATGACCCCAAGCAACCCAAGAGTTTCTTATAGTAAAGAAATGAGATACTGTTCAACGGTAAAGTCAGCCACCTGATCTCAACACAACAGAGCGTGCTTTTCCATTATTAAATACAAAACTGAATGAAGAAACAACAAGCACAAACAAGCAGCAACTGAATGTTATTTGCAGCAAAGGTCTGGTGGAGCAACTCAAGGGAGGAAACACAACATTTGGAGATGTCCATGAGTTCTACACTTAGGGCTGCAAACTTTCATCCAAATATTAACAAAGACTCTTTATATTTAAAATTGTAATGCGCTAATTTTGAACTGCTGAAGTATTAACATTAGGCATTGTGTATAAAAATCATTCTTGAACGGTTCATGCAAAATTTCTTTTCTCAAATAAAAGCATATAAAGTCAGCTGTGACGTTGTAACAAGGCAAAACCAGATACATTTCTTTGTCCCAAAAATTAACATCTTGATGTATTTGTTAATATTCATAATTTAGCTGTGTGAAAAAATCATGTGAATACTAATCATTATGCACAAACCCTTTGTTCATTCCATTGGTATAAAGTTGTAATTGTGAATAATCACCCATGCATTTCTCACAATAAATGTAATAGAGCTGTTGGTTCAATCTCTCATTCTTTTGTTTTAAGAAGTCTTGGGAAAGTTAATCCCACAGATCTTTCTTGCAGCAGAGAGCTCGACCTGTAGAAAACGCACAGTGGTATTATTGTTGACTGTATTCCACTTAGTTAGGGCCTGCTTTTGTGCATGCTGGGTTACTATTCAGTGCTTACTGGAGCACTTAATGGAATTGAGCCATCATATTTATGTTTCCTGTACTCTCCCTAGTCAAAATATCTGCCAAGATCTACTGGGCAGACCAGCACCTGGATTTTCCTCCACTGATGAATGTGTGTCTGAAATGAGAAGCCAAAATTGTAAAGCATTTTATTCGCTAAGGTAGAAAATCACTATGTACGTGAAGACGTTTTAGAGGTAAATTCTGCCTGTAATGCAGCTGTTCTGTCTTTTTCCTTCCGGTCCTGCATTGCTGAACACCTGAGAGGTGTATTTCTATTATGTAGAAACGCTCAAACACCCAGCAAATATGAAGTGAATAAAGAGCATATTTTAAACTATCAGCTGCACCTACTTATTATAATACCTATTTTGCCAAGCTTAAATCTTTTTTTGTTTATCAAGTAGAATGAAAGTATTGTTAGTGACCTATCTCACCTTATTATCTTCATTTAGTGGTTTGCAAGAGTGTCAAAAAAATCTTAGCTTAACATTTTTATTTACAGCTGCGAGGTATTTCCCTGCAAAAGAAAAACTTTCTCTATAGTAAAGTCTGCAAGGTAACTACAGATGACTTTTTTTCAACCCCCAAATCTGCATTACAGGATGCACATCATATCACTCATCTTTACTTGTGTCTGTAAGTGTGAAATAGTAGATTTTAAGGAACATAAATCCTTTGCCCCGGTGTGTGTTGGGAAGCTTTCCCAAACACCTGCTCCTGTTACTTCATTGCCCAGGGCATTTTTTGCCTGCCTTGTTTGCTGTTTTTGTCAACAACAGTTAGCATAAAGGTCCCTCGGTCTTCCACAGCATTTGTTGACTATATTTCCCAACCAATATATTTAACTCTAAAAAAACAAGCAAGCAGACAGCGTTAGATTCCTCACTGATTATTGATTTTGCCTACAACAAATTTTTGACCTCATTCTACATCTAACAAATGGGTATAACTCAATCAACTGCCAATTCATATCATTTGGAAATTAAGTTGAATTAAATTAAAAAATTAAATAATTACAAAAACAAAGAATTTGGATTACCAGCTAAACACTATGTTAAAAATAATGAAAGACTAACAGAATATTCCAAAGAATTAAAAGCATGTAGAGTGTATAATATTAAAGTGCATAATTATTACATCCTTTGATTTTCAGCACGCCTCTCGGAAAAGTCTTCAATTATTCAATAATCTTACATGAAAAGCATTTAATATTAATACAATTAAATCAGGACAGATCATGGCGTACTGCTCTAAGTTTCATGTTTAATAATGATCATGAGTATTGTGTTTCTGTGACCGCACTGGACTGTTCCTTTACGGTCGTTTCCCAGTGCCTATAAGATAATGATGCAAACACACAGCAGACTATGCTGGTGAATTCAAATCAGTTTTGCTTCACCTGAAGCAGCACTGAGGAGACGCAACTCTTCTGATGACGGCTCGACCCCGAATGGGAGAGCCCTCAGCCTTAATCGGTTATGTATAAGTCAAGTGCTTGTCTGATTCATGTGGGCTGACTATATGACTATTCATTCGGTTATATCACAATAAAACTTCCTGATCAGTATTCATCTGTCCTTATTCTGTATCTGGGAAACAGTGCGTCAATGCATTGCAGGTTCATCACTCATTATTAATCAAGATGTGTAAAACATTTCTAAAAGCGAATCAGAGGTTTTTGTTGTATGGATTTCTTAGATACACACCTGGATAAAATCCCTTTGCTAAATGTATTTTATTTGTCACAGTTACATATAGAAGACTTAGAGGGAATGCAATACAGCCTAGTCAAATCTTTACCTTAGAGGTTGGAAGAGAATCTCTGTGATAGTTATTTCCCCCCCTCTGGTGTTTCTCAGAGCACCGGCATTGAAAATAACTTTCTGTTTTCAGGTGATTCTGATGAATCTGTCTTTTTTAAATTAAAGTTCCCCTAACAGTGGTACAAGGTGAGAGCTTCAAAACTGGGGATAAAATGTCCTCAAGGTGAGCTTACCAGTCTCTCCCCAGACAGGCAAGTATTCATCCTGCTGGATATCCAACATCAGCTCCAGGCCATTGCCCATCCCACCCTTCGTCGTCACCTGCAGCGGTTTTCCATCTTTGCCTGAATTAAATGTGTAGCATTTCCCATAGCGCGTGAATATCTGAAATACACAGAGAAACAGAGTTTAGTTTTTATTATAAATAGCCACAAACCTTCAACCTTACACTCATTTCTGACCATGAAATAAAATCAGATTTTTCAGCTGCATGAATTTATTCTCGAGAAGTTGAAGCAAAGGTAACAGCACACGGGATTGTTTCAAAAGCAGCTGAAATGCACCTACTGCAGCCTGTTTTTGTTAGGCTGTCAGCTGCAGACCTCAGAGGTCTAAGTGCTGAGATGCTGTTGACAAAATGAGCCCTCGTCGCTCTCAGTACTGCATGATACAGTGTGTGCTCAAGTAAATATGACATGACTTATTTCAGAATGGGATAGTGTTGGCCTGAAAAGTCTCTCAGGCCAATGTACCAAAGTAAATCTTGCAAAAGGAAATAAAGATATTTTATATGTTGTTTTAGATAAAACAACAATTTCTTAGTGATGTGCGATACCACTGATTTCCTTTCCGATTCGATACCAAGTAAAATTCTGGGTGGTATCGACAATACTGATCCAATACCGATACTTTGTACAAAAAACTTATTTTATTTATTGTATCTTTTATTGTACTTCAAATTATAGCATCATAATGATTACTATGTTGTTATCACTTAATAATGCAGAATTCATCATATAGAAATATATTTGAACACCTTGCCTGCCTGCAGCACTAAAGGACTCTGTGAGAGACGTCTGTCTCGCCCTAGCAGCACCTATCCCTGTCCCTCTTCAGTTTGCCTTCAAAGGCGGAAGAGGAAGTAGTTCCTTCCAATGTAGACAATCCGAATGATATAGTTTCTTTCCACTGTGTTCCTGTTAATGATAAACTTCAAATTCACCCTAAATTACTAAAATATCGATATTTTAATGTGAGAATCGATTCTAGAGCATAAATGACTGGTATCGGAGGAATCGATATTTCAGTATCGATCCGCACATCACTACAATTTCTGTTATTTTAAAATTTAGAACAGTTTTATTATTCTGTTGGTTTTAACGAATTGAAAAGGTTAGTTGACTCAAATTTTCTGGTTAATGGAAAATTAAACATTTACAGCCAGCCAGTCAAAAAAGATGGATATAATAAATGGTAAATGGTAAATGGCCTGTATTTATATAGCGCTTTACTAGTCCCCATGGACCCCAAAGCGCTTTACACAACCAGTCATCCACCCATTCACACACACATTCACACACTGGTGACGGCAAGCTACATTGTAGCCACAGCCACCCTGGGGCGCACTGACAGAGGCGAGGCTGCCGGACACTGGCGCCACCGGGCCCTCTGACCACCACCAGTAGGCAACGGGTGAAGTGTCTCGCCCAAGGACACAACGACCGAGACTGTCCGAGCTGGGGCTCGAACCAGCAACCAGCAACCTTCCGATTACAAGGCGACCTCCCAACTCTTGAGCCACGATCACCCCACGATCATAGTCTCTAAGTGTGTGCTTTAAACTTTTTTTTACTAATAGGCAGCAAGAGGTTTGCCAAAAAGTCCCATAAGGACGGTTAGGAAGGTAGACTTTATGTTGTGTTTCACCTGAAGCAAGTTGGAGTTTTCAATTGGAATGCCCCTTCAAGATGGATTTCCTACTAGGAAAGTCAGAGAAGCCCCACCAACTACAACTTTTCTATCCAAGATGGCAGCAGTGAATGTAAACAGTAGCAAAACTGTAACACTTTTCTTCTGTACTGCCAGTGTTCTGTATTTGTGACTGAAATAAGCCATACACAGAGCACTGACTGCACTCTATCTGTTGTGGCCATTTTTGTTGAATGTTTATAAAATGCAATTTGTATTCATTTTTGTTTTTTCTTTAAAGGTGTAAGAATATACTGACCTAGTTTTGTTATGTAAATTTGTAATTAATTTTATTGGAGAAGCTTTTGGAAAGTGATTGGTTTATTAGCTTATGGACCCTCCCATTAATCAAGAGATTAAGAGCACCCTGGATGGGTGTGGTAGAGAGGTTTTTGTTTTTTGTTTGCCAAATGTCAGATGGGAAGACAGGAGGGTTAGAAAATGATTTTTTGACCACTTCTGAAGTTGTTAAAGCAAATTAAGTTAACTTTCGTTTAATTTTAAGTTTTAAGAAGTTAGTTGGCTGATTTCTGTTTATAATTTTCCACGAAATAAATGGCATATGATTTTTAAACAATGGAGTCAGAAGTGCGTTCTAAAACAAACCTCCCGTTGCCACCCACGGCCTTTTCTTGGACTTTTTTGGTGTTTGGAACGTAAAAGGCCGCGACACTATCAGTGAATGTGCTGCAGCAGTGTTTTTGACTGCAAGCAAAACAAAAAAACAGGCGATCTGCTGCATTGCTAGGAATAGATGAATAGATCTACTATCTTAGGGAGCAAAGCAATTTTTTTCCCTTGCTTTTCTGACCACTTTGACTGGAATGCATTCAACCTGGGAGTCGTGCCACCCTCCAAATCACAGATCCCTTGGTTAAAGGAACACTGGGTTAGGATCATTGTGACTGACAAGTCTTTAACATTGTTCCTCAGATTCTCAGTCAAGACCACCACTCACTTGTCACCTGAAGATGGTGATGGCTGACGTGCTCAGCACAAGGCTTGAAGTAATATGTATAAAATATATACATATAGCAGAGTTATTTGTCATAGTCCAAAATGTAAATATATTCATTTGACAAAGAGTTTTTGAAAAGCTAGATTCAGAATATATATGTTTTTGTTTGCAATTGAATGAAAAATACAGTCTTTTTCCCCCTGAATGGATTAAAAGCATCTAAAAAAAAAAAGACATCTAGCAAACTCTTCTCTGCCACACAAAGAGATACAACACAGAGTTCAATGAACATGATGCAGTCAAAACAAACTACTTGCCCTCAAACTACATGCGAAGAGTTGATCCATGCAGTCGCATCTATTTAAAGAGGCACTATTGCGTGCAGCAATGAACTGCGACCTACTGGCAAAGACAAGACGGCTAGTGAACTAATGGATGTGTAATCCAATCATAAACATTAGGAAATGGAAAGCCATGGCTAGGATCCAAAATACAATCATCCCTTACTTTGTTGTCAAGCAACATGATTTTGAGCCTTGTATCAAAGCATGCTAGCTCTCAATTAAGTTCCTGTTAACCTTCAACATTTTGACATTCAAATGAGGAAGCAGTAGCAGCAAGGAAGGGAGGAGGTTTGGAGTCAAGTAATAAGAAGTGCGGAGAAATAATGAATGAAATAAATCTCTTTCCTTTGTCCTCGACTCTGGGCCCAAACACAGTTCTCACGGAAAACAGTCGAGATAAGAATTCAGTGTCAGGAAAAAGAGAATTTGCACATTTTTTCATACTGAGGCTGCTTAAAAGTGTTGCTGCTTCCTTTCTTCTGAATGTATTGCATGGATCTTGGGAACAAATAAGAAAGCGTTCATTATATGGTGACGTGTGACTCAGACATTAGTGCTTCATGACAGATTATTCATATGTCACAAACACCAGATGCAGAGAGCTGAAAAGATTGGCGCCATGTCTCAAAGAGGAAAAGTTAGTGTAATGTAAATCCTGTTCACTGAAGTGTGTGGAATAAATGGAGCACAATCCACAATGGATTACCCCCTATGGGGTGGTTATATAGGCGCTTTTAAAACACAAAGTGATGAAATGTAATAAAAGGCCTTCTGATGGTCGGACACAATATGAGATGTGACCTTTCAAGTGCATAAGTGGAAAAAAAACTTAGTGAAAAGCAGAGCTCCTCCTTTCTATGTGCTGAGACTCAGAAGCAGGATATCAATAAAATGCCCTAGAAATCCATCTTAGTCCTGGAGATGCCGCTGACCAAAATCTGATTACTATTTATCTTTTGACATGGAAAAGGCAGAAAACGCCTACTGAAAATATCTGAGTAAAACAATAGGTAAAAGGAAAAAAGCAGAAAAAAAAGAAATGCTTGCTTTATTATTGATAGAATTTAACTAACAGACCTGTCTACATCTAAACAAGCTACTGATTTGTTAGCACAATTTCTAAGTTTTCCCATTAAATCTCAATATGACTTTTTCTACTCTCTTCAGGAGACAAGTTTGAACAAAAGACGAGGCACTGCTGCTCCCCCTGAACAGAGAAAAGCATTTGGCAGATAGACATCAACAAAACAGCGATAAGATTGTTCCAATTGCAAGCACATTTACTTGTCATTGTGCATGTGCCCAAGCGTGCACACATATCTGCACGAGAATATGAATGACTACGCTCAAATTAGTGTGTACAGTATTTTCGTGCGTGTGTACTGTGCAGCCACCCCTTCTCACCATCTGTGTGTATGTGTTGGTAATGTGGTGACAGAGTTGCTGTGGTAACCAGGAGATTGTGCTCGCTGCTTTGAGTGAAGAGCAGCAGAAGTGGGTGCCAGTGATGACCTTGGGGAGTCAGGATCTTCATTGTGTTTCGTTTGAGCTGATGTTTGAGCTTAGTCAGAACATGCTTCTTCATGTCTGTCTCTCGCGCCTTGGTTTTTGCGTTAAGATTTCTCAAATGCGTCCTTACCGTTTAGCACGAGCTTCTTAATATTCTGGAAAAGTGCAACCTTTATACCTGAGGCAGAAACAAAATCCTGTTAATAATATTTAAAGATAAGCTTTAAATGAATTAATTCTAGATGTAGCGCAGGGATAAAGCTGGTAATTAATGACCCTGCACAGTGATCGTGAATGTTTGAAACTTGTTGCCGTTAACCTTTATTTGCTCCAATACATTTAGCATTAAGGAAGGTGAAACATTTGGATTGCCTAAGCAGCTTTTCCCTTGAAGGTAAATCCTGCGCCGCTTTTGGTTTTTGCTCCATTGAGCACTGTGCCCCATACATTGCATTTAAAGTGAGAACTGCCAGATCTTGTTAACTTGTAAACACAGAATACAAATATTTAAATAGATCCCACCTATGGGAGAAAACACTGAGAGAGACATCACTCTGTCTCGTTCACACATGGTGTTGAAATGTCACCGTCTTTCTCTTCGATAAATAATTCACAGAGAGACAGCCTGAGACTGTTGAGATGGCCCTCGGCTATCCTTCACATGACAATGTGAAAAGGATGCACAAGCTGTTCCCTAAAGTTGCCAGGGAACCACTTTCCTCCTCCTCCATTCATATCAAAATCAGAGCTGAGTACAACAAGTGTGTTATTTTATGACAGTTAGAAAAACACACACACCTAGGAACGATTATCTATGCTGAGCTTCACTCTGTGCAACGAACACAAGAATTAGCAAGTTTATAATGACGCATGGCAGTTTACTTTGCTTTATATGCTTTATATAATACAATTTAACACGACAGACAAAATGCACCACGCGTATAAATGAAGACTTCAAAATGAGCCCCAACAAAGACGGAATGTTTCACTTCTAAAATCTCTTAAAAACAACCTCCATATCGAGTTCTGCACAGCAGCAGATGAGAACCCACAGAATCTATTTATCGGACTTTGAAAAACAAGACAACTGTTTCCAAGGTCAAGAATGAGCTCAGCTTTTATTCAAGTCAGCCTAGAAGGGGAGCCTTAGAGGTGCTTAGGATCTAAATGGATCTTGCCAGGTTTTTGTTCTGTCACCTTTACAAATGGCAACTTTGCTCATTGCTCCCAATTTGTCTCTGACTAGTTAGAAGAAAACAGGTGTGGGTTAAAGTGGAACAACACAGAAAGTTTTCCAATTAGGAAGCATCAAAGTAACTCATTTTAAATAAAAAAAAGCCCATTTGCATGCCTTTTAGAATAATGATGCTATTGCTGGTGATGTTGTAGAAGGTGCAGGAATGAATATAAAAGCTGTTTTGGTCTAAGATCTTTTGGTTTATTGTCACTGCTTCCACTAGCATTCTCTCCAGACACAGCAGGGGTCTGTTATCAGAAAAAAAAAGATTGCTTTGTTTGATGCTGGGCAGGTACTGCACAAACACAAAAGAAACAACTAACTGGTAAACACAGTTGACCAAAGAAGAAAGTGGACGGAAACATGTCTCAGAATGAATCCCAATGTTACGCGATGTTGGCTGGAGATATAAAAAGGCCGCTGTTTGCTAATAACTAACAGCTTGCTTACAAATTCATAAGGTGATAATGTGTAAATATTTTGTTTACTGCTTATATTGCTGCTCGCAAGTCATTAATTCATCGGTTAATGTTGACTTAACGTTTCACTGATGATCGGCAAACCAAATACACCTTTAAATACACAGACTTCCCAGTAAGATTTAAGAAAAACTGGGCAGGGAGTCATCAGTCAGTGGAGCGCGCAGGAGGTGCCCAGGCTGCCAGCTCGTTCTTAGGTCAACTTCTTAAATAGAAATCAATGTCTGTGACCCACAAGTGAAGAGAGACAGGCCTGAGAATTAAGCATGTGTGTTGGTGAAGCACGGATAAAGACGAACGGAGGGAAGGATAGATTGCTGAGGCCAGTGGACCATATTTATAGAGCTTCAAGAGAGACCCAACATCACAGGGGGTTCTTGCACAAAAGTCAATACATCCTCAAAGTCTATGTAGACAGACTCGCCTTCGTCCTCCACACCTCGCTTCTCAAGTGTGACTGACTCTATTGGTCTGACTCACGCTGACAGCTTGTCTTGCCTGCCCAGAAGCCAAGGAGATCATCATTGATTATCAGTGGAGTAGCACTTGCCCCCAAAACACAGACTTTGATATTATGCATATCTGTAAATTAAGTTGTTTTCGGTTAGACCCTACCCCACTTAATACAACATTAGAGATGATGTTATGAAGAAATGTGTTTGACTGTGATAACGTTTTTGTTTTTCTGGCTCTGTTGCTTTGTAAATTGGAGATGAAAAAAGCAGTTTTTGATGCATTATTTGTGGATATGGTTTGATGACACAGACTGAGGGCTGCCATCAAGGCAAGGAGTTTCAAATTATACATTTTCCTAAAAGATAAAATAATCCTTAGTCATCATGCCTGCTGCAAATAGCAGAGGAGCCTTCTTGACATCAAACTGTGTTTCTAACACCATAACAAAATCTATTTAACTGAAAACAAATTTGGGTAATGAGGTGGGAGAGAGAGCAGCACTTGGCTTTTACATTGTTCTCCACATGATGATGGAATGCAATCAATGGGGCTGCAGATTACCATTGAGGCCAACGTTAACTGCACTCTAACACTTTGTCAGTGAGTGTTGTAAAATGTTCCTAAATGAATCAAAAGTCTTCATTAGGGGCAGATTGGTCTAGAAGTGTATACACATTGATCCAGAAGTAATGGACGACAAAGAAGGGATCAATCCAGACCACGTGGCCAACACTGAAGGTTACTGGATTTTGCAAACATCTCCACTGAATTATTTTTTAAATCTTTTGCTATTGTTCCTGTGGAATTTACAAGAGAAATTCAGTAATTTATGAAAGTGACAGAAATATAAGTTTGTTTAAACAAGGGAGGCAGAAATGCAAATATAAAACCATCACTTCAAATCTTGTCAAGCCTGTTTAGGGGCATTAATGCAGAACTATTACAGAAATATATTTATGAATTCAGATACAGTCAGAATAATTACTGACCAGAAAAAGAGTGGGATGCTGCGTAAGTCCATATAAATATAACAGTGGCGTAGATGGATAGAGCTTAAGACGTGGAGAGAGGGAGAGTTAATTGAACTACTGGGGCACATCACCAAGCAACAGTGCGGAGGAATGCGTGTTGTGCATTCTTGTAATTGCGTGACTTCAAAGTGAATTAATTTCGTAGAGTGATACCTATTCTTGTGCCACATGTAAGATTCGATCAGACAATAAACATTTCACTCAGCCTAATAATCCCCAAACCTGCATCCATCTCTAAAAACGGCATCAACCTGTTGGGGAGGAGTGCGGTTCACTTATAAAAAAATAAAATAAAATAACTTTGGCAAAACACTCACAGTGCTAAAATTGCGAGGCCCGCAGAGCTCTCCCTGGTACCGACAATACAACAACATCTCCTCCAGTTGGTGTCCCAGCCGGTCCAGCAGCTGTCTCATGGACGGCTCGGACTCCCGGGGAGGAGGAAGGAAGTGGTTGAAGTCCAAAATCCGAGACAGCGGGGACCAGGGCGGCTCGCCCTCTGCGCTGTCGCCCCGCAAAGGGGTAAGCGCCTCTCTCGCAGCGGGGGAGACCTGCCCGTTCATCCCCAGAAGTCCCAGCCACTTCCCCGCGCTGAATATGTCAGTCTTCTTCATGCGCCGCGGCAGAAGGAGGTTCTGGTTACAAATGGTGACAGCGGGGAAAACGAGTCGCTTGGCGTACACCATGTGCGCCTTGGTGTACACGGGTGACGAGAGGAGGTACCGCACTCTGTTTGAGGACCAGGTGAAGAGCAGACCCAAGGCAGCCAGGAACGCCAGCAACCACGCGACTCTTCGGGGGTAGGAGCCGCTGAGGAAGATGTGTCTTAAGCCGTGCAAAGTGGTGTGTTTCAAGAAGAGCTTCCCGGCTTCGGCAAGAGAGCCCGGTCTGGGTTTCGATCCAGATGAGCCGCACTGGCACATTTTGGAGGAAGGCTGGTGCGCGCTTTCAACATCGGTCCCGCTGTGGTCACAGAGAATGCGCCTAAAATCGCCTCTGCGCTCTCCGATGGCTGCTGTTTGTCAGAGACTTTGAAGAGAGAGAGAGTGAAACGCACGCAGCTCCACTCAGTCTTTTCTGGCACTGAACAGCAGCTTGTGGCGGTGATGGGGGAGTATTTTGTCAGCCTCACAGCGCTCCCAGAGCTTGTCCGGGGGGGAGCGAAGTTATTCCGAATGATTTAGTGCGCTACTGTGCAGCAACAGGAGTCTAGGGGATTATTTCATCTAAATTACAAGCAGTTAGTCTCTGAGAAAAATCTGTAGAATTTCCCTCGAGACAATGGATTTAGTTAAAATCGCACTTACATGGTAAAACACATTCTTTCTGTCCGCCTCCCTATTTTAATTCTCACTTTTCCATCCTCTAACCTCACTTGTAACGCACACGGTTTGGAATATGCGCTGTTTGATGAATAAAATCACTGGCCTCGGTAGCTACAGACCATTTGTCTTCCTTTTCAAGCCCGTCATGCACACACAGAAGCACGCACACTCCTATAGGCGCGCACACACGCACCTTAATCCTACTGCCTTACAATATGTGTTCTACCTCAAAACTGAGCAGAGTACAGAGAGTAAGGCTCCAGAGACTGTATTCTCTTTCATTATTGTCCCACCAGTTGAATTTTAAACAAGGCAGATTCATAGTAAACGGAGACTTCTGTAACTTTTTTGTCTCTCACTCAGCTGTAAGTAAACAGGTTGACATTCTTGAATGTCATTTCTCTGAAGTGATTCGGTCAAAGATGAGAAGACAAAAAAAGGTCAAGGTGCTGCTGGTAAATGAATGGAAATCATGTTGCAAGTCTTCAAAGCATCTCCCGAAGTCCCAACAAGCCAAAGCAGCATTTAATGTTTTTTCTGACCCTGCGGTGCCCCAGTTTGACTGTGATGAGGGGAACCTGTTTCAAGCTAGAGCATGATGCTTGAATGCACCATTGACAAAGTGTTTTGCGAAAACAATCTCCCTCTCGGGGGTGCTGGTTAAGTGGTGGTTTATGCTTGGTTGATCACCATCACAGAGTGTTCCAACCCCAAGTAAAAGCTGGACACTGCAGGTCTGATTCAATCTGCGTGCTTCTTGTTGTAGACAGTGTGCATGTGTGTATTGCTCAGGCTACTGCGTGACTGCAAAGGAAACGGAGCTGAGAAGGAGACGGTGTGAATGACAGGAGAGAGAAAGCTTGAATGTGGAGTACTTGCCTTGTCACTCTATATGATCTAAGGAATAAATCAAGGTTTCTTGAAACTTTGGTAATTGCTGTGATCCGGGAACACAATGACCGGAAAGTCAGGGAATAACACGAGGCAAGACAATGAGATTGGAAAAGAGCCAACAGTTAAGGGCTATCTATCTATCTATCTCTCTCACTTTTTTTGAAGAAGTAGAACGTTGTTGGTAATAATTCATCACTGCATGCTCAGAGTAGTGCAGACACAACAGTGGAAATGCTGTGTAGTGCGATATCTAAAAGACGGCTGCGTTTGAACTAGAGATGGCACGATACCACTTTTTTATGTCCGATACCGATACCGATATCATAAATTTGGATATCTGCCGATACCGATATGAATCCGATATAGTGTTTTTTAATCAACAAAACTGTTTTTTAAAATATCCTGCTGCATTTTGCAAGTCTGCAAGTTCATACTCAAGTTTAAAACAACAACTACACTAAAGCTATTCTGTTATACCTGTATACAAAAAAAATATTTCATAGTTCAGCAATACTGATCAATCTAATAAACTTAGACCTACACCATCCTCCCTATTCTGGTATTTTAAAGAGTACTTAGCGTAAATATTAAGCAACCTAACTAATAGGGTTCCAACTCCCAGCAACAACAAAAAGAAATAAATAAAAAATAAGGAACCACCCCTCACGCGCCACCTCATGATGCTTAATCGACGTAATCAACCTTAATTTGATGCAGTGTGAAAAAAAATGCACAGAAATCAATTATTTTTCAAGAAATATTAAATAGATTCAACATCTTTCTTCAACAAAATTGCAGACTGCACAGATGGTACCTTCCCAAAGGAAAAAGTACTATAGCTTACTAGGGTATATATTAGACTTAATAGTCACTATATACAGTAATTGACTTCTATTCATTTTACATCAAATTAAAACTTTGGGTGTCAGATAATTATTTATTAAAAGCTAGACATTTTAAATGAGAGTAAGAAAGAAAAGTATGTCTTTGTGCCCCCTTTTCCCTGTTAATGCCCTATCGGCCCCCCTGGCTAAACTTTGCTAGATCCGCCCCTGCACAGTTACCAGCGTCAGCTACATAAAAAAAGATCCTGGTGTAGAAATTAATATTAAATAAATTCTAACAACAGCTTATCAAGCTTAAACGTTCTGCTGTTGTTCAGCCGCTGGTTTCCTCTTTCTGGTGCAAAGTGGGCCAAAAACAAACAAGAGACACGGACTCGAGACAGAAAAGCCGATCAGCTGATCATTAAGCAGTTTCATGATTGAAGTAGCAACAAGAAGAGGCAGTCGCTTGTTAAGCTTAACGCAGGAATGCTTTACAAACATTCAGAGATGGACTTACACACTTGCTTTACTTCTCTCGGGGATAACTTTGTCGGAGATGAAATGCCAGGTTGCTAGCGAAGCTCTGCATGCTATCCAGACCACCGACAGGTCCCGCATGCCACAGCTGCTCTATCACGTGATGCATACGTTCTGAGGTGAGTTACGGCGTGTTGCAAGTTTTGTGAGGTGCTTTCGTGATATTTAATGGATCGGATTACATTTTTTATTTTTCTCCGATATCCGATCCAGTAATTTAGGTCAGTATCGGACCGATACCGATACATAATATCGGATCGGTCCATCTCTAGTTTGAACCATGTAGAACCGATATTCTTAGACTGACTTTAGTTTTTGGTTTGGTTAAAACACACTCCTTTACAAACTCCTTAAGGCAAACATTCATTGGTTGATCGATATGCCAGGTTATGGCTATGGTTGTAATTTGTGTTGTAAGCTATAAATCATTAAACATTTGCTTGACTGTCTCCGGGAGATATAGGGAAACTAAGCAAGAGCTTCAAAAACTCTGTTTTCAGTACCTGAAAAGTACAAGAGATTCTGAAAGTCATTTACTCTGAGTAATGTTATACTTTGAAATATATACTCCCAACCAGTTGTGGCAGATGTATTATTGTTTACCTTTACCTTACAATGAAAAGTGCCTTGAGGCAACTGTTCCTGTGATTTGTTGGTATTTAAATAAAACTGTATTAAATTGAATTGAAAATGTAAACGATTTGTCCCGACTCTCACTCTGGTATCACATACACAGTGCTTTGACCAAACGTCCTGTGCGTTATGTAAATGTATAAAGAGCCTGTGAAATAAAGTGTAATAGTAGATTAAATTGTACAAAGTACATCTTAAATGTTAGTAAAAATACCAAAATGTCATGGTTAAGGAGTTTGTAAATGTACACATTTGCAACTTTTTCTTTAATATTATGACAATAAAGAGTCTGAGGCTACTGGTTTTGGGGAGAAAAGCCTCATATTAATAGTTTGTATTGTTTCTTCTCCCATGCACAACAAACTTTATCTCCATGCTACAGGGAAACAGGGCGAATGAGCAGCACAGTGGAGAAGAGACAGAGAGTTGCTCTGAGAGTTGAATCACTCTGTCTCTAAGCACAGATTAATTTCACTGTGTTATTGTCTGACGATTAATTTTATGTTTGTGTTTTCTGTTGCATATTGCTAAGGTAATTTTAATTAAATTACCACACAATATACCAGGCAGTATTCTGGCTTTGAAAAGCTACGTGCAGCATACAGAGTGGGATAAACAGGGAAGTTAAAGGGGCTCATAAGCTCATTTTGGCCCATTTCTGCCTCGCCACATGGGCACATTACTTCTTTCATAGGTGTACTTGATAGGGCTACAAAGCTTCCTTTATGTCTTTGTGACTGTGTTGAATGTCTGTCTACATTAGGGCATACTTTAGTGTACATGACAGAAAATTCACAAATGGCAAGGAAGAAAGGATGAAATCAGGCAACCACCAACCCTCACTCTATGTTTCCTGGATTCATTCAGGATCCCACCTGCTTACTCATAGTTTTTACTGTCATTCTCTCTTGTCGTTAATGCAGCACACGTGACTTCTAATGTCCCCTCAGAGGATAATCAGGCCTTCTACCGAGGAGATTACTTATGTTTTAACGAGTGAGGGTATCGCAGGGAATGGCTGCTCAAGTACGGGTACGTGGTGCCTTCTCAGTGAGATTCCACCACCACACGCAGTAGTCAGGAGTTACACTGAAGTGATCAAGATGTGCCTGAGTGAATGCAGTTGGCATGGCTGTAAAAGGAAATAAAGGACATAAAATCATTTTTTTCTGGTCCAGTCATGAACAGAAACATATTCAGGTTGAGCTTAAAAAATAGAGGATGACTACAGATTATCTGTTACTTATATTAATAACATGGTGGGCGGCGCATCAGAACTCTCAGGAGAGGGATCCTGACACTTGTGGCATTTAACAGCATTTGTTCAACCCTGTTTCCCCAGTCAGCTCATCAAGAGAGACATATCGGAGGAGAGGCTCTGAGCAACAAACTAATCCGTCTGGGTGAAGGGATAATGATGTACTTGCTTGGCACAGAAACACAATCCCAAAGCAAGTGTAACAACAACAACAACAGAATAACAAATGCATGCTGCTCTGAAGACGCTGTTAGACTTTCACTAATGAACCCATTATGAAACCAAACAGGGATATTTATCAGGAAACTCTGGCCACATATTATTGCTATTCATACTAAAGCATCTGTGACATGAACAAATATCCTAATGGACTGTTTGGTGTAAAACAAAAGAGAATATAAATTTATCACTGGACAAAAAGGGAGATACTGTCAAGACTGAATAAGAAGAAATCCCATAAAGAGCAGTTTCTTTGATTAGTATTGGCAAGAAAAATGCAGACTTTGCTGAAAGAATATCGATTTTATAGTTGTGAATACCCACACGGCAGAAGTTTAACTATAAAAATGCTGCTTTTTTATTGCTTCAAAAAAGAAAGAGTTCAGACACTTCAATACTCTTTTTAAAAGAAACACATGCACAACGTTACTCAGACAGCTCAACCACTTTTGTGATTGCGTATCTTTCTTCTTGTGAAGTCACAGGTCTGATAAACATAAATCTGATGCGGACCATTCTTAGCCAGTCGTGTACATTAATGGATGCTCTCTCGAGTTCAGACCTGTCAGCACCATTACACAGAAACAAAAAGGGGTGTAATTACAGGAACTGTCTCAGTCCACAAATGTCAGTATTCATTGCAAACTGGTGTCATGAATTTCCATCACAGCCTATTAGGCACCACAGATTATTAGTTGCTTGATGGGAGGGAGCTAATGTGAATAAGAATAATCAGTACATAGCTGTTCTTAGGATGGATTTTTGCTTTGACAGTTCCTCTAAATGAGAAAAAGAGTTCAGTTTCAATCAGTGAGGCCACTGAGGCAGCGAATGCTGAAAATCCAACTGGAGATGAATGAAAAGCCACTGACAAGCATGGAAACCTAATAGCTGTTACTTGACGTCACACCTTATCATTCACTTTAGCGAACCAGAGGGGATTACACCTTTTGACATGCAGTGTGTGACATGCTCAAGGCTGAAATGCATGATGTATTTTATTAGTGCCACGAACTCTGGTTGTCAAACCTATGGCGCAAATGAAGTTCATTAACATCAGAGTACTATGTTCTAGATATTTCTGACTTTTACTGCATTTATATACAGCTTTATACATATGCAAGTAATTTCATTTTTGTTTATGCACCACGACAGTGTTGAGGCGGAAATATGTTTTCAGAGCTGTCCGCTTGTCTCTATGCAGGAGGAGGATTACGATAAAACTACAAGGCTGATTATTAGAAACCTGGCAGAGAGGTGATGAATAAACACACCCTGTACTAAATATTTTCCAGATCAAAAGAGGGATCCCGGCCATTCTTTAACATTGCAAGAAAGAGCATTAACCCTGGCACTGGAGATGCCTTTTTATGAACCCAATTCTGAAAATATTGAGAAGCTGGGTGAAATGCGAATACAAACAGCAATGATTTGCAAATCTCATAATCCCATATTTTCTTTACAATAGGACGTTTAAATTGAGACATTTTACTATGCATAAAAACAGTAGCCTATTTGGTATTTTACATCAGCAGCATGTCTTATGAAAGTTGTGATGCACAACCAAAAGGCTAGAAAGTAAGTGGTATTGAATAGAAACAGCTGGGGGAACATATTGCAACTCCTTAGGTTAACTGAGAACGTGTCTGTAACCTTCTTTTTCTTCTTCTAAACTTCTTTTTCTTCTTATTCTTTTGGCTGCTCCCTCCTCAGTGTGGTGACCCCTAAACAAGCTGCACTGGAAAGCCTGTTTACAAAGCAGGAGATGAACACCTAATCTACGTCCATCTCACGCTTTCCCTAACTTCCTCTTCTATCACATCAACCCTCTGCATGTCCTCCTTTAGTAAATCCAGGAACCCCATCTGAGGTCTTCATTTTTTCTCCTGCCTGGAAGCTCCATCTTCAAGATATTTTGTTCAATATGTCCACAATCCCTTCTCTGCACGTGTCCAAAACATCTAACTTTGCCTCCAAATTGCTTAACCAGAGGTGACATACTTATTTCTAATCTAATTTAACCAACAGGTCACTGAAATGATTGGGTATAAATAGAGCATCTTAAAGAGGTAGAGTTTCTTGAAGTAAATACGGACAGAGATTCACCAATCTGCAAACAATTTGGGACAATTTCAGAACAATGTTTCTTTGAATAGATAACATCAAACGATTTGGAGAATCTGGAGAAATTTCTGTGTGCAAAGGACGAAGCTGAAAATCAACACTAGATGCCTGTGATCTTCAGGGACTTCAGGTGACGCTGCTTTAAAAACAAGTATGATTCTGTCATGGAAATCACTGCATGGGCTCGGGAACACTGCAAGAAATCACTGTCTGTGAACACAGTTTGCTGCAGGTTAAAGCTCTAAGAAGCAAAGAAGAAGTCACATGTGAATGTGAAGTAGCAACACCACCGTCTGCTCTGAGTCAAAGCTCATTTAAAATTGACTGAGGAAAAGTGAAACTTGTTCTGTGGTCAGACAAACTGAAACTTGAAAGTCTTTTGCAAAACATGGGTGCTGCCTCCTCAAAACTAAAGAGCTTGTTATCAGTGCTCAGTTCAAAAAGCCTGCATCTCTGACAGTATAGCGTTGCTTTATAGCCTATGGAATTGATAGCTTGTGCATCTGGAATCTCTATTGTGAACAAAATATGAGATTTGCAAATCACCGCTTTCTGTTTTTACTTACATTTTACACTGTCTCAACATTTTTGAAATCAGGGTTGTAGATATCACTGTTTTATTATTTTTTCAGAATCAGAATCAGAATCAAAGGGGTTTATTGCCAAATGTTGAGCAGGTTTACAACATTAGGAAATTGCTGCGGTGCTTCAGTGCAAACATAGTGTCATAAATAGCACTTAAATAGTGTCATAAATAGCACTTAAATAGACATGAAAAAATAAAAGTAGGGATAAGAATTAAAAGTGCTACGTAGAAAGATGTGTGCATGAGCTATACATGAGATATATACATGAGAATAAGAATTAAGAGTGCTACGTAGAAAGATATATACATGAGTGCAGATAGATAGTGCATTTTTCTATGTATTTTCACTATTCTCTACTTTATAGCCACTTTGCATGTAAATATGACAATTTTCCAAGGTCACGTGTACTCTACATGCACAAGCACCAGTAATTAAGTAGGCGAATTTCGATTATGCACAGACACTGCAGATACTTGCATGCCGGCATGCAAAAAGGTTTCCTGCTCTGCAAACACTCCAGACTGCTGGTACATGTACACTGGTATATTTGTATTTAGCTAAATCTGTTTGTGGATTTATGGATATTGAGCGCATACATTTATCTGTATATCTTTTTGGAGTAATTTTGTCCATCTGTGTGGTTGATGGGCTATGTCGGAGAGTTCTGGAGACTGGGATGGGCTGGGAAAAGAGTAGGAGAAACAATCTGCAGCATAATGTAATACCGTCATATGCTGTATATCAAGTGAACTGTTATGCATCAACCTATAAACATATTTATATACATATATCCAGTTGCATTAGAGGAACTGTCTGTTGAATGAGTCTGTGCAGTGGAATTTCAGCTCCTAAGACTTTTCATTTATTTTTTCTTTGAAAAGTGAAAGGAGGAACATGAATATTGCATGTGTCATGTGGATGCTGGGGTAAATAAAGCTTTGGGGTCTACTGTGTGTCTGACCGCATGTGCCTGTGGCAGAAGGTGTGTTTGTGAGAGCACTGGGGTGTTGAGGCCCTTGGCATTTAATCAAACTGTCATCCTGGGTCCAGGGTGGAGCTGACTAGCCAGGACTTAGACATGCGTAGAGTCAAACTTCTTGCAAAAAGACAAGGAAAATTTTCCAACCTTACTCCTTACCACTATTTCCTAAAGCACTTGAATGTTTAAATTCTGCTTGTATCATCACCTCTCTTATCTCCATTTCCCTCAGTGCTTAACAGCTCAACCTCATGTTTGTTTGCTAGGCCACAGATACACTGCATTTCTCTCTATCTTGTCATTCTCCACCATGTGTCTTTAAATTATAAGTCAACTCTTCTTGAACACACCTTTGTTCTTTCCTCCCCTCTCCTTCCTTCTCTCTCGCTGTGATCTCCATATTCTCTTTGCTTCTTTTGCTTGCTGCTGTCTCTTCTCTGTCTCCCGCTGGGAATATTCAGCACCAAGGCTTCAACAAGGGAACAGGCAAAAAAAACAAAACAAGATGAAGACAGAGAAAGAAGGAGGTGAAGGATAGAGAATAGGAAGAGAAAGGGGCTGGAGGCATGGGGAGCAGCAGCAGTCAGGGTCCTGTAGCTGCAGAGGCTGACAGAGGAGCAGGTGGTGATTTACAGAGACAATTTTGAGGATAATTGTGGACATGATCTGCTGTAAGGAACAAATGTCACAAAGGCCACTGTTCCAATAGCTTCTCAATCTGTTCAGCTATGAGGTTGAATTAAATGCTGCATCATGTAAGTGCTGATTTACTATAAAAACAATGTGGGAAGTGAATGTTGAGAGTCAGTGGAAGTAGCTCAAGAGCTCCCTGCAAGCTTACAGAGAGCTTCAGGCAGCGACATTGAAATGATGCTGAGTATTGTGTGATGGTGTTAACAGCACTCTGAGCATAAAGAAGCATTGAGAAACACATTGTGTGAATGCTATGCATATGTCCTTCATTATAAAACTACAATAATAAATCAACTGCTCTGAACACACTAAAGGTAGTGTTAGAAAATAACTAAACATGGCTAATTCCTGTAATTGACATGAAGCAGCTGTATGGTGATTTACTACTGCAGTGCATTACAAAAGTCTTTGGCCACCACCCATTTCCCTAAGCTTTATATTGAAAGAGCCAGACTTCTTATTTTGAAAGTGGTCTGGAGCAATAGGTCTCCACATGTCCAGACTTTATAGAGATTTTTTTTAGACAAAGTTTGCTTTAGTCTCTGGCAGCTGCATGGTGTGCAGTGTGTCCTTAAAAATATGAGGAAACTGGACATGTAGAGGACAAAAACCCCCCCCAAAGTGATAGGTCTCCTACAGGAGTGGCTGTAGCTCAGGAAATGGAGAAGGTCACTCACTAATTGGAATGTTGGTGGTTCGATCCCACCTGCTTCGGTCTGCATGCTAAATATCCTTGAGCAAGATACTGAACCCAAGTTGCTTTGTGAGGCATCCATCTGAGCATGAATGTGTGTGAATGTTAAATAGAGAGCACTTACGTTAGAAAAGTATAGAAAAAAGTGCTCTGCTGATTGAGGTAAGTTGTTTAAAAGCACTTTGATTGCTTGGTTAGAATAGAAAAGCGCTATATAAGAACCAGTGCACTTACCATTTAGGTATCTAGGAACACTATCTGAAAGTCGCGCTGTTAAGAAACAGGACATGAGAGATGCATCGAGCCCTCCATCTACTGTTTAAAAGATGGCTGTCAAAATGCCATTCTTAAGGAAGGAAAACAGTGGAAAGACTCAAGTACACCAAATTATGCAAGAATTGGATTGAAAATCAGTGACAACAGGAGTGATGAATCCAGACTTGAGCTTTTTGGTTCAGATGCTTGTCAATATGTAAGGAGGAGGTCAGAGAAGCCACCTGTAAAGAATGGTGGAGGCTTTTGAACTGCATTGAAAGTCCTTAGCCTGAAGAACTATTGCTGAAAACGACATAAATAAATTACAAGAACTCTTGAGAGAGTTCAGGCTCTGTTGAAGAATAATAATATTGATGTCCAAGCCCGTTAGAATTGAACAAACTTTTTTTTTTTTTAACCTTATTTTATATTCTATGTCTCCATGTATGTTTGCACGTTTTAATCATTCAATGCAATTATTTTCCATTTTCTTAGCAAATTATTAAGAAATACGGGTTCCTAACGATCTTTGCACAATAATTTACAATATGGCTCACATTTTGTGAAAAAGTAAAGTATATTGGTTGACTGGCAGAGTGAAAATAAAAATCTAAAAATTGTGAAGCTCATGAAAAACAGTTTAACCTATGAAGCTACACAGTGTGGTTCTGGAGGAGCGTTCTAAAACACAGTACAACTGCACCAATTCGATTTTGAGTTTTATGTATTTGTTGATTTTTTTTAAATTTTTAAAATACTTTTTGCAGTGATGTCTCACTACCAAAATTTAATTTACAAATCACTGTAAACTTAGTGTTCATTTATATTAAAGTTCACATAATATATATTCAAACTGAAATATGTTTTAATACTTAAATTCTTATTATGAGGCCTGGTGTATACCATATTTCTTAAAGAAATGTAACCAATTCGTCACAGGATCCAAAAAATGTAAACATTTCTATTTCCTACTCCTCTCTCTGCTTTTCAGCCTTTTGCCACTCTACAAAGATGGAACTGTGTGTATACACACACACACACACACACACACACACACACACACACACACACACACACACATATATATATATGTTCATAAAACCACCAGAAATCATCTCTAATATGAGAGAGTTTAGAAATCACTACAATTAGTGCAAGCCATTAAAAGCCCTGGTTGTCATTTTGCACAGTGCCATGCCTTTGAGGTGTTGAGTTGGTAAACATTTTGCTACTTCAAACACTATAATAAATAAATAAATACTTAAAAAATTAGTTTCCAGCTTTGGAACAGATGTTCAAATAATATGAATAGCAGGATTCTGGTTATGATTCATAGCGTAATCACTATTCGCCGGACAAACTGCCTTCAAAAGCCTCTTCTTTTATATTGTGTGACAGCACCACCATGTATAGCAGCAATCTGTCATGCATCAAGGCATTAATTTGCGAAACGATCTAAGAGTTATACTGTACAAGTATTGTGGGGAAGATTTATATTTACAGCAGCACATGAGGCAATAAGAGTATCCCTGCCTGCACTGGGAAACACAGGGTGACACAGCTAATTTATCTCAGCAGCATCATGACAGCTGGGCTGGGGAGAGTTTGGGAAAGGGGAAATGGTTCTGATGAATGACTTTCAGACTATGGCTGCTAGCTATAGCAAACAGTCTCCCAGTCCCCACAGGCCTGATGCCTCTGATTTGCTGCTCAGGGAGAAATGAATGAATGGCCCTTTGTGAAATAAATGGTCCCTTTCTGTTTGATATTTACAAATGAATCCTCCTTGGAAAACCTAATCCATCCATTTGTCTTATTAGTTGTAGATATGAGTTTCCTGTGCTACTGAAAACGACGTGGTTGTAATAAATATGCAGAATTAGGGGCTAATTTAAGAAATGTATTATCCGAGTGGCTAGGGCTGATTGGGTGGGATCCAAGATTACACGTCGTTATTAAAGAAATTAACCCAAAAGAAGAGATCTTGGGGGAATATTGCTCATTTGCCTTTAGAATGAGGTGAAAAGATTGAAGCCGGTCTTTTAATTTAAGCAGTATGTGTCGGAGCTATTTCCTGGCAAACAACAGATGAGCAAAGTGACTGTGTGTAGCTGACTTACAACATTTGCTGTTCACATCAATTATCAACTAACACCCTCATGTATTTCTTCAAAATATTATCCCGGCTTTGATTTTTGCTTTTTTCAGCATCAGTTGACTCAAGAATCCGGGAGATCCTCGGGAGATATCGTGTCACATTCTACTAATCTTATTTCAATCCCTGTCCAGTTCAAGAATAGTCTTCAATCACAGGCCTATGGGCTACTATTAAGCAGCATATTCTGACAGATTGAAAACAAATAAACAACAGACTTCAGTGTCTTGCCTGATGTTCAATATGTGCATTTTTTTTTTGTTCGGTGCAATAAAACACAGTATAACTTTTTAAACTGCGGGCAAGTGCAGTGTGTGTGCATGCCTTTGTTTTACCCTTTATGTCAGGGAGATGTCAGAAATGTAACAAATACGGGGCTAACGAAGAAGAGACCACTTTTGGTCTAACTGGCTGACAACTCCCAAAGAAAACAGACACGCATGCCTGCAAACACACTGGAAGATCGGCCAGAAAGGATAAAAAGGACAGTCCAAAGCTGCACGGTGGGCTGCACCTAAATGGATGTTTCATTTTGATTTCATTTTGGTCTGCAGTATAACGGCCCCTCTGAAGATACTGAACGTAATATGATGCCTTCAAAGAGAGTGTATGTATACTGTGTATGTGTGCAAAGAAGGTAGCAGACACACTAGCTAAGTGCTGGAATGATTTATTTGCTCTTTCCCCCTTAATAACTCCTGGTCTATAGCAGAACAATTACGACCTGATATAAACCTTTGAATAGAGAGGTGGGGATTAGAATGAACAAGGCACACATCCCCTCAGGCACCAGTAATTCTTTAACTGTTTGCTACTTCGATGGACCTTATTGCTGTTAAGATTTGCATCAGCTGTGGTTATTAGGTCTTGACAATGAATAATATAATCAGCCTGTATTGCTGTTGCATTGCCCAAATGCAACAGCAATACAGCTGCAGACACTGACTCATCTGATTCAAGGGTGAAACAACGACCATGCAATCAATAGACCTTCCACTAACATTAGCTCTGGACAGCCTGTTTACAATTTTGAGCTCATTTACATTGAAGGTAGTGCTGGTCTTGTCCAAAGTGTCTCACAGTGACTGAGTAGATATGTGTTTGGATTCTTTAAATAATAAAGTCTGCAAAGGACTGGATCTTTTGGTTGGTGGTATTGTGTTTGAGCAGCACAGGTGCTTCAACTTCAGTGTACAGGTTTTAATATTCCGCATTCAGATTGTATGTGGAATATTAAAGCCCGTTCTTTACATCACTGGGCCTACTTCTTTCCATGAAAAAACTTTAGCTGTGTGATTCAGACCAAGTGGGGATTAGTTACAAAATCTTTAGTAAGATTTGTTTTTCCCATTAGAGCTAGAAATTGGAGATAGAATAAACAAACTCTACTCTCTTAATTCAGACTGCTGAAGTCTCTTTTTTCTTTGATTGGTTGAGGATTTAAATTTTCATCCCTATTTCTCACAGAAGACATCTCTTTTTGGCCTGCTTGCTGGCGGATTGAAAATAATGATCATAACTCTTGAAAATTTTACAGAATAA
Source organism: Copadichromis virginalis (assembly GCF_057382275.1). Taxonomy (NCBI): domain Eukaryota; kingdom Metazoa; phylum Chordata; class Actinopteri; order Cichliformes; family Cichlidae; genus Copadichromis; species Copadichromis virginalis. The sequence goes on from NC_140622.1 coordinate 35,731,466, forward strand.
ATAGGAATCTAAGCACTGTATTGAGGCACAATTTAAAGCCAATTTTGTCCTTTCATCAATAGTTTCCACATTTTCATGGTAAAAAATAACTGCATGGCTAAACTCAAATTCTTTACTTGTTAGTGTTATTGGAATTGTGTTTATCGCAAGAAACTTTTGCAACATGCAGGCAGAATAATGTTCACAGAGGAGGTATTGATAGAAAAGTTTTTAAAAACATTTTTTGTAAGTTACATTTTTCATGTTATGGAATTTATTTAACATCAAATAGAATTATAATGTTGCTAAGACAAGTGAAAAAATATTTGCCAGACAAATATAGAAAATTGTCCTAGCCAAGTTGCTAGTTACACCCTTATGGCTCAGTAAAAATAGCACGGCAACCTCCTTACGATTAGGAAGAATCGCTGGTTGCCTGTTTTTTTGCAAATAGTTGTAGTGACCAACTGGTCGCCCAGAGGTTGAGGGTGTTGCTTGATCAACCTCTAAGTGCAGACTGACTGCAATCACTCTCAGATTGGTGAAGGGTTGTAAACAAGAGCAGTCTAATTTCTAACCACAGACAAATGCCCAATATGGTGCAAGCAATCTGAGCCAGCCTGCACAAATTAGTGGAACTTTGCTTTGCACATTGTGCCACCTTGCTTTGTAATGTGACTCAACGTCTTGCTAATTTGTTGTATTTTGGTTTCCCTTCTACATAAAAGCGAGGTTGTCAAGTGCCCATACTGTATGTCATTTTGCAGTTAATCCCTGTCCTTCAGCAATTACGTCACTATTTTTGAAGGAACTTCCAAATTTCTGTTCAAAATACATGAAATTGTGGTGGAACTCTGAAAGTAAGAAGATAATGTGAATTTAAAATGGCAATAAACTTGATCCCATTAAATCACAAAGTGACAGCACACTGACTCTGTCTTATTGGCATTTCATTAAGATTGCAACCAACTGTGAGTGGTTGCAGACCAGGTCCAAGTCTTCGAAGGAGCCATCTCAAAGACAATGAGATTGAAAGTTCATTGCACACTATCAGAATAATTTTGGTCAAGCCTAGAATGACTGTAGCATTTATAGTCTGTTAAATTGTTTGGGAAGCTGTCTTATCCCTTGTGGCCAAGAATTGATTTTTGTGCCTTTAAGTTCAGCAAGAAGTCCAATCGATGAAATGAAATCACATCGCGCAACATCTGTGTGACCAAGCCAGCATCAGCTGCTGATGGTGTGTCAGTACTGATATTCAATACAAAATAACAATATATAAATAAGTAAGTATAAAAAAGAAAAAGTCTTATATTTATTTCTCTTTCACACACACACACACACACATACACAGAGATACATGCATATATTGACAAGCCATGCACACAAATCCATTAGATGTCCTGCTGATTCTACACTCTCAAACAAAGACCCACCCAGTTCCCACAGGAGCCCTGCTGACCACGACAGATGCAGTCATCTATGAAACCCTGAACAAGAGAGAAACTGAATACCAGTTTGGCACAGACATGTTCTAGCCTTCAGGCATCCTTCACCACTGCACACACAGCGCACACAAAACCTTTCAAAAATTTATTTCTTGTGCTATTCCCTGTACTTGAACCCAGATGAGAACAGATGAGAGTTTGCAATAGATAATTATCCTCCCAAATGTATTGGTGCGGCGCTGAAGGTTGGTCTCCACGTGTATATACACACAATAAGAGCAGAAGAAAAACAGTGAGAGAGTGAGTGTCAGAGAATGAAGGGAAACTGCCCTTAAATGAACACTACCTTTCTCCTCACAGCTCCTCTGACATTCACGCTGTCATTTAGAGCCAAACCTTTTATTTCAGCTCTGCTATAAATTATAGGGAATAATCCTGTAGGAAGCCATTAAGGCCCTCTCATCAGCCTAATTAGCTACTTGTAAGTGGCTATTGGCCCTGTATAGGACACTAGTCATATGTCTTATTCATATATAATTGCTCCAACAAGACTGCAGTTTCCCTCATTTTAACATCATTAGATATCATTTATCTTTGTCAGAGAGTAAAGTGAAAGTTCTCTCCTTTCATTTATTCCACTTTAATGATTAATTCGTTTTGTGTTATGAAGTGCTGGCTGATATTGAGGAGAGGTAGAGATGTGTCTGTCCGCTTTAAAGGACCCAGGCTTTATATTCCATTGGAGTCTTCCGAACAGGGAGTAAATGCTGCTGGACCTCCTGTCGCCAACTTCCAAAGAAGACGGATGAAAAATTTAATTAAAATTGGTGTATTTGAAAACACTGATCCATCACTCAGATAGAGAGAGATAGGACACAGTGACAGACTGTCATAGTGTTCCTCCTACTGGACTTTAGTCCTTAGTGTACAGAAACAGTGTGGCGTCTAAAAGGAGAAAGACAGTGAAAGGGAGAGAGACAGAGAATGAATGAGGGATGGGTATCTGCCAAGACTGTTAGTGCTGAACAAATCTCAGCTCATGTTTGATTTTGTAATATTTATTTTTTAATCCCTGCAACACACAAATAGAGTTTAATCCCTTGGGAAAATGGTGCTTTCAAAAATTGCAACCACTGTGTTTCCATTGGCAGCGGCTTTTTGCTTCTACACGAAGCTTAAAAGGGATAGCGGTCATTGCAGCTGAGTGACTCTGATGTTGTGCCGTAGTGGGAATCAAAGGGTTTTTAAAAGATGGAATTAAGCATATTTCTGAGTGATTTCTTGTAAAAAAGAAGAAAAAAGAAAAAAGGAGCAGCATGCTACATCTCAGGGCAAAGAACTACATAAAAGCCAGTTTAGGCTGTAAAATCATTGTATAACACTGCCCCCTTGTGATCACTGTTTGATTAAAATACTTTCCAGCAAAAGTGGGATCATTGGTGCTGGCATGCAGAATGAAATACTGTCTGAAAAGCCTTGAAAACAAAGTAGAAATAAGATGTATAAGAGCTGGAGTTTTAACAAACAAGATGATTAGACAGTTTTAAATGGGAAATATAATGAGATGTTTTTCAATGGTGAATTAGAAATGCAGCAAATTAAAATTTCTGTAACTCGCATAAATTACAGCTGTGGAGGAAATAGGGCAACAGCTAATAACGGACAAAAACGAAAGATCAGACAGTCATCTGAGTTCAGCGTTTGCATAAATATTGCCTGGTGCCCTCACCTTATAGAAGGGATGAAGCATTTCAACAGCGCTTGCCTTTTCAAACTCAGAGAGTGTAATGACCACTTTCAGACTGAGCCTATTCTTGAGATTAATCAAAGTTGTTTTCATAACCTGGAATTTGAAATGCATTATTGTGGCTCAATTTGCTCACAACGTGTCTGCGTAGCAGGGAGAGAGAAACTGCTAAATTAACACTTGGATGCACTGCAGACACCGATGAGGCAGTGTTTGTTGGTCTGTTGCTCCAGTGCATGTATTTCAGCAGAACGTACTGCATGTGTAGCTACTAATGAAACAGTCAAGCTCCAAAAATTGCCCTTAACTTATAAATAAATAAACGTGTATATATAGATATAAAGAAAATATGGGTACATGTTAAAAAAGTTCAGCACATATTCAGTGCTGCGAGTGATATATTCAATAAGTCTTCATGGGTGGAACAAATGGCTACTATGCTTGTTATTTTTTTAACATAATTTGTTACCATCCCATTTATCACAGCATACGGTTTAAGATAATTACATCACACTTTCACTGATACAATCTCTTCCCAGCGGCTGCACGAGTTAAGTGTTGCACCATAACAAGTATTTACAGCTCAGAGCCAGATGGGGCGGCCAACTCTGCCATTTCATTTTCCTTCCTCTGGGAAAAAAATAAATAAGAAAGATTCCCCACAGTTTCTCTGCCTTGCTTTCTGTCTGTGGGATATTCAGACTGATGCTCTTGAGGAGACAAGAGAAGGGCGTAACCAGAGCCAGTGAGTGAGCATTCTGTTGACAATGCTGAGCTTGGGAGAAAGTCAAGCTGTATCTAATGGGCTCAGGTTGGAGCAGGAAGCAAGGATTTGGATCACTGCTCCGAGGGGATCTCACATTCTGCTCTGGGTCAGAAATGCCGCAACCTGAGCCATCTATCTGGTGGGGCAGTAGCCAAGCTTCGCTTTTGACCCAGCCCTTAGCTGGAGCTCATTACAGCACTGACGCATACATTCAGTTCAGATGCAAAAACACTTGAGAGAGATGGTGGACAGAAAGACAGAATGAGAGGGGGAATGGACGGAAAACCTCAGAGACTGAGACAGACAGAGAGCAATCAATCATTTCACCTCCTCTTCTCAGTTCTGTCTGCAAGGCCATTAGTGGCTGTTTAGGAGAAATAATAAACAAGGAGAAGCAGACGTTCAGGGACCACTGATGCTGCCAAATGCCACATTACGCAAAATAAATACACTACTGGTTTGGTCTTCGGAAGAAAAGGAAAAAAAGAAATATATTAATGCTTCTAGTTAAGTGAGGTTTTTTTTGCTCTATTGATACAAACAGTGTCTGCCAGAAATACAGAGCTAACGCGTTAGTATTTATACCTCGTTCTTGATGTGTGATTTGCAAATGTAGAACTTCATTTTTTCTTTTCTGTTAACAACTTTTTTTTTTACTGCTTCACCATTTTTGCTCGACCGTTTCCCCCAGCTCCAACTTAGTGCTTTGATTGAGCATTAATATGCTAAGCATTTGATTCTGATATGTAGACCCAAAATGATGCAAACCATGCTAACTCACTTAAAGCTTGCTCACACACACACACACAAACACATGCACACACATTGGTTAAGTATCTTATGGGGATACTTTGCCTAACTGCTGGTTATAAAACCTGTCCGTGAACAGTCTCAAAGCAGCACAGCACATTATAAATTTTCAAAGCGTCTACTTTGGAAACTGAGTGACAAAACAATGAGCAAGCACTGGTTTATAATTGCTGCATAAAGCACGAGCTGAAGGAGCAATCAATGATTATATTAGTGGGAGGCTGGAAGACACAAGGGTTGAAGCTAAATTGACAATGGTTATAATTAGTCCTATTAGACGTGGCAGATAAATGATTACTTGTCACTTGTGTTAGTCAAATTTTCAACCTTAATGCTGCAACATGCAACAACATGCTTGTTATTGTCAAAAACAGTATACAAAGACAGCAGATATATATATATATGTATATGCTGTATAAAACAACGTGCACCCCTCATTGTTATCACTCACAATCTCACACAGCTTTCTGTAATTCACCCACATGTTATTAAGTGCTTTGATGCATTAATGTTATTGACCTGAAACGGCACGTCCAACTTTATTATCTAACTTCATTTCGCAACATACATAAGACCAGCTGACAACCAGTAAAGCACTTTCTCGTCTTCCTCTCAAGCACAACTGAAACAATGCTTACTTAAGGAGGAGTATGTAAGAATGGTTGAAAAATATAGTTTTATAAAACATTATTAATTGTTCAAAATAGATGTTTTAAATACTTTTCAAGATGACTGCTTTTAAAAGGACAACAGTGCTTCTTATTTGATTATAAGTCTGTTAAGTACTTAATGCTGTGATTGATGGTACTGATGGAACAGCCCATTTAATTTAAAGTAAGAAATAATGGGACGAAGAATGAGTTTCGAGCTACACTCAGGCAATAAAATCTGACATTGAATAAACCTGCTCATTGACTTCCTTTAATGCTAATAAAATGGCAGACTGCACTGCAGTTGCAGTACTTTGTTTTTTAGAAAGCGTATCAGTGGAGGATGACAGCTGGCTCTACTTCACTTCAAGGACAGTGGCCATAAAGGCCCTTCGTTTTCCATTTGCTATACTGACTCCTTGACCGGGGAACTTCTTCAAGTGTGGGAGGGGTAAGACACTGACTCCTGCATAAATACATGTTGGGTAAGATCTATAGTCTGCTGTCAAATTACTTTTTTTGCTCTCTTTTTGTGCAAATATTAAGCCATGCTGCCTGTTTGTATCAACATGCTCAGCATTTGCCCTCGTAGCGATGGAGAATTTATGACAAAAATACCTCTGTATGTTTACAAGGGAGGTATTATTTTCCTATTCTTCACCGTGGCAACAATTGTGTCTCACTGCGGGATCACTAATTTCCTCTTGATTGCACACACTGCACTTAAGAAACCCTAACTTACTATTCGCCCCTCCACGTGAGGCTTTTCCCTGATGTAATAAAACATTCTCATCCTTTTATTTATCAGCCTTTACCTCCACATCTTTACCATCCAAGATGGTAATTTTTACAACTGATGTGTGAGTTCTGGCTGACAGGATGAAGTCCTGTACAGCTCTCCACATCTGAAACAGATAATCCCACAATATCAGAGCTGGTGTCAAGGTTAATGTTGTGATACTCATAATAAAAGAACAAGACAAAACAAAACAAACAGTCCTGTTGATGCATCCATTTATTCTTCCTTTTCGAGCCAGTTTGCTTCTCTCTATCTTTTAATCTTCACTGTGACCAATAAATACATGTGTTTGTTACAGTTTGCATCAACAGTCATGTTTTTGGCTATAAAATCATATATCTGAGCAAAGAACTGCTAATGATTACTAATTTTCATGATGATTTGATTTGTATTTTCTCTGTTAGTGTCATACCCTTGTAACGACAAGCTGGCATGCTGTTCTTCAAACACTCTTTTTTTGTCCAACAGCTCAAAAACTCACCAATTTAATAAGAAACATCAGTAGGTGAATCCTTTTCACTTGAAAAATGAGTCACTGACTAATTAGTAAAAGCTGTACCTTTCAAACATTTTGTGTCCAAGAAACACCCAAAGGGCAAGCCAAAATTTCAAGGCACACCTGTGGTCACATCTGTGCAACAGAGCATCTCTGCCATCAGACATATCATCGGTTTTACACGAAAAGCAATCTGTTCCCTCCTACCCAGTGTTTCTAATTCTCCTCACTATCCATCAGGACGCTTAACTTGTCACGCTGTAATAACTGCACAAACATTTGAAGCAGAGTCTATTTTTTACATAATAGATTTTGCCTCTGAATTTGCACCAATCCCTAAGGCACAATATTGTTGAAGTATTTTAACAATTAATGATTAAAACAAGCTGCACATTAATGAAAACAAGAGGTTGAATAAAATAGGAAAAAAAACACATCGTAGAAATGCACTTACACATAAAGTAATTGCCTCTCATGTAAGTCTAGTACATCCATTAGCAGTCCACACAGACCTATCCATAACTGCGCAAAGGTCAAGCAAATCAATACACCAATAGCTGAATAACGTCAACACTACTTGGCAATTCAGTATTCTACTTGTGTGCAACCACGAGAGAACAAAAAGGGCAGCAGCTACAAAACCAAAAATTCAGGGAATGCATGTCTAGCAAGACGTTTCCTCTGGGCAAAACAACGATGGCCCAAAGTGCCTCTTTAATTCATTAGCAACAGCTGTATGCCAAGTTTGCCACTTTAGGTAATAGGACTTGCTCATGTCTGCTCTTTTCAAAAAAAATTTACAACAGACTTTCATTAAGACAGACGTGCTGACTTGGAAACTCCTTTTCATTTACAGCAGTGACTTGGGGTTTAAGTAGCTGAATCACCTCACTGCAATAAATAAACACTTTCCTCTGATTCAGTTATTTTCTACGATCTCCTCCTCCGTGATAACGCCTCTCCAGGCATAACAGTTTGGAGTGCTAGCTTTTAGTGGATGCTCCTATTTTATCAAAATAAACATTAACAGAAGGCTTTGATGAAACCCGGCAGTCTTTCTTATTTGCTTTTTGAGAATTCAGCATCCCTTGATACAATATTAACAATGAATCAGAAGTATCAAGTCAACCAGATACACATAGAGTACCTTGCAAATATATGGATAACATGAAGTACAAACTTGCACTGATTATTTCCAAGTCAGAATCTGACGGTTCCCAAAAAGATTAATATTTTGAAACTATTTAAAAAAAATCTTGCCTTGAGGGTCTTGGATTAAATTACCTCTGTGAAGCTGTCGGGGCCGCATTCTATACCTCTGAAGTTACACTCCAGTAGCATTTCCTCCATGCGATGTCGAGTGCGGTTGTAGAACTCATCCATACTGAAGCGAGAGCCCAGCGGGCGGTCTGGCTCTGGAGCCAGGGGAAATCCTGGTGCCATGCCTTCTTCAAAGCCCAGAAGAGGACCCATAAAGATCAGGTCACTGTAGCTCATTTGAGACTTTCGTATGAAGTTGTAGTTACATACAGTTACAGCGGGAAAGGTCATATTGTTTGCCACTTTTTCGTCAAGCATTGTAATATAATCATATTGGAAGTAGTATATAACCCTGTCAACTACTTGATACATGAAAGCAGACAGTGCTAAGGTGAAGACCAGTGCCCACAAACCCTGGCGAAAACCAAACTTACTGTCCTCTACAAACACGTGGTTAGCTCCGTGAAGCGAGCAATTGCCAAAAAAAGTGGCGAGGTCATCTACATCGCCAACATTATCCTCCTCATCAGTGCAATCATCTACCTGACTACACCTATCCAGGCATTCCTGTGAGTCTCCATCACTATAATGTTTCTTTACCCGCTTGTAGTGGTCGTCAAAACCATCGCTACCATATCCCCTGCTAGGTTCGTCATCAGCAGAAAAGGAGATGGTGCACATAATTCGGAGCGGCATGGTGAAAGCAGTGAATCAATAAAGCTGAAGCCAGAAGTCTAAGTCCTTAAAAAACTCCCAAAATACTGAAACAATGAAATGATTCAAGAAGTATTCGTTATTTGGCTACTGATTCAAAAAACACTGAGCTAACAGGACAAATATGGTCCCAAAAGTCATAACAACTCCTGAATCAAAGCGAACAAACAATCTAGGCACTCTGGTTTCTGCCATCCACACCCATTCAGAGATGAAGTGAGATGCCTTGCTTGGGTTTGTCCTTTTGTCTTGGGGGCAGATCCAACCCTTAGACAATTTCGAAAGAGTGAAGAAAAAAGAGAAGAAGAAGAGGACGGAGGAGGAGGCTAAAGAAGGTGAAGCCACGAGAAGTATAGGACACAGAATACTCCCGCTGGGCCTGGCTACAGGTCACTGTGCTGGGGCAGAGTTTCACCATTTACAGGAAAAAAAAGGAAGTGTTGATGCAATGGGGGAGAGAAAATGTAAGAGCTAAAGCACTGAATAGGCTGATAAATTTTTGCTGATTGCACTGTTTGGACTGAACTCACTCATCCTCTGAAAATAAAATGATCTCAGCACAATTGTGTAATCAAACGGAAATAATACCTAGGTATTATAGATACAGTACAACTGGAGCTAAGCAAAGAGTCAGTCATTAGAATATGCAGTGCAGAGATCAGTGGGATTGCAGTAGGATTTGTGTTTGCGATGAGCTTTAAACCAAATCAAGATTTTAATAAAAGTAAAGAGAAAGGCACGATGCTGCTAATGTGTAAATGCTCCTTTAAGAACAATTTGAGTGAGAAGGTAGGCAGTTTACGTCTGATTCCAGCTCAAGAAATTAGCAAACACCAAGGAGAGAAGTCAAGGAATTTAATCAAGACTTCCATTTGCCCATTGTTATTTCAATCTAATGCCTCATTTTATCAACAGATCTTACTCAAATTACATACCCCCACATAGCTGCAAGCAGTTCTGTGGAAAGCAGATTAACTGAAAGCAAATATGTAGAAGTCGTGAAGAGAGAGCGAGAGAAAAAACATCTCAGATGGAGGCTCGCATTATTGAATATGGTGATAAATGCAGATTCCCAGAGGTGGTGTTGGTTGTGATATGAAAAGGAAGTGTATGAGACCGAGCCATCTGTATTGATCCACCTCCATTAGACAGCTGAGATTATTTTCAGAAACATGTTGGTGCCAGAAAATGAAATGGTAGATGCATTTAGGGGGATGACAACACACTTTACAATAAAAACCTACACCTAATGGTACCACAGGATACTTCAAAGGAATAGACACACTAAACCTCTAAAACCAATGCAAAACACATTACCTCAACTGATTCGTTGCGTAACGCCTTACCGTAATGTGCCAGTCTGATTTAATTGGAGGAAATGTAAATATCAAATGAACAGTGTGGATAAGGAACAAGACTTCTGTGAAGACTGTCTAAAAAAAAAAACAACCCCCCAAACTATTGATGATAAGAGAGCAAACCACAAAGAGTTGCAGCTTTATGCAGGAGGCTGCTTGACATAGCAGACCCTGATGGGCTGTGGTTCTTGAATATTTATTAATGATCACTAGATAGCCTCCGGTATCAAACCTGACCTAACAAGAAGGTCATGGAGCTCCCCCAGCTGAAGTCTCTGGGTATTCAGTGAAGTACTACTGCATGAATATTCACAAACACTAACGCCTTAGATTTGGAACGAAATGCTAAGTTGTGAAACTGTGGAGAAAATTAAATTGTGCAACAGCAGTGCAGTGACCCTTTGGATAAAATAAGTTGAGCCTTGTGTGCCAAAATATTTTAATTACTCAGTCTACATCAGTATAGCCACGCTGACAGAGTTACAATAAATCTGTGTTTGTTCTGGCGACTATGCTTTCCTCAAAATGGATACATCTTGATTGTCTGGCTCCATTTTTCACCATTTGTTTCTCCTTTTATGTCGTTTTATTCCTTCATGTTTGTGAAATCCACTAGAGGGCAACAGCAGCACATCTCATCCTGTAGATGTTCCTCAGGGCTGAAGGTGTCATCACAAAGCATCAGAAAACTCGATTGGCAACATTTTAAGAGCAAGAAGATACAAACTGTGAAGCCCAAAGTACTTTTTATTTATCTTTTACATTTTTAGATCGATGCCATTCCTTGGATTATCTGCTTTCTTTCTCTTTGTGAGATTTTAACTGGAATAGCTAAAATGTGACAACGCTCCAGCTAAATTTCTCTGAATGAATGAACGAACAGGTTCAGTGGTTGGCCAATATGTGGGGCCCAGTTGAAATCTGATTTAAAACCTTTGGGGCTTGTTATTTCACTGCTCCATCTCTCCACATTTCTTCTTGTCTCTTGTGCATTACATTTCTGAAATAATTCTTAAAAAGATACCCCTCATTCTGAGATTTTGTTTTTCTAACTTTAACTTTTCAGGGAAACCAACTCTATGTTTTCACAAATGAAAACAAAACATAAACATTCCCATACATTCTTGTGTCAGGTCAAAAGATGGCAGTGTTGAGGTGCGAGTGTTCGCTGTCACTGCTACAGTATACACCCCTGGGGTAGGATTTCAACAAGGCCGTGCATTTCACCATTGTCGGAGTGAGAAGAGCGCAGGGCAGATGAGAGGAGAGGTTTTAATGCTCCCTTTCAAGTTCCTCTCACCAGCTCCGCTTACAGCTAGGATCGACCTGGCGTTGCCATGGATACATCGTAGCCGTCAGCAAGAGAGGATGCACAAAGCCCATTACTCAGAACACGCATAGTCACACATGTACACACATGGACTCACACATGCAGAGAAACATACCCGCTTTAAAAAAAACACCCCAAAACAGAGAAAACATGAAGCAGTGAAAATATCCGCACTTTCGCTTTCCTTTACACACACACTCACACACTCGTTTTCATATCTTCGTGAGGACATCTAATTGACATAATGCTTTAATAGTCCTTTACCCTAACCTTAACCATCAAAACCTAACCTAACCATAACTTAATTGCAACACTGACACCAAAATCACATTTTGAGCCTCAAAAATGCCTTCAAACTCGTGGGGATGGGCATTTTGTCCACATAACTGACTGTAGGTCCCCACAAGTATAGCGTCATGCCAATTTTCTGTCCTCATAAAGATGTCTACACATGTACACACACACATATACACACACAAACTGACAGACTGAACTGATGTCTGATGAGTTCTGATAATTTATGTAAACCTTATTAATCTGACTTTAGTCAGGCTTTGAAGAGAGGAGGGGAAAGTCAAGATGACAAAATAAAGATATCACAAAAAAGAGCTGACACACCAAAGCAACAGTATTACTTGCTCAGAGGCAGTGTTCAATCAATATCCAAGTATTCATATTCCTGCTTTATTGTCAGATTCAATGGATTCGGCATGCGGAGGAAAAACAAAGAACGAGTAAACAAGAACCGAGCTGGTCCATTCCCACAAGATGCTGGGGCAGAGTGACGCCAAGGCCAAAGGCAATGATGCTGTTCTCTATAACACAATATTCTGTCTTCACCTTTCAGCTGGGGGGACTGCTATCTGAAAGAGATAGTGTTATTCGAAGAAGCTCCTCTGCTCGGAGGAAACAATATGGAGAGAACAATGACCTATTTTTTTAAGGGAGCTGCTGTTGCCAAACAACACATTTCTCATTTATGAAAGTGCAGAGGTGGCTAAAAGTAACCTCATGACCTGTCATACAGTACGACTCATAATAGGAAAATCAGTTCTGTGATAGATGGAGCTTGACTCACAATAGGAGACAATGCAGTTTAGTCATGTTTACAGATAATGGCTTTTTTAAAAAGTCTCATGAGGCTAACACGTGTCCTGCCATCACTACCTATGATGGAAAACTCTAAAGATTCTTCCATTTCTTCATATTTTTCTTCCAAACGTCTTCCAGACTTTCTTGTATTATTTTTAAAGTGGTCTCGACCAACCGTTCTCAGGGGTTTCTAAGGTCTTTCAGAGTTTTTCTTTGGCAGCTTTTTCTCTCATTTTCAGTCCAGTTCTTGTGCCAGACTATTTTCAGAGGAACATTTTTTTGTTTGTTAATTCACTGAAGCACTGACCTATAAATCATTAAAGCATAAAAGTGCATCTAACTCAAGAGATGAACCAGTGTTGTGTCTATCCATTTCAATTGTGCCTTTGATACTTTGTTATCAGCAGCCAGTTCCAACAAACAAATCTGTTACTGTTTTTTTTGTTCAGTGTATGAAAAATTCCAGAGATATGAAATGACAGTTTGACAGGCATAAAAAAGTATTTTTGCATCTACAAGGTTATTACTAAAAAGCTACTGAAGCTTGAATGCTTGGCATATCTTAGCATGGTGTGACGTCTCTCCTGAAAAAAATCAGAGTACTAAAAAGTTTGAGCAAACTGGACACACAGCAATATATAAGAAGTGATAGACTTAAAGAACTATTTGCAGTTGTTGAACAGTATCTCAAAATAATTTTCTTGACACAGGACCTGAGAGATCATCCAGCCTTTTATCCAACACCTTAGCTACTGTTCAGCTAAGCCTCATCAGAAATGGTCGTAGCGGAAGGGTGTTGGTCAAAAAGCCATTCTTTCAGATGGCAAACAGGGAGAAAAGGCTGAGGTATGCAAAGTTACACAAGACCTGGTTTGAAAACCAGTGTAAAAACGCTTGATGGAGTGTTGAATGCAAATTTGACATTTTTGGTTCAAGTTGTCATCAGTATATACAGAGGAGATCAGGAAAGAGGTAGAGCAGTGAGTGTCTACAGCCTGTCTGTAAAACACAGTGGAGCCTCTGTGACAGTTTGAGACTTTATTCCACCCAGTGGTGTTTGAGAGCTTGTCGAAATTGATGGAATTACGAACACAATAAAGTGACATCAGATTTTGATTCACCATGTAATACCATCTGGTGGCAACAGCTTCATGTTTCAGCATGAAAATGATCCCAAACACACTGCTAATGCAGTAAAAGCATACCTGGATAGAAAAACACAGAGTGAAGCACCAAATACCTCCACATTACCGAGGCAGTGTGGGATCATCTTAACAGAGAAAGGAACAAAAGGGAGGCAGCCTCCATAGAAGAGCTCTGAATGTCCTTCAAAATGCCTGGAAAATTATTAATGAACAATACTTATAAAAATTACGAGAAAGCATCATGTGTTGGAGAATCAATGTGGTCGTACCAAATGCTGACTTTCAAGCCCATTATACAAACTGTGTTTTGTTGTATATACTGTGTTTCTGTGTATATCTGGACATGTTTCAACAACTCAGGGCACCTATTTCCAATTTTCCTAACACAATCTAAAGAAATGAGGAAGGACTCAAGAGCTTTACACAGCATTGTAAAATACACATACACATTTTGGGAAATGTGTATGTGTATCTTTGGGTGTCTGAAAGTGAGAGTGGACACAGTTTACTCACTACCTTCTGCTTTCAAGCGATGGCAAATCAGAAGAATGGTGACTTAAAGAAAGGTGGAATTAAAGGGAAAGGAGCTAAAATGGCTTGTTTTAATGAGTGGATTAAACGAGGCGAAGAACCAAGACCAAGTGTAGGACAAATACGGATTATTTTAACCTGTAAATCAAGCAAAGCCACACTAATTGAATTAATGATAAAAAATAGAGAGGTGAAACCAAGCATGCCAGGTCTACTTTAAGTAAAATAAATAAAATATATAGCAATAATAATCAAATATAGCGATTATGTGATTTGGCTACTACAGCAATAACTCAGAATAAATACACTGAAGGCACTAAGCGAGAAGATTAAAGCAGCCTTTGTAGGCAAAAGTCATAATGACACAATATTAATAGATAACAAGCAGTGTCTTTTAAACCTGACGTCATCTAAGAGCAGATTCGGGAGGTTGTAGATTCACTGGTGGCCTCACAATCACGGGTGCTGACTAATGAGCTTTTATGAGACGAAATGTGGGGAGCTGCTGTTTTTCAGTTTACTGTGTGTTTGGTTTTTCCATCGACACGCAGGGCCAATCTCCCCCTTACAAAATCGTCAGTGTTTGAAAGTTGTTTTAGCATCAGGGAATTTTGTTACACCTGCATACCAGATTTTTTTTTTCTGATTCAGCACACCTCCACACCTTTCTATATGAAAACCATGAAAATCAGACACTGTAGTCATTGGACAAACTAACTGTTACACAATTATAGGTCACTGAATGTTTGCTTTGTAAAAAGGGTGTCTGTAACCTGTGGTATCACTGTCCCATCCTCCCACTCTCTTGTTCACTTTGTGACTCACAGTTAGGAAACAAGACCACACAGTAACCTACAATGTTTGTGCCTCAAAAGTTTAGAGCAGGTGGAGCAGTCTGGAAGAGTCTGCTGCCTACATTTGTGCATTACTGCGGCGTATAAGCTCACCCTGGGTGTACAGTAACGATACATATTGAAAGTGAATGCATTCGACTAAGGTGCAAAAGATCCCTGGTTTGAGACTGTGAGAAGGCACAAATCGCCTTTCTGATCCAACCCACTGTGCCAAATCAAATATGAGGATCATCCACGAATAGGTGAGCAGCTGAAAGAAGCTTATTGTTTTTTATCAGTACATATTCACCTGCCAGTACATATAGGAATCCATTTACACGAGCAAGTCTATTTCACTCTATGAAGTGAAGCAGGGAAAAAAGTGTAACATGGAAACTGGGGCTGCACACACAAGTCTGCAACAGCCATGATGAAGGTGGAACACAATTCAGTTGAAGTCGATGTATATAGCCTGTAACAGCCCACAGCCCACCTCACTTTCGACACAGCATCAGTGCCAACTAAAGCCTTCAAAGAGAGGTCCCTTCTGGGTCTGAGTTTTACTTTCTTCTGACTATTTCTCTTCCCCTTCACCCCTTCAATGCAGACAACAAAGGAAGGAAGAGGTTGCTGCTCAGTGGACAATCTGAAGAGGGCTTTCATTGTGATGCAGACCAAAATCAAAGACACCGGCAAATATTTGTTCATACGAGAGCGAGCTCCATGTGGCAGTGACGGCCCTGCATTTCAAGTGGTGTTGATATTTATGACATGCTTGAAATTCACACTAGGTAGTGGCGGGTATCTAATAATGATATGCAGCTGGCAGCAGCCAGGCTGCCAAGTACTTAAAGTGTGAAAAAAAGACTAGACTGAAATGGACACAGACAAAGCTAAATTGTTAAGGTCGAGCAATTAGCGCTGGATTGAAGCTGTATATGGATGCCAGATGGGATTTTAACAGGAGCAGACAGTTGGAATCAATAAAGACATCATATGTTTGCTTTTAAAATCAATGGAATTCATAGAAGCACCAGCCTGTTCAGATCAAAGTCGAGAGTACGAGAGCCTCCTTTTCCCTCTGGTTTTGATTGACATATCAAACGCAGCTGGGTCAGAGGGCAATAATTGTGGCTCGCTGATTGTCTTGCTCTCTTTTTTGTGGCACCAGGTTCCCTCTGAATGTGATTATCACTTTAGACTAACCCATTACCTCAGCGCTGAAGTCTCCTCTGTCTCCTGTTTCTCCTTTTCACCCATTTTGAGTCAGCCTGTGCTCGTTCTACCTCTGTTTGATTCATTCTGATTCTATCTCATCGCTCTCCTAGTTTTACCTTTCCCCGTCTGTGTCCCAGTGTTACAAAGATGAGTACCAGAGGGTAAGCAGGCTGCCTTTTAACACAAGAGCCAAGAGGCATGCAGTTATCAAGCAGAATGGTTTAAATATGTCACTTGGTGGCATTTTCATGAAGCAAATTCATCAGGGCAGACCCAGACTCACACAGCTTTGGGATCTCAAGGCTAATATCAGTGATTAGTCAGCCTGCGTTGAAGACCTCCATCTGCATCATTTCATAAGTACCAAAAAGTGCTTGTCAAACTCGCTCGGTATGCATGCATCGATTTAGTCCACACTAAAGCCTTTAAATAGCCAATAACGCTTATTTTTGAAGTCATCTTGCATGTATATCACATAAATATGCTGAGGTTGTGGTCTGAAAGTCTGGGGTATTTTCTCTGGCTCAGACATAATGTGTCCTTGTCTGTCTTGCCATTACTGCAGTCTGACACCAATGCAAATAATTCACAGGAATTATGTGACAATCATGACATTTGCTGTCTTGCTTCCTTCCCAGATACGCAGCATTACTTTTTTTCAAAGTCTGGGAAAAAAATGTTAAAAACATTCAGCTAGAAACTCGGTTGTCAGCGAAAGATTTTCATTATGGTTGCTGAACAAATGTCATTAATTTCACACTGCTCTAAAATAAGACTTTAGTTGCTCAAAACTCAGTATGGATTGCGACTTAAATTTCCTTCAAGCGACACAGCATGAACACTCTTGGTTTTGCTCTGATTGAAAGGAGATGGTAGTGACTGAAGCCCTCAGAAACAGCAAGGAGTTAGCTTGGCAATATATTTTTTTTCTCAAAATAACTCTGTGAAGTTTTCCCCAGCAGATTTTTTGGAAGCCAATAAATTATGGAAAACTGCAAGTCTAACTCATTAATGCAGATTCACAGCTTTTCAAAAATGCAGCAATTTCAGCTCAAACTCGTGGCAAATTAGATATATTCGAATGTTATCATACATATTCAGTTTAACCTTTTCTTTCCTCTTTTTTTCCCCTTTCTGTGGCCATTAAGATAAGATAAGATAAAACTTTATTAATCCCTCAGGTGGGTTCCTCTGGGAAATTCGGTTTCCAAAAGCACAGCACCGACAGAATATTACTACAATAGCTGTCACCTACAGTTAGATCCATAAAATTGTTGGACAAAGACAAATCAAATAATCAATATGTGATTGAAATGCAGAGTTTGTTTGGGACTCAAAGTCATTTTGACACATAGTCCTGCATTTTCACAGGATTAAAAGTAACTGGACATAATTTTAAATACAAGGATTTAATACTTAGATGAGCATCATTGACTGTCAATTACTGCCTGAACCTATGGACATCACCAAATTAGATTTCCTCCATATTCACTGTGAAGAATGTATGATCGTCATTGCAGCATTTTGGTTCAATCTTATCAGAAAATGTAGCCCTGTGCTAACTATCACCAGTCACATGAGCAATAAACACTAGTGATCCAGTTCCACTGGCAACTTTACATGCCCCCATGCCAACATTGCCTCCATTATCTGTCTATTTGAAACAGAGCATAATGCGTTTTTTTATCATTGTGGTGAAAGCTAATCTTGGTTTCATCTGTCCAAATATTTTTTTCAGAACTATGCAGGGTCTTGTAGAATTTTAATCTGCCCTTCTTGTTCTTGAGTGTAACCTGTGGTTTGCACCTTATTTTACATTCATGAAGGCCTTGACTTGCCTTGACTGTAGACCTTAACAATAATATGCCTACATCCCTGAGACTGGGTTCTTGACTCAACTGGATGCTGTGAAGTATCTAGTCTACTATCCAGTAATGAATTCTGTCATCTTTTGCAGTCTTTCAAGCCTTTTGGTTTTGCTGAGCTGGTCAGTGTATTCATTCTTTTTAACGATGACCGTGATAGTTGAATTTTAAACTCCCGACGTTTTTGCTATCTTGTTCATAGGTTTACTTATTTACACCTAAAGATATGCACTATTCTTTGGACTTTATATTTAAACTTACAGCAAAAACCTTAAAAAATACTAATTCAACACTGTGAATGGACTTCAGACATTTTATCTGCTTTGTTTGTTATGAAACAACAAGGTAGCTGGTCACAAAAGTGCTTGTCAGTCAATTGTCTAATTCATTTCAAGCCTCTGAAAATGGAGAACTGTGCATAAAAATGACTGTAATTCCTAAACAGTTAATGCCAAATCTTTGTAAAACCACTTAAATTATAACTGACAGCCTGCACTTCACTCAGATATTGACTGTTTGATTTAAATCCTTAACTACAAAAATTGTGTTGTTGTGACACAGAGTGTGAACTTTATGAGGTCATATTGAGTGCTTGGCAGATGGTGCAGGTAATTATTTGCACATGTTTCAGTTGTAATGCAAATGAAGTATGAAAAAACACAAGATTGGAAAACCAACAAGAACAATAAACATTGCAATTAAAAGAAAACAATTCCACTAAATCTTTAGAAATTTCTTTTTGACTCTATCGCCACTGACTTTAATGATAACACAGTAACACCATTATGTCAGCTGCTAAAATTATCATTGTGTGAGTCAGAGTCAGAGCTCAGCAGTCAGCAGCTCGCACTGGCACTCAGTTTAATCACTCATGAGCTGGAACACACAATGCTGCTTTAACCAAGGCCAGAGAGCAAGCGAGGCAGGACACAGATATTGTGGGGCACATTAGTGTTCAACACATCAATGCATTTTTGAAAGCAAGCACATGCATGCTGTAAAAAAGCAGTGAGGGTTTTTTTTCCCCTGTCAGCTTTCAGTCTCTCATACAGAGACGTGTGGAAACACACATGTAACAGCTACTCCAACACTGCCACAAAATGTGCAGCCAACAAACATTTTCTCCTTTTCCACTTCCATTCTGCCATAGATGATGGGCTGTCAACTGAGGCCAGATTCAGCTGTTGCAATCACACATGAATATCTCAGTGTAAGGACCCGGTGCATCTGTGTACCCAGTTTAGTATTCTGCACCTCTGGAGAGCAGGAGCAAGGTAGGGGAAACTGGTGGGGAAAAAAAGGGAAGGAGGGAGGCCTGTGGGGAGCAAAAGCAGTGTGAGGGAGAAGGTGGGAGCTAGATGCTTCAGCTTGGATCTATTTGTCATGTCAGATAATATGACAAGTGCTCCAAGGAGGAGTTTATAGTAACTAGATTATTGAGGGTACCTCAATTTATTTGCAAGACTTAGAGAGCCAACACTCACAGGAGCCTGACACACTCATCACCATTTAAAACAAGATTGGATTTCGTTCATTTGCTAACTGGATTATATTGTATCTTCTAGTAAAATGAAAAATTTGTCAAGGACGTGGATGGTTTGGCTAATTGGGGTAGCAACAACCACCGTTTTTGATCTCTGCAGTTCCACAAAGAGGTTGTTAAGCAGCCTTAGACCTGAAGGCTTTTATATTCTAACTCTCCCAGCTATCCATCCATCTATCAGGGCCATCACTAATCAGCATATTGCATTACAGGATCTACTATCTTTAAAACATAATGCCAGGTCCTAAATTTGCATGTCTTGCAGAAGGCATATCAATTTCCCTAAGCAGGTGGGTGGAAGGTTTGAGTCACATTTTAATCAACAAACCTCTGTGTCCTAATGAGGCTATCCCTGTACAGCTGTTTGTTCTTCTAAATCTAACTTCTAGGCATGCCTCAGACAAAGAACAGCATCATAAAATGGAAATATGGTGGCAAGTTGACAAGGGAATAGTTGTGCTTTAATTGCAGTTACATTCAGTATGAGAGGAAAACAGAAAAGAAATGCAGGGTAACTTGAGCAATTAAAAAACAATTAAAAAGGTATTAAAAGAGTTAGGCTTGTTGCCAAGGATTCAGTTATTAAGAGAGAAACGTGTTACGCTTTCATTATATCCTTTACCATCAAAAAATTAAAGCATACACTGCTTACAGTGCCATATCCAAAGAGTGATCAAATATCTTCTGGAGGATGTCCAAAGAATTAATGTGATATTTAATACTTTACATTTACCCCCTCAGCCTTGTACATGGTGAAAAGATTAGAGAGCCATCAACTGGTGAAGATTAGTATCTGGACAGGTGCTGACAGGCGCTCACTATATGAGATTTCCCCATCCCAAATAAGGGCCTAGCGGCTGATTAGAAGGGGGCAAAATCAATACGCCCTTCTCGTTCCCATGCTCAGCTGGAGTACGAGGCACCGAAAGAGGGTCAATGATTTAGCGCACCTCTTGCCGAAGGAAATTAATAAACATGAGAGTGCAAGGTTGTGCTGTGGCATGTATGCCGTTTACATCAGAGAAGTGAGAATGATGGGAAAAGTTAATTCAGGCAGCTGAGACAGCTAACACTGAAAGATGGAAGGTCCCTTCTATTTCATTATGGCAGAGTAATGTTTCTCCTCTTTGGTGTTGCTGCTCTCTTGCCATCTCACTCTCTCACTTTGCTGATGCATTTTAAAAATCATTTTTAATTTCTTTTAGCTCAAAGTGTTTGGCCACGACATGTTCAAACATGCACGTTTCTGTTCACACCGGCAGTCAGTGTTAGATAATATAAAAACAGACATAAAAAATACACGTGTGTGGATTTACATCAAATGGAGGGAAGAGAATAAAACTTTTAAAAAAAAGAAAGAAAAACAGTACTTTCAGAGTAAAGCCACATGACATCTACATCAACAAGGGGCAGTCATTAAACTATGTCCCGAGGAGCTGCAGTGACAGCCTCAAGTAGTTTGGTATTATACCTCCATGCCCAATTTACAAGCCAGATGATGTTTGCATCACAGTGGAGAAATTCCTCCGTGAAAACACAGCTTAGGGAAGAAAAGCATCCTCTGTTATCTTAGCGATAAGGACAGAGCTACTTGCATCTTCGTTATTTCTTTCTTTTTCTAGTTTTTCTTCCGCCTCTAGAGTAAGCTCCTTATGCGGTATGTTTTTCTCCCACTGGATAAAGGATCTGAGAGCCGAAAATTGGTCATATTTTGTTTACGCTTTATTTCACCAATCTTACTGATTCAAGGCTTATGTAGATTTTGATTTACCCAACCAACCTCTACGTTAACAAGACTGTTTTTCAGTATGTCTCTGCACTATATTATTTATGTAAGGAAATAAACTTATTGTACTCCTCTGAACTTTAAGACACTTAAGGGGAATAAATCCTGCCCTTAAGGGATAGTGTCTCAGTCCTCTTTGATAAATGCTGCAGGCTGCTACCTGGCTGGATTAAATAAATTCAAAGAGGAAAAAAAGGACATACTGTATGGGGAGTCACAGTTCATTAGAGCTCTGTGCTGAGAAAGCTGAAAATTATAGAGAAGGTAGCTGCAGTGGGGCCCAAATATAAAGTCAACCAAATGAAAAACCCAAGCATCTTTTCCATCAAGAGGTGTCAAGCCGGTGTTAACCACCAACTTTCAAGTGAATGACTCTGGGAAGCTACTTTGATGTAGTTGACGAGGAGCCAGTAATGAGGTGGTTGACTTTGCTCTCGCTGGAGCCTTATACCTCCCGAAACCTTTTCTCTGCTAATCAAATGACTGCAAGTCAGTATGCTGACAATGTGCTGATGTGTATGTGTAAATACTGTTGGGGGGTGACATCAGCCTCCTGCAAATGATCGAGTCAATTTCTGGGAAGATCTGAGTGATGTTATTTAGGAAATTGCCACTGCAGTATACTTAAGCCACTCATCTGTCACTAACCTGCTCCAGTTGAATTTCAGGAATAATATATATATATATATATTTTTTTTTTTTTTTTTTTTTTACCACTAATGATGCTGCTTGTCCAGTGCCCAGGCGCAAAGATTTAATGAATGTCCAAAATGAGAAACATATAAGCCAGGTATATCACTTCAAGTGCATTTTTTACCTACATTTTCTGCGTTCATAGTTCCATCTGTTTTGACAAGATCTCCAAAACGACTGGTTAAAATGTGGCCCCAAACCATGACAGAGGTGCCCAGTTAAGCCCAGTTCCTGTATAATTTACCTCAGCATTTTCTCTCTTTTCACTTCCTTAAGTGAAAAGAGGCATGCTTTTACTCAACCATTTCTGATGAGGTTTCAGGAATTAGTAGATGGATCACCTGAAAGGCTAGATGCATCGCTCAGGTACTGTGTCAAGTTTTTCCTGATTTTTTCTTTTCCTGTTTCTCAAGGACAAAACTTTTAGATACGGTTTATGTGCTGTAAAAAAGTTTTTGAGCCTGTCACTTCTTTGTTTTGTCCTCCACTTGTTCAATTCCTGCAGTTTTCTAAGGACATTTTGCACATCATGTTGAATTATGCCAGGTTTCTGGGTAACAGTTCTTTGAGAATCACCTTACTGATAGAAAAACACTATTTTATGCCTGTCAAAAGGTGTTGTTTCTGGGTTGTCTGTGTTAGATTTAACTAAAGAACGGGAAACAAATTATGTGTTTTTGTGACAAGCTGCTAGTAACAAAGTGCCTAAAGATACAATTTAAAAATATGTATTTTTTATTTGTCTATTGTGTGAAGTGGATCATCCCTTGAAAAGGCACCTAACTTTTTTCTTGAGTTAGGAGCCCTTTTTTGTTCAAATAATTTATAGGTTAGTTCTGCAACAAAATTTAGGTTTTAAAATATGACTTAATTTATTAAGGAACTAAACCTATCCAAATCTCACCCTATGTGAAAAAAGTAATTGCCTACTAAACCTAATAACTGGTTGTGCCACCCTTGGCAGCAATCAAGTGTTTGCAATAACTGGTGAACATCATTTCACATTGCTGTGGAGGAATTGTTTGCAATTACTTTTTCACACATGGCTAGGTAGGTTTGGATAGTTGTATTCCCTAAATAGCATCTTGTTTTATCTATCTGTCTGTCTATCTATCTTTTTAAAATTAAAATAAATACAATTCCACCAAATACTGATAAATTCCCTGCAGGCAATACTGTACTGAAAGCACCCAGCTTCTCGTCCCTTGCTGTTGTTTGACCAAAACAAGCAAAAACAAAAAAATAAAAGTTCTTCACTCCAGATAGTGAATTATAGTAAATAGCTGGCCAGGGTTATTTTCACCTTTGTCATAGTGACAGCATGACCAGTTCTTCCTTTTGGCACAGCTTTGTTAACCCAAACAGAAAGGCAAACACTTGCTAAGAACGGGAAGTTACTGTGCTCTTCACAGCTGCAGCTGACACTTATTAGTACTGTTTATTTTCACAAACAGCTAATCTACAATTTTCCTGAGTCTGTAGATGCCATAATTACATATTACAATTTTCATTTTCTGGCCAACTAACATGAAATTAACTAATGTATAATAGAAAAAAGAAGTATATACTTGGAATAGGAAAATATTTACTTACATACTCTTGTTGAATGTTTTTTTCACTTTATACTTCAGAGTTTCTTTAAAATAAACTGATATAATGTGCATCTTTCACCATTTTGGCACCCTTGACAGCATGACTGAATAAAAATGAGACACTGGAATGTGAAAAGGGGACAAAACAGCACATTTGTTTTGATTTTAGACATCTTAATTTAAAACCAGAAAGTGCATGCACTGTAACTGAAATGTGCTTGAAACAAATGGTAGAAGAACAAAGGGTAAGAAGACAGATTGCAATGTTCTTTGTTACAGCTGCTCTCTGCTTATTTTTTTGACTCTGCTGTCAGTTTACATGGTATCAGATATGGGTCACATCCTGCAATAGACACAATCAGTCATCCAAAATAAAGCAAGCAAGAGCTGCAATTCAGAATCAAGCAGGAAAGACTATAGCATGAATGTGGTCTTAGTAACAAAGATGACTTCATGCTCTTAGCTTATGGTGCAATTGTGACAGTAAATGTTCTAAGTCATGTTCAAAATAACCAGTTAGAAATTCCTACCAGTCACAGAAGAGAGTTTATTGCTAATGAAAGTAAATTGTATCCCTGTGCTTTGAAGAAATGAGCAAGAAGGCTGTTAGTCTTTGCTGTTTTATTTAATCCTTGTCAAAACCACTATTAACCAGCAGACACCTTAAAGAACAAAACTTGTTTTTTCTTTTTTTCCAGCCTTAAAGTGGTGCCGTGAGAGGAACTGAAAGACTGTGATTAAACAGAAACACAGTAATTGATATTCCTTGCAGGACCCAAGGGCTCTGCCAAACAAGAGATGGGGGAAGACGGAGAAGAGGCGAAAAAAAAAACGGAAATGTATTACTCAACGTCAGTAATGACCATAAACATATAAATCACAGGGAACTGAGGCCGTTACTGAGAAAATGAATCAGGCTCTGCTTTGAGGGGGAAGGTTGAAGGGAGCACATGAGAGATGAATGCAGGGATGAAGGAACGGAAGAAGCGAGGAAATGAAGGGAAACTCGCAGACTCCAACAACCCTGCTCTGCAGGGTGTCCACTGGTGCTATATCACAACTCACTTACAATTACTCACATCCAGGCACAGTATTTTTTTTAATGACCAAAGCTTGATATATAAACCTTATAGGCACGCCACAATAGAACCCTATATGTTTTCATGACACTGCAGGACACACCTAAGATTTAAGAGCAGCCATCCGGACGAACAGTTCAACCTCAATCAGCTGGAGAGCAGCAAGTCGATCATGATTTCCTGGCTTAAAAAAGAGATCAATGGTGTTAATGACCAGTTTGACTTTGTCTCAATTCACATGAAAAAACAAGGACACATATAAGCAGGGCACCACTCTTACTCAGCATCTCTGGTGTTCTGTCAGTGTTAACAGTTACAACAAAGCAGAAAGACAATTATTGTTTGGACAGCTGATGACCATTCCCACAATTCATTTTAATTTCTCAATAGTTTTATTTTTTATCCAGTGTGATCAGCTTCAACTTGGTAAGGGTATGGACATTTTTTCAAGCAGCAGTTAAACTGAAACCGAAATTTAATGACACTCAGGTCTGCAGCGAAAGATATTTTCTGCTTTCAATCAATCTATTCTTTATCAATTAAGATCACAAATATTAAATACTACATAAAATAGAATGGTCCTTTTCACTAAACTAAATTATTGAATTTACTATTACAAACATGCTTGTTAAGATAATCCTTGATTCTAAATTGCCCATATGTGTGCGTGCGAGTGATTATCTGTCTCTGTGTGTCAACCTTGCAATAGACTGGAGGCCTGGTGTACCCCGCCTTTCACCCTGTGACAGCTGGGCCAAGTTCCAGCCCATCCCAGCTGTCAGAGGGTAAAAGTCCCTTCCCAACCCCCAAACCAAATTATATTCCACATAATTACGCATGTGCATTTTAATGGCACCATTTAAATACTGAAGTATTTTTTGAAATGTATGTATGCATGTTTATTATAGCAGTTTTAACCGAGTACTACTCATTACATTTTATTTTATTTTATTATTCATAATATTTTAATGCTTTAAATAATATGAATAGTTTTAAATTCACTGGCTGCTCATTGATTTGTCCAGTGAAGCTGAAATCCTTCAATATGTGCTGCAAAGTTTTCTGTCAGTGAAGAGAGCAGTGTCCTTTGCTGTGGTCTGCTGGGGGAGCACCATCAGGACTAGTGACATAAACAGACTGTATAAACTGGAAGGGAGGCTGGCTGAAAGCAGAACACTTCTGAAGCTGTGGTGGAAAGGAAGTCACAGACTGTGATCCATCATGGATAATCCTAACCACCCTCTGCACCAAGCATTGGGCAGGCAGCCACAAGGGTACATACATAAAATCTTTCACATCACAATCAATAACTCTTTATAATACTTTTAATATATATCTTTAGAATACTTTTATTATTGCTTCAAAACAAAATTACAATAATGCTAACCTCCCTCGGTGCATAATATTCAAAGAGAGATAAATACTGACATGTACGAAAAGCATAGCATTTATGTTTTTATTATATTAGAAGTGGTAATTTTGTATAATTTTTAAAAAATACTTACATAAAAAGGGCAATAGGAGTCCTTTTTAATGATTTGAGTGCATCAGCAGCAGAATTAGACAGAATGTAAAATGATTGCACACTTTTAGAAAATGATTAAAAATATATAAATAAATCTACTTTCGCCTGCTCCCTTATTCGCAAAGGACGACCACAGCAGATAGCTCCGCATGTTTGGCAGGTTTTCACACCGGAAGCCTTTCCTGATGCAACCCCAACGGGATTTGTGTCTCCCAGGAATCTTTCACTTGTTAGGCAGATGTGTAAACCACTACATTATGGAACCACATGAAATATATATGAATATATGCACATATCGGAAGGATGTATACAAAGAGCTTGGAAATGAGAATATTGCACTTTACTTCTGATAACAGTTACGAGGTATTTACAGACTGAAATACATATACATATATATCTGAGGGGTGTAAACATACAGCATTTAACAGAAGAATATTGCACATTGAGACTCCACATTATTTACAGACAGAGTTCATCAGTGTTACAGCTTTGGGGAAGAAGCTGTGTGTTCAGCCTCTTTGTCTGTGTGTAGATAGCTCTGAACCGCCTGTCTGATGGGAAGACCTCGAACAAATTGAGTCCAGCGGGAGTAGAGTCGCTGCGAGTTTAATAAATAAAGTATCACTACTGTTCTTATTATTTTATTTATTTTTGTATAATTAACATGTATTTCTTTCTCTATAGTGTTTTTCTTTTACACAACTCGGGGACAAAGTCATAAGTTACTCTCATATGGAGCACACAGCCGATGACACGTTTATGCGAAGGTGCTGTCTGAACAGAGTGCACAGGTGGCAAAATACAGGATGCTCATGCTCACTGTGAATTCATTGGACTATTACATGTGCTATTCACACACGGGCACAAATTGGCAGAATCAGACATCATGCAGACTTTCTACTATAGGGAGCTGGCAGGTTAAAGACCGTTTAATGTCCGTTCCAAATGCATCAGACGTTTAAATTTTCACTGGTACCTTTATTGTGTAACGCTTAAAAAACTGTAATGCATGCATTAAAACAGCTTAAGCTCATCCCGAAGTTGCCTTTATTCCTTTCTTCAACTATGTATCAGTAGTGAGTAATATATAGATAACACACACACACACACACTTTCTGACACTGCCAACTGAAGACAGACACAACTCATGAAAATAAGTATGTCACAACAAACAGCAAATATGTTGCTTAGTGATGTGACACAGTGATCACTGGTATCTCAGAGCAGCTGCCATCTCAGATGAAAAATGCCAGCAGAACATGAAAACATTCGCTTCCGACTGAAGGTCTTTTTTTGATGTAGACAGGTGATGCGACGAATAGCAGACACCAATATTTTGTTTTTCGCAGTAGTGCTAAAGGAGTATTTCCAAACGATGAAGCAAAACAGCGATCAGCCTAAATAGACTGAATACAGAGTGGTGCAGTAAGCATTCCCTCTTAAGCTAAATGCCTAATTAGTTCATAGAGTGAACAAATTCACGTTGGGCTATGCTAACAACCTGAAGCACTACTTTAAGTACGAGCACCATGTTCTCCAGTAGCAACATTTAACCAGCTAAAAAGTCACATATTTTTGTTGCTAAGGATGAGAGCTCAGTAATGATTATACTGAAATATCTGCTGCACCTGCAGAATTACACTCTTCAATTATTGCCACATAAATCTCATCCAACAAACTAAAAAAAGCTAGACAAGCAAAATTACTTAACTTTTATTTCAATTTATTTGTGCTGAGGTGAGGATACAACAACAACATTAAAGCTTTTTAGTTAACAAAGAGTTCTATAAAGAGTGCTTAACTTTCTTCTCACAATAAATATAGAAAGTACTGCATTGTTTGTGTCTCAGCCACCTAGTTCTATTTAATTAGATTGACTTTTTCCTCAGACTCTAATAAACAAAACTGAATCAAGCAGCTCTTCAGTCTCATATCTTTGCCAGAAGCCAGTTTTAGCCAGTAAATAAAAAATAAAATAAACAGACACAAGTACTAGATGAATTATCTCCATTTGTTATCTTTCTTTTTCTTTTTACTTGAGTATGCCAGTAGCAGTATAATACTTTAAAAAATTAACCCACTACATTAAGTCTCAAAGGGGCCAGCTTTTATAAACAAAGCTTGCCATTCTTGCCACTGGGTATAAGGCAAGCTGAAGTAAAACATCCTAGACACGATGGTTAAAAATATGGCTATTTTTCACAACACTGACACCATAATTTTATGTGGCCTTGATATATTGGACTTGACAGGAAAACAGAATTGAGCTGCAAGTATATTTTCCCACCAAGCCTTTAACAATTTAATCCAGGCTGTAGCTCTTCCTTGAGGAAATCTTTTGAAGAAATTATCTGGGAGGAATTCTGTTATTCTTTCATTTTGACTCTCTTGTGGACTATTTTTTCTCCCCCCTCTCACTTCTCATTTGAGCATTTGTTCAAGTGCCTTTTTTCTTTCTCTTTTTCTCTTCCTGCCAAACACTTGCACTGCCAGCCTTCACAGCTGTTTCATTTTCTTCTCTCTTCACCTGCCGTTTTCTTTGGCTCGCCTCACACTCCTACCTCTAATTTGAACCACACCCCAGGGATGCAGCTCTCAAATGTGATTGAGAGCTGGCCATTCACTGCTGTTTTTTTTTTTCCTGTAGAGATTGTGTTTAGGTCTTTTCGTTTTCTCTGCATCTCTTGCAGTTGTTGTTTTTAAGAGAATGCCCCCTTTGGCTAAACATCCACATTAGCTGTCCTGTGGAGTAGTGCAACTGAACTACATCTACATCAATATCCTCCTGAGAAAAAAAAGTTTAGATACTTAGATTTCTAAAAAAAAAAAAAAATTAAGTATTGTGCTTGAAAGAAACATGTTGCATTGTTTCATTGTTCAAAATTATTATTTATTTGATTTTTATTTCCTGTAGTGGTGTAATTTGGTGTAGTATAAGGTCTTGTTTGATAACAGAACTATGTGATGCAATGTAATGACTCCATTTCTGTACGGATTTTTGGTAAATAGTTTAGTTTTATTTTATTAATATTAAAAAAGCTAGATAACAGAAACAGATCTGATTAAATTAAAATAACAAATTACTAGCTTTAAAAACAACAACTCCATTCGGTGCTCCTAAAGCTTACTTAAACCTGGGCTGTTGTGTCACATCACCCATGACACTAAATGTCAGAGGGCTGAGTGAGGCAGGCAGGATTTTACTTAGAACTGTGGAAGTGGAGTCACACTTGGTGCTCTCGTGAGATGAGCTTGATGATGGTCAGTCATTAGAGCAAGAAGATTACAGCTCGGAGGAGGACATACCAATTTTTGTGGAGCCCGGGAAAGGGCAAAATGACAACACCCCTATGTTCAATATGTATAAGAAGTATTGTGTCAGCTAGCATTCTGAAGTTGTGAGATTTGGTTTCTCAAAAGCCACACAGGACACCGACTTGTGAAAGCAGATTTAGTCAGCCTTGGTGCATTCTGTTCAACAGTGTTCACTCTTTCCAGAGGGCTTTATTCTTTTCCGCCTTATCAGAGACATCAAGGTCATTTGTCACTCTGTTGGATCTTCAAGAATCTTTAAGTGACTATAAGTAGTAACCAGCAAAATCGGATGCTAGGTTATCTGAACCACAGAGGTGCTGAAGAATGTTTCGGTTCCAGAATGTTTTCAGTTTTAACGCTACCTTAAGAAATCAGGCCCTCTCGTTTGTGCGCTCTAAATGTTTGACATTCTTGTTAAATGATATAAAGAGAGTGGGAAACCCACCTAAACGTTTATTCTTGCTTTCTGTCAACATGCACAGTTTAATCTCGTTTGGTACTGAAACAATCTCATTAATCAATTAAGTGGGAAAGAAAAATCTGCTTTAATAATTCATTTATTGCTCAAACACATGCTTATGAAATACATTTATTTTAATACATTTAGTTTCAACTCATATTATGTGGCTTTAAATTCAGTCTGACTTTTTATGTCTTTAAAAAAATGCCTTTGTGTTGTCACATGTTAAATCTTTAACGATTGATTGATTATTTTTCGGGAACATAAGGAACAGACTGTTTTTCAGAAGTGTGGACTCCTAGAATAATTAATATTTAAATATATTCAGCTCCAAACAAGCTGTCACTAAAGCTTATGAAGAAAAGTACCGTGTCTTTAACACATTAACACATTTAACACATAACACACACCAAGAGGAGCTGCTTTTCCATAGAAACCAATGCCACAAAGCTTCTGGTACACAGTTTCTGTGCTAATGTTAATGCCAGAGAAGATCAGGACAGCAGGTTATTATTATATGCCTCAGCACTAAGTGACGCCGCTCTGTGACTTTATCTGATCTGTTGCTTCATGGCAGAGTTGCTGTGGTTGTTAAACACTTCCACTTTGCAACAATAACACTTATAGCTGGAATATCCAGGAGGGAAGAAATGTCACAAACTGACTTGTTGCTAAGTTGGCATCCTATTACACTACCACACTGAAACTCGATGAGGTCTTTCTTTCAAATATTGGGTCATTTGAAAAGACAAACTGCACAGATTGGTTGCTTGATTTTATTCACCTGTGGCAATGGTACCAGAGATTAACAGGTGTGGCCCAATACTTCCTTATAGCAGAAGTTACTGGTGGGGCTGAATTTTGTTAAAACAGGTGGCCAAAAGCTGAGTGTATCAAAGCATTTGAAACTTCAGCTACCTGCAAGACATACCATTTTAAAATGGTAAGGTAATTTGTCTGTGTTGGGCTGTTCCAACAACATTCATGGTTAACAATATAGTTATTCTATCAATTATAATTTTATAAGGGACAACACAACCAGTCACACCAGTCACAGCAGCTCCACCCAGACCAATGTGGACGTGAAGCTCAATCTTTTATGATTTACAGCACAGTTAGACTAAAAAGGCTAGCAGGTGGATTTGTCAAAACAAACACTATGTAATCTAATGAAGAGTGTATGAATTGCAATTTATTTTAACAGGTGTTATATAGTAAATGGTTGTGACGGGCAGCAGCCAATTTGTGCTCGTTGGGTAAATCACACACTCCCATTAAAGCTTAAGGTGCTGAAATTAAATTTCACAATGCATAAGACAGGCGTGTGACTCCCCTTTTCATTATTTTGTACTACAAAACTGAATGTGCCGCTGAGTCATTCTCGAATATGATTCAGTCACCAAGCTGCTTCAACAATGGGCAGCACTTATCGTGTAAGTAAGACACTTTCTCCAGTCTGAAATACATTTCACAATTACAAATAATGTTTTATTAATTTGGGATTTGCCCATTGTGTTTCTACTCCACCGTGCATTAACCCTATTACGCAGCTAACGAAGAGAAATTCTGCTTCTAAATAAACCTTTCAGGCACCTCACTGGAATAAAACACAATCTCATTTCCACCTTTACATTGCTGTAATGATGGCTGTTACATTAGCCAGAGACAGATTCTCCAGATTGCTTTAGAAGGGTATGGAAATGAGTCTCCGTGCTACTTTACTCACTCTGTCTTTGATGTGTGATATCACAAACAGGTCTGCTTGTGTTTTATTACAGCTGGCACACAGATAGGGAACATAGGGGAGGGGGTGATGAAGGGGTATCTCCGGTGAAGTCTTTTCTGGGTTGCTGAGCACAGTCTAACCTATCTGATAAGCATTATGCTTTTATGCTTTCTTTTATGAATTCTCAGGAGGAAGCCTCATAGCATACTTCATCATGAATGTGCTATGGCAACGTGGCCTAAGGGCGCAAAGTTCCAACTTCTCAGAGGGAGATAAGTGACATTCAGCTATGTAAAAAAACTAATTGGGCTTAACCACTTTCTTTAAACCAGAATAGACTACACATGTTCGACCAGGGTAATAGCTCCATCACTTATTCTCATGAACAAAAGACTCCAGCAGGATAGCAGCCTTTTCATCCCATCAGTGATAGGTGTCGGTGGCGAAGCTGAGCGATGCCGAAAAGACAGATTTACTGTTCAGTGAAGGCCAATTAAACAGAGAAGAGTGACGCCCCCCTGCATGGCAGTGTAACACTTCACTTGTCCTGAGGTGCTTCACATTGCATTTCCTCATTTTCTATATGCCCAGAGTCACTACTGATTGCAACACTTAAGTGAAATACGTGTTGCTCTGGCGACCTTCGTAAATAAGAGAATCTGGGGTGAAAGCATCGGGGTGAGTGAAAAAGGGATATAGGAAGTACGTCAGAAAAAAAAAAAAGAGGCTAGGAAAGAGCAACTAGAAGTGTGAAGTCAGAAGAAATACAACCAGTGTCGAAGAAAAATATAAATCAGGACCTTTTCTTGCTTACGTTAAAACAAAAGACGCCTATTTAGTTTATTTTGTATCCAATAATTTGACTTTTTTGGTCTTTTAAAGTGTAAGAAAGTGTTACTTTTAACCGAGGAAACAATTCATTTCTTGTGCATTTCTTAGTCTACAGACTAAATATACAACCTCAGGAGTATTCCTGAGAGCAAGACGAAGGCTCAAATCCTTTAGCCTGTATAAGCTTCTCTAAGCCCCAAACCTCCTATTTGGGCAGCTGCATTCTGTGCGTGAAAATGGCTTAGAGTGCTGTCAGGCTTGTAGGTTATGCAAACCACAGCACAGAATTATCTCTCTAAACACGGTGAGTGGAAATTCATTACCTTGGCCGTTGTGTCTCTTAACAGGAACTTCACAACTCAATTTAAGAGTACAATGGTGGGGAAATGTTGTGATTTAAAGTCTATATGGAAACAGGGCAGGACACGACGACCCAAACTAGTTACTTACTTTGCATAGTAAATTTGCTTAAAAGACTTAATGTTTTATGACAGTACAGAAAAGAAGGACAAATTGATGATCATATTTGAAAAAAAAAGTAGTGACCCCCCCCCAAATTAAATTAATGTATAATCAGTGAAGAAGTCTGTTAAACAATGAAACTGGCAAAGCTGCAGATTGTAGCCTGTTTAGCTGTACTGGGATCAGCAGGTAGACTAAGTACGTCCATTGTTTGAAGAGAGAACAAAACAAAAATGTGACTCAGAGACAATCCCTGCATTGTGTGCTTGGTTGTGCAGTAACATAAACTAGACACAGTGTTTTTAAGTTTGCTGCCTTAACAATGTCATCACTTATGGAAATATATCTTAATAGTACAAACATGTTTGTTAAATAACGGGTTGATTATTTTTTTAACAAATGTTTAGACAAGCTCCAATTAAAAAGATCCAATTAAATGTTAATCTCAAGACAAACTAAATTTCTGTTTTCTTTCAAGAATGATTAAACACATGGCTCAGATTCAAATAGTACATCTGAAAGTACTTTATGAAAATATGGTGTTTATTCTTTCATTACAAAATATAATATAAATTAGAATAAATTTAAAATTCAGAAATAGACGTGTAATGTCTTAAATTTTTGTTGACCTTTGCAAAGCCAACCATCACCATAATGTAACGCCTAATGCCTCCTATGAGCTTCAATCCTTCCCTGTCCGTAGCAATTCTGCATCAGCCTATAAACAAATCAGTCACTGCATATGTGCATTAGCATTTTGGTTGGTGTGCCTCTCTGGCTATATGTCATCCCCCTTTCACAACATGTGCAGCATCCAAGTAGTGGGAGCTGGTGTGACATGAGATAAAAGGGAACTGGTGTATGAACGAAGGAGGAGCAGCGATGGCGATAGATTCTGTGGGCGGCTTGTGTTGCACTGAGATACAGGGTGAGCAACAAGCAGACTCAGATGAAGGCTGACTCGTGCTACAGCGTATGATGCTCTGTCAGAATGTGATGCCAGTAAAATCGCATACGTTTAACACCACATGCTGCGGTGGGTTTTCTTCCTTTTACTGGATTAAAGAGAAGTCACCAATACCAATGTGTACAAGAGAATACGAGACAAAATTACTGTAAGTTAGTGCCATCTTTCACCTGTGTTTGCAAGCCTCAATAACAACACTAAGCACCTGTACTGAAGTCTTATGTAGAACCTTATAAAATACAATTTAACATTTGTCAGACTTCTACCATTCAACAATATTTTGGCATTAACATGAACAAAACAAGATCCTTTTTTCATTTAACACCTGACAGACAGGTTAGTTTGAATCTTAAAAGGGGCTCGACAGAAGGAAAAGGTCAAAATGTACTTTCGAGTCCACCGAAAGGGTAGCTACGTGAGTTTGTGTGGTTGGGAGAAAGGGTAGGGTAAAATAAATGAGGGAAGAAAAGGAAAGAAAAACAAATGAAAATGGAAAAGAGAGGTGTTGGAGTGTCGTATTGGTTGTTTCCTGCAATGGTGTGTGAATGTGATGTCTTGCTGGATCTCAAATGCTGTGTGTCTCTGTAATTTGCAGAGCTTTGCAGAGGAGATCAATGAAATGAGCAGTTGTAGCATCCAGTCATGCAGCAGTACACCACCTCCAGTTTGGCTGGTGACTGAGCCCTGTCTCCCAGTCAGCCACGATTGAAGTCCGCTGTGGCAGATCTGCTGCTAAAGGTCATTGTACTCATCAACTGCCCACTGCCTCCCAGTTTGATGGAGTGCAGTCTAAAGATCAAATGTCTGGTTGTTAGGCTTGCTGTTCCAACCTGTACACCCTCACACTTCTCGTTGGGTTGAAAATACAGCCTGAAAAGTGCTAAAATTGATTTTAGTTTGCAGTTATTCTGTGAGGCAATGGTTTTGATATATTATATGAAAGAGTGAAGTCAATTCTAAAAACAATCTGTTTAAAGGAGCAGAAATAAATTCAGGTAAAAGGTCTTTCTGTTGGTAGAAAGCTTCTGTGTGAAAGATAAACTTCCCACTAGATATTGTGCTGCTACTAAGATGACCGGTAAGTAATGGCAACCAGTTAAAGCGTCCACTAGAGAAGCTTTGGGGGACTGAATGCAACAGCATCTCCTTCATCATTTAATTTTTAATCTAAGAGAAAATGAGCTTTACAGGGAGAGAGGAAAAAAGAACAGGGGCGTAAGAGAGGATAAGGCAGAGAGAAGCAAATGCCAACAGGTCAGTGGTGGACAGCCTCGGGCTGAGAGCCACAGACGCAGAGCTCATTAAAGACAGACTGGTTTTTCTGAACAGGGGGACAGTGTGGAGCGAGAGAAAACCCAATGGCACTGGTCTTTTCTGTGAGGAAGATGGATTGTAAGGGAAACAGACAAAAATAACAACAGACAAAGGAGAATGTGGAATAGAGACACAAAGGCAGAAGGAAACAGTAGGATGAACACAATTTCCTTGTTCTCAAGAAGCTATGTAAGAGGACCTATGTTGTGTGTCACTGCAAGACATGAATCAGTGTGAGCTACAGACTTTTTCTCTGTGCATTCACTGAGTAGTCCACAGTCAACTACACTAGGACCTGTGCAGACTCTGCCAACTTTACAAGAAGCTCCTTCTTTCTCTTTTATGATGGGATAAATAAATATGCATATGTAAAAAACCCAGAAATAATATGAAAGGCTTTGAACAATAAAAAAATACAAGGTTACAATGCAGAAGCCTAAAAAAGAAAAAGAAATAATTCTGTCACAGCAGCTTGAGTTAGTACAAAAAAAGCAGTCTATACATAAGCCTTTGTTGTCTCTATCTGATAGATATTTATTTCTTTGCAGTTTTTCTCTCATCAGTCTTTAGCCTTCTGAATTGTTCTCAACACTTTGTGAGGTGTGGACACATTTGCAGCAACAAGGACAGAATACTAGATGGAATTTGCAGGCTGTCAGGCATCCAGGTGAGCCTGTGAGGCCAACAGACATGCTGAAGGTTAAAGTGGTGATTTGAGTGAGAAAATGACTCCTTGCCCTTTGGTCCTCTGTCTCTTCATTGATTGCTACACCTTTTGAGTCACAATTGTTTAAATGAGGCTTTTTTCGCTAAGTTACACGTGGACAAGTGTGTTCGTAGTCTGCAGACAGCGCGCGTGCGTACACACACACACACACACACACACACACACACACATACAAGAGTAATGACAGGGACTAGAAAGAGAGAGCATATTTCTCCTGTATTGGCTTCCTGTTAAATCCAGAATTGAATTCAAAATTCTAAATAATCAGGCCCCATCTTATCTTAATGACCTTGTAGTACCATATCACCCCATTAGAGCATTTTGCTTTCGCTCTGCAGGCCTACTTGTTGTTCCTAGAGTATTTAAAAGTAGAATGGGAGGGAGAGCCTTCAGTTTTCAGGCCCCTCTTCTGTGGAACCAGCTTCCAGTTTGGATTCGGGAGACAGACACTATCTCTACTTTTAAGATTAGGCTTAAAACTTTCCTTTTTGCTAAAGCATATAGTTAGGGCTGGACCAGGTGACCCTGAATCCTCCCTTAGTTATGCTGCAATACACGTAGGCTGCCAGGGGATTCCCATGATGCATTGAGTTTTTCCTTTTCAGCCACCTTTCTCACTCACTATGTGTTAATAGACCTCTCTGCATTGAATCGTACCTGTTATTAAGCTCTGTCTGTCTTCCACAGCATGTCTTTATCCTGTTTTCCTTCTCTCGGCCCAACCAGTCGCAGCAGATGGCCCCGCCCCTCCCTGAGCCTGGTTCTGCCGGAGGTTTCTTCCTGTTACAAGGGAGTTTTTCCTTCCCTCTATCGCCAATGTGCTTGCTCATAGGAGGTCATTTGATTGTTGGGTTTTTCTCTGTATCTATTATTGTAGGATCAACTGTACAATATAAAGCGCCTTGAGGTGACTGTTGCTGTGATTTGGCGCTATATAAATAAAATTGAATTGAATTGAACATACCCCACATCCCAGGGGTCTCCTTAGTTCTCTTGTCACCAAGTGTTGGAGCACTGGACCTAAATTTAGAAGATGAAATAACTATCATGGCTTTCCCGGAAGACTGTCACTCTAATTGTGTGTTTTCTCCTCTGTCATTCATTATTGTGTGGCGGAGCTCAACTGTTGCTAATGAGAATGTCGGGAAATATTGCTTTTATCTCACACCAGAGGATGTGAGGACATTTTTTAATAATGACAAGTCTTTAGATAATGAGATGAGCATAAGAGACATAATGACAGTGGAGACGAAAACCATGCCCTGTGATATTCGCTTTTTACTGTGGAGAAATAAAAAGTACAAATTTACCTAGAAAAAATAAATAAGCTGAGAAGATGAAATCAATAAAAGTTAGAATGAAGCAGTATTATTCTTTTTTTCATTAAAATGTTACTGGTATGTTTGAGTTTGAAGAATAATAATGACGCTGCTAGACTGAACTGCAATTCAGTGTAGTAGCATCATTTCAGTCGAGTGTAAGGGCTATAAAATCTGTGCAGTGCACACCAACTCCAGTCTATGCTACAGCTGTAAGAAGTAGTTGTCTTTTCAGCAGCATTACTCCTGAAAATAAGCTGGCAGAACAATTATCCTATCATACAATAGTACACAGGTAAGATAATTAATATAATAATGATCTTATATTTTTAAAATAATCTTATAAATTGTATGATAATTAAATAAATACACTAGCGACATTTTTAACCTTGGATGAGAAGTGTGCAAAATTCAGTTAAATTCAATTCAGTTCAATCCATCCATTCTCTTCCACTTAACCTTAACAGGGTTTGGGTGGGTGGAGCCTATCCAGCTATCATAGGGCGACAGTACACTCTGGACAGGTTGTACTCACATTCACACCTATTTAATTCAACTCAATTCAACTTACATACGCTAAGTCACAACAACAGTCAGCTCAAGGGGCTTGAATGCAAGGATGCAAACACAGTTTACAGATGAGGCTGGTGTTGACTGACACATTTAGGATGGCTGTGACTCAGGAAGTTGAGCGGGGCATCTACTAATCGGAGGGTTGGTGGTTTGATCCCTAGTTTCTTCACTCTGCATACCAAAGTATCTCTGGGCAAGATACTGAACCCTGAGTTGCTTCAGATGCATTCGTCGGGGTGTAAATGCTCGTGAATGAATGAAAGATGTACATGTAGAAAAAAATGAATGTGTAAATGGGTTAATGTGAAATGTTGTTTACAGCACTAGGTGGAAAAGCGCTACATGAGAACCAGTCAATCTGAACATTTACATTTGTTACATTATATGGTTCACAAATAAAGCAAACCATAAATACTGAAACACCCCAGCTTAGTTTTATTGCTCAGACTGGTAAATAAAAATAAAACAAGAAAAACAGAAGCATAATTGAACAGAAGGCCAGAGAAGGTGTGATTATGTGAGACTGTCACATACAGCTGTGGTTATTTATAGCTTCAATATTATCAGTGATTCATGACATGTAACACTTTATGATTGTCAGCCTAAAAAATGGTTTTTTTTTCATAATTCAAGTATAAAATAACAATCAGAAGTAAAACATGGCTGTAAATGTATTAGCAAAACAAATAAATGTCTGTGCATTTGATTTGCATAAACACTGACATGTTTATAGGGACATTTCAAAGGTACCAACAAGGTTCTACATAGCACCAATATCAACAGAACACAAAACCTCTGTAATTTGAGTATTAAAATATATGAGAAGGAAATGAGCATACAGGACGTCTGGAGAGTGTTGCATTATAGGGCACG
Organism: Copadichromis virginalis; assembly: GCF_057382275.1. Classification (NCBI taxonomy): domain Eukaryota; kingdom Metazoa; phylum Chordata; class Actinopteri; order Cichliformes; family Cichlidae; genus Copadichromis; species Copadichromis virginalis. The sequence goes on from NC_140622.1 coordinate 35,770,292, forward strand.
GTAAACGAGCTGTCCATCAACAGAAGCAACAATATATGCTTTTAAAGGGATAGGGAAGCGAAATGAAGTGCACTTGAGAGGTTATATTAGCCTAAAAAGGTGATACCAATTGGAAATTTTCCACAGACCATCACGGATGCGTCATGCCCATGAAATCTCATATCATGCATGTCCTTCAGATATCCAAGCTATTGCCAGTATTGAGCAAGTGCTAATGTGAGCACATAATTATTATAATGCTTTACATTAGCTAATTTACCATCCCAATAGAAGATAGTAAATTTTATGGTGTGACTGTGCCCTGACATTAACTAATGTACATGATGCATTTAGTACATTTTAATCCTATCTTGAAGATAGGAAATGCATCTATCATTATTTTCAATTTCTGTGTTAAGTCATTAGACTGAACTGAGTTCTAAAGTGAAGATAAGATAACCTTTACTAGTCCCACATGTGGGAAATTTGTTTTTTTACAGCAGGAAGTGGACAGTGCAAAGTTACATAGCAAAAATAGAAAAACACTGGAATAGGATAAGAAATAGTTTAATCAGGACACACAAAGACATAACGCAGTCTCATTGTGGTTCATAATACAGTCACAACCATATTTTATTTTTTTGGATTTGAATGTCTTTTTTTAACCACACACTTCCAATTACCGTGTCTGTGGATGTGATTTTTCAGCCCCCGAAGAAATTTTTTTTAACCGGTTTGGAAGCAAATTTTTTCATTGCTCTAATCAGAGACCCAAACTTCATTTATACACAACTTAGTTAGCTTTAAAAAAAACTACTTGATTAGGTCACCACATTAAAACCACTTGGCTATGTGTAAAAACATCATGACTTAGTTTAAAATACAACTGTTTCTTTTTCTTTTAAGGACTATTTCATTTGTTGAGATGAGCATACATTCCTGCCTTATCTGGATAACTTAAATGCTGCTGGCATGAAGTATACTTCCTACTGAAATCATTATTTGTGTTCATGTGGTCACAAAGATAAAAACAAGATTAACAATTTATGACCATAAACTCGAATAGATTACTTTGTTGTGACATTTTTCTATGATATTGAGCTGGATGACAACACAGTATGTTACCATAACTTCGATAAAAGCAAGAAGTGTTAAACTGAATGTGAGAGTAATCTTTATGGGCATCTTTATCTGGTGTGCAAATACATAATATTCCAGGATGTGCTGGAGACCTCACTGGTGTAAGGGCTTGTGTGATCCAATCACATTGTCTCGGGTTATATAATATAAATTTCCTCATGTTCAGTAGACATTAGGGCTCAGAGTTGTTATCAGCAGGACCATAAGATGTTACCAGTGCATCTAGTCGGCCCATTAGGGTAAAGTGTCTGAGTAATTACATGAATATGTGCATAATCTGCTCTCCAGACATATTCAGTAAATAAGCTGAAAACTGTCAGGCCCCAAGACATCAAGTAATGTTTTCGAACGCATGACTGACTGAAGTTTTCCATACATGCTGATTAACGTTGGGTGTACTTTTGGGTACATTTAGGTGTAGACGAGAAAAAAGTTAAGCTGTGCTTTCCACTTTAAACACTCTTTTCTCTTTAAAAAAAGAATACATCTAGGCTGTTTTCATTTCTATCCTTCTTGTGCATGTTAAAGAAGGAGACAAAGCATCTTTGGTGACATTGAAATTTCAGCATTTTAGATTCAGTCCTTTTCTTTTGACCTTGCAAATTTTCAGTAGTTCTCTGACGGTAACTTTTACAGCAAATGGCAGTTCATGCAAAGTACTTGCCTTTCAATAAATCATCAAACCATTAAACAAAATTAATACAGTCACTGAGAGCCAACAGCGCTATATATTTATATAACAGAGAAAAATAACCTGTAAATGGAGGGGAACCAAAACCCCTTGCAATGAAAAGCCTTACTAAAGTAATTAAATTTATCTTAAGGTAAGCTGCTGCAACAAATCAAACAGCATTACTCAGTGGCTTTTAAATTAAAATTAAATTTTGCTTTAAATTTTATTCATGCATGGTATCAACACCTGCTTATTCAATTCGGCATGTCACTGGCTCACTTCAATTTTCAATTATCTTAAAAAACAGAATGAATCATTCATCAGGAAGTGACACTATAAATCATATCCCAGCTCAGAGGAAACTCTTTTTGTCTCAAGACGTTGGGAGGTTTTACTTGAATTAAGAGGCATCTAATCAGTAGAGGCCATTGACTGAGCTATAAATCATTGTGTTGATTCAACACTGATCTTTGAAATAATAATAATAAAAATAAAACAAAAACTGAGACTTTCACTATGAATAATCTGTAACACAAACCTATGTGTGGGACACATTTTGTTTTCTTAAAGGCAGAAAGGTGACTCAGGATCATCATGGCTGAATTACCAACACCATGAAAAGTGAACATTTCATCCTTTTCAATCATTAGTACAAATTTTTGAGCACAAAATCTTATGGCATTATTCCAGTAGTTAAAGAGGTTTTCCAAAGCGGGCAAAAGCAATGGACTAAATGACTTATAATCCTTTCAAAACAAGGCTACGATTAAAGAAGAGTTCACAGTCATATGAGCACATATAAGGCTGCACTAAAATGCATTAAACAAAGCAAAACTCCAGTCACATTGATGGCATTACATGAAATCACTGGAGGTGCTGCAACGTCTCCTTTAAATACTTTTTAGTTTCTGAGAATTTTTTCTGGCAACCACCTTAAACCTCATGGCAGTACTAGAAGAAAAGCTGGTGCATCATCAAAGTTGTAAGGATTCAGCTGAGATCTATAAATGCCTTTGCCAAACACAACTCCAGCCATTATTGCTGAGCTATTACAGTTTAAACTGACAGATATTCATTTAAAAGATGCACATCTATAAAAAGCCTTATCACCGAAAGAGCTCGCTAAGTGCCGCTTTGTACATTAACTGATTATATATTCTAATGTAAAGCATTCAGCTCCTCGACCTAGCTTGGCCTTTAACAATAACAACGACATCAGAGTTTCTTGTTTAAAAACACTGGAAGAATCAACATCATAAAAAGCAGGGCAAAGACCCCCTGCTGAGAGTTATTTTTTCCCCCTGAAGCTGTAGCTGACAGTCTGACTGTGAGTGTACTCACAGTCAGTAGTAAATCATCTGGTGTCTGCCTCACTCAGAGAAACTCCAAGGTGCCTGACAGAGATTGTTTTAGTTCAAAGCTGCAATGCGCTACGTTGTCAATCATACCTATAATGCAATGCACTCACTACAATAAGTAATTGCTGAGATCAATTTCTTAAGGTAGTAGGGTGCCAACTGCAGTCTGTAGCCACAGTACATGAATAAGGGAAAAAACACACACACATGCATATGTCTGTGAAGATTCTCAGTCATCCAGGTCATCGTAGTCTAAGGAGCTTGAAAAGAAAAGCGTCTGGACTTCTTTAAGTCGCTTAAAGCAACTTAAAGACACACATGCATAGCTCAACAAAAAAAGAAAACAGGTTCTATAAGGAATTTATCAAGAAACAACATCAAACCATTTGAGACTTCCAGGCAGTTTTCCAGAGGACAAAAACCTGCCTGTCTGCTACTACAGGAGGGTGTCTGCCATATAAGGCAGTGTCCTTTTCCCCTCTACAGTAAAACATGTGTAAACAGTGCAAGTGATTCAAGAAGTCAATCATGACTTTAAGCTTATATGCCTACAGAAAATATTCTGCCTGCAAACTTGTGTGGAGGTCAAAACCAAAACAACACAACTTTGTTTCTTGTAATAAATAAGTAGTACTAACAGCATTAATTCATTCTTGTGCTCTCGTAAATAGCAGTGAATTCATGACACAGCAGTGAATATTTTATCATTGTTGCCATAAATCCAAACAGCAAGTAATATGAAAATACAATATTTAAGAAAAATAAACATACACACAGCCAGTGAAGCAACCTTATGAATCATCTTGTGTGTCTTGTAGCTTTTCTGAATTCATGCTTCAACCAGCAACCTTTAACCACAGTGCTGTGTGTTGGAGGTGGAGCAGGTCATCCCTTTAAGCCACATACTCATCCCCTGCCACTGCAATGTCTCAACCCAGTGTGATCTACAGCAGAGTATCCATGTCCAGCAATATTAGCGTAGCATCAGTGATATATAAGGGCCAAGCAGTGTGACGGTTTCAGCGAGGAACACATAAGAACACAGCAATAACAGCAGGGCTCTCTGACTGATTGGCGGGCTGACCCACTGCATTAAGCACTGATAGAAAAGTCATACTGACTTTCAGTGACACGTACTGACATAGAGATAGTTGGACTTTCTGACTGTCATACAAATGTGCTTAATAAATCACGAGGCAAAGGTGAACAGAACAATAGCATTTTAATGATTACTATCCACAACAATGCTATTATTATTATTATATTATTATCATTTGCCCCATGATGCAAAATAATAGACAAAATACTTGAGCCTGAATATAGCATCTGAGAGTCTTACCTCATCAGGCCTCAAAGACTCTCAGAAGTAGGTGAGAAATGGTGAAATAAAATAAAAATAAGTATTATACGTTCTTCCAGTAATTACCTATGAGTAAAACATCTACATCTTCCTTCTGATTCTTTACAGACTGGTAAACAGATGAATGCATGCTGGATACACTCATGTCTTAATTATGATAGAGGAGAAAAGATTTTTACATTCTATGTCGAGCAGGATATGAATTAATCAGTACTTATGATTAACTTTATCCTATTTTTAACGCTTGTCTGAATCCTACATTTTAGAAAAGAAATCGAAGCAACAAATCAAACAAACAACACATTCCTTGAAAGCACATTCAAAATGACATTTCATTAATTCTGTCAGCCACTTCTACACTTTTGCACATATTTCCAAGCACTCTTCTCTTGTTGGTTTTCTCTCATGTTTAGCATTTTATAAAACGACTTGTGGCTACTGCTTTTATAGTTTGAAGCCCCGAGTGAGCGGCATTAGCTGAAGACCCTCTTATATTAGCCAGCTGTTATCCCTATTAAATTAGGATCTCCCATAAGAAATTGAAACGTGTAAAAAACAAAAGAGATGCTCTAATGTTGAAATTACTTATAGATGTTCAATGTAGAAACACTAAATGACTGTGTTTAATCATCCATCCATCAGTTTTCTCCTGTCTATCCGGGTCTGGGTTGTAGGGGCAGCAGACTAAGCAGAGACACCATTCCCTCCCTCTCCCCGGCTACTTTAACTTGTTCTTCCAGGTGGAAACTAAGGCATTCCCTAGGCCAATAGAGGAATAGTATCTTTCCATCTTGCCCTGGGTCTGCTGGAGGCCCTCCTCCCTTTATGAGGCCTGAAACACCTTACCAAGAAGCTGGGGACCAACCTCAGCTGGTTCCTTTAATGTGGAGGAGCCATACCCAGAATGACCAAGCTCATCACCCTATCTCTGAGAGAGATCACCAGCCCCCAATGATTAAAGCTCATTTCCACCACCTGTATCCAGGTATTCATATTCGCATTATTTCTGCTACTACAAACAGCTTGTGGCCATAAATAGATAGCTTCCCTTTTACACTCAGCTCTCCCTTGACTACAACGAACTGATGGAGCATCCACATTACTGCTGACACTATAGCAGTCTCTCAGGTGGTCTTCTTCTCCACTCTCCCCTCACTCGTGAACAAGAGCACAAGATATTCAAACTGCTTCACTTGGGCCTGCAACTCATTTTTGATGCAAAGTGGGCAATCCACCCTTTTCGAAAACCATAGTATTAAACATGAAGGTACTTTCATTCCCCCCACTTCACACTGGGCTAAAAATCACCCCACTGCAAACTAAAGGTGATTATCTGATAAAGCTAAAGCACGGCTCCTCCATTTGGATGTGCCTAGAAATTCTGTCCATAAAAGTTATGAACAGAAACTATGACAAATGACAGACCTGGTGGAGTCCAGCGCCGACTGGGAATGGATCAAGATTAATCCCTGAAATAGAGACCAAGGCAGACCAAAGAGACCCCACAGTGGCAACGTGATCCACGAGTGAAGGAAGCAGTCAAATGCCTTCTCCAGGAGAATGGAGAAAGCATTTTAGTTTCCTTTCCACCCCACTCAGACGTTACCAAGGAAGCTGTGAAGTGTGAAGCTGGAGCACACCTGGTCTCCATTGTTAAAAAGGGGAATTACTACCCAAATGTGCCAGTCAAGAGCCACTGTGTCTGATTTCCATGCGATCCCGTGGACTGAGAAACTTGGGGTGAATCTAATCCACCCAAGGGCCTGACCACTGAAGACCTTATTAATAACCTCGATGCCTCAGTCACAGTGATAGTCATCCCTATTCTTCTCCTGACACTGCTTCCTTTATGGAAGACATGATGGTGGGATTGAGGAGTTCCTCAAAATTACCCATCCACTGCCTGACTATGTCCTCAGTTGAAGACAGCAGCTGTTTAAAAGAAAAATAGTGAAGAAAAAGTAAATGGATCTGGTACATGAACATTTAATGCCTAAGCAGAATTTTGTTATGGCTTGGCTTGATAACACTTTGCCTTGAAGAAGTGTTTTTCGAATGCAATAGCGTGACTCAACAGCTGACTTAAAGATTATATATCATTACCGTAGCTACAGAGGAGCTATTAATGCCCCTCTACAGCTGGCCTTTACAAACAAATAAAAATCATCCATCCCCATCAAAAGCGTCTTTTTATAAGGTCTTTCTATGCTTGGCTATGAAATTTGTGTCACTTACACACTCTGAAGGCAAATGTGAATAGTTCCACTCAAAACCACAACATCATTTAATAACATAAATATTTCAGGGGCCAAGTCTGTTTGTTAGTATGAAATGTTTTGATGAAATACTTTATACTATAACAGAGAATTGAAGGTTAATTGAAACATGCCAGCCCCATTCCAAAATGACTTTGCTGTAGGGTTTTTAAGCCAAAGAAAAGGAATGTAATATAAGAGCATAGAAAAAATATTCTTCCCACATAAACAGTTGCTGAATGAATAAATGTGCTTTTAAAACAAACAAACCCCCTACACAGATTCACTATACAAATCTACCTTTGCCTCCTAAATGCAGAAAACCCCACCTAGGGAGAAGATGTTCAACAGATCTGCATGCAAGCTAGTTGGCCTCTAAATGAACAAAGCAAGGACATTTTATGATGCAAACTCAACTGCATGTAGGGTGAAGCTACTGATCATACTGTCCTCTGAGTGATTTTTTAATTAATTGATTTATTTTTTTAAAGTTACTCAGACTTTTTCCATTTTATATTCTGTGCTTATGAATATCTGGCATGCCAGCTGTGATGCTGTGCAGTCTGAGCAGATCAATAGTCTGATATTCCTAATACCTTTGGTCAAAAGATTTGTGATAAACTTAGTTTAATAGTATATTGTAATATTTTATGCAGCCGCCTGTTGCATAGTGATAATTAAATGATTAAAGATGATTTTGAGTCTTGGAAGTATTTGATATGTTGCTGGTACAAACTGTAGTCTTGAGGCTGCTCATCTTTGCTGCAGAACAGTCCGTACTGTCTCCATGTTCCTGCCATCTGTGGAGCCACACGTTTTTTTATGATATTATTAAACTGCATATATCTTGTAATATAGGACAGGGGTAAGAAATATAAGCCCTATAAGGGCTTTTAAAAAAATAACCTCATTGCAAAAATAATCTGCAATATGAAAGCAGGTCTATATTGTGTCAACCATCTGAATTAAAAATTGTAGAGCTGACTTTAAATACTTACTGTTTCCTATATAACAACATTCCATTCCACCAGAGGTAAAAAGAGAAAAAAAAAAAAAAAAAAAAAATATATATATATATATATATATATATATATATATATATATATATATATATATATATATATATATATATATATATATATATATATAAATAAAACTGGAAAAAAGTAATAATCTGTATAGTACTTTTAATAAATAGTTATGGCTGTAACTATATTTATCAACGTGTCAGAGCACTCCTTACATTGTGGTATAGCTTATCACCAGTTGTTTTCTAAAAACACAAGAAGGTCCATGCAAGAGATAGTTTATCAGTTTAGAAATGACATAGTAAATGGTCTGTAAATATACTGGGAAATTCTGAAGTTAAGAATACAAAAAGTGTTAAAAAATATTCAGCACTTCATAGTCTGTTTCATTAAGATTTCAAGGGGTTCTTAAGCTGAAGTGTACAGATAATAATAATTTATAGCTACTGTATAATTTTGACTAAAAGGCCTGTTTTGTACCTGTGTTCCTTTTTTTAAAAGGTAATTTTAAGTAATTTTTGTATAAACGTTCGTTTTTAAAAAGTGGATAAATGTGAAAGTACACATGCAATTCTGGTACTGGTAAAAGAAAAATTGGAAGAACTTTTATTTCATTGTTAAAAATCTTCTCAATTTTTACTCTATTTTGTGGTAATTCATTTAGACTCGGTTTCATTGTAAAGTATTTTTATTTATTTTTTTATGCTCTGTACAGGTTCACCTGTTCATTTATCTGCTTCTTTCCTCCCAGCAAGATAAGAGTTGTGCCAGAGGCTGTGGGTACACCACCATCTGCCACAAACAGGTTGGCAGGACTAAGGGCATTTTTTTTGTGTGTGTGTATGTGTGGGTCACTGTTGGCTGCTATGAGTAATACTAATGAAAAAAAATAAACTTCTTCTTCAGTAACTTGTTTGTAGTTATGAACTGTATGTGCCTTCCCTTCCTGCTGCTGTCAGAGATGGAATGATGCAACATGCAGTGAAACTGTTCTGTATAAAGCATGCGTCAGAGCGTGTTTGTGTATGTGACCACTGGTAACACTTGTCTTTTTGGGACATGCACGTTTTTACATTGTCACAACATGGGTTTCTAGGTTTTAGGATAAAGGTCGGTGTTAGGTCCTGTAGGGTTAAGTTAAGTGTTCAGGAAATGAGTCACAATGTATTTAATGTCCTCTGAAGTGATGGAAACATGACTCTGAGTGTAAAAAGAGGGAAAGAAGCAGGGAGTGTGTTGCTACTGCTGTGACTGATGCGAGAGGCAGCGGTGCATCGGTTTCTCTGCACAGAGTAAACAATAATGAGAGAACAGCTAATGAAGGCTTGTGTTGGTGTGTGTGTTTCTAATAGTAGCATCAACTACATGTGCCAATGCATGACAGCATGTGCAAACTGCATCAGAATCTGCATGAGTATCAGGGGGATGGTAGATCCAGAGGAAGCACCAGAATCATCTTCCTTCACCATCTGTCCCTCTCTATTCATCTCCTTACTTTCTTCTGGTAACATTATCTGTCATTTCCAAAGCTGGAACTGTATCCACGAGTCACCTTTTCAACCACTTTCAATCATGCTAGGTACTATGGGCAACATAAAAAATATCTTCAATACACAAAATATGCAATTTTAAGTATGTTTTTTATAATCTTATAAGTATCAGATTGTTTTGGCTCATAGCATTACACGTTATACTTCTTCAGTTCTGCTCATTGAACTTAAAAATTGTTGACAATGATCTCAATTAAAGAAACAGGACTATTTAGCACAGGCCTGCACTGGGGACTCGATGCAGTATTTGCAGAAGTGCACAGCAGGTGGGAGTGGTCGGCCTAAAAATAAGCTGTGTTGACAACTCTTAAAGTCTTCATCACAAAGTGTTCTCACCATATTCCACTTCATCAACACAACTGAGCTCATCAATCTCACGAATTTTTCACTGACCAATCAAATTAAAGATGGGGCATGTTTTCTTGTCAACATTGTCAACAGTGATGAAGATGAAATGATCCTAGCCGTAAATGACAGCCCAGATATTTATGAATTAGCTTTGAATAAGTTGGGCTTTGTAACCTAACAATGACACTACATAGTAAATCAATGTTTTCTAATTATGTATGGGAGAACAGACACACACAGACACACACACGCACACTTTGAATACCTTAGTGAGGACATCTAATTGACACAATGCTTTCCAATGCTAGCCACTTACCCTACCCCTAACCATCAAAAATGAATGCCATGCCTAATCCTAACCCTGAGACTAACCTTAACCATAACCTAACCTGACACTAAAACCACAATTTGAGCCTCAAAAATGCCTCCAAACTTGTGGGGATGAGCATTTTTTCCCGTAAGTGACTGTTGGTCCCCACAAGTATAGCAGCATGCCAATTTACTGTCCTCACAAAGATGTCTAAACATGTACACACAAACACAAACACACACACTGGAACTTTACTGTTTGGGTGTGGATGGTCAGATCCAGTGTGGTGCGAATGTGAGTTGCCACACACACTGAGGGAGTGGGGCTGGAGTATAACACAGAAATTGCAGCAAAACTCCAGCAGGATTGAGTGGGAGTGGGAATAATACAATACTCCTGCACAGAATTCTGCTATGTTATTAAACAAAGGGCGGAAAGGTGAAGAAAAAATATAAGCTGCATGTTATCGCCATTGTTAGAGATGAAAATATCCATGGTTTTGCAGGACCTGACAACCATAACTCCCAAACTGTTGCCACTGATGTACCTGTTGTTTAGTAACATTCATAAAAGGAGCATGACAGTAGGGCTGCTCAATTAATCGAATTTTAATCACGATTACGATCTGGGCTTTCAACGATCATTAAAAATGACTGAGCCAATTATTAGCCCCTCCCTAATTTATCTGCGACACCTTAAAGGCCGGTCCGTGAAAATATTGTCGGGCATAAACTGGTCCGTGGCGCAAAAAAGGTTGGAGACCGCTGATTAAGAGGACCCGAGGGAAGCTCGGAAAGCTAAGCAGAAGTTATTTGGAGAGTGACTGCCGTTGGTTGAAAAGAGAGTTTAAAAAAAAAAAAAAACTTCAGTGGTGTTGCACACTATTTTATATTATTTTTTTAAAGTCATTGTTAACCCTTTAAAGCCGGTCAGAGCAGCACGCTCCGTTTTGCGTAACTATTTTTAAATCCCTGTAGAACCTGAACCGTGTAAGCTAGCGCAATAATTTGTTTTGCATATGAAACCGGAGGAGTTGTACTTACATCTGATGCCATCAGCTTGTCCTCGGTCACGGTTTCGTTCCACATATAGCTTTGCAAAAATTGCATAAAAAGCCAAAGTCAAATAATCGTGATCTCAATTTCAGTGAAAATAATCGTGATTATCATTTTTGCCATAATCGAGCAGCCCTACATGACAGACAGGAGAAGAGCTGTCGAACACATTCAAATATGAAGACAAACACAGAATGAGGATTATATAATTGTCGAAATGGAGAAGCACATCGGTCACTGTAACTAGCTCCTAGCACATATCAACCATTTTTCTAATCAAGCTGGAAAATAGTTTTTGAAATCTCCTGTTTAAATATACTCATCTTATATATGGTGCCTGTACAAATTAGGCATGTGGAGTTGTGGTCAGTGTCTGGTTAATTGATAACAAATCGGTGAAAGATGTAATATTTAAAATTATGGCTCCAAAACAAAGAAACAAATGTAACTGGGATTCTGGGTTTGGAAAATTGTTTAACTTGACACCCTCCATTTTGTTCAACTGTGTATGGACTATTAGTATAACTGGAGAGGTTAAAAAAAAGAAATGCACTGCAGACTTGCTGGTATTTATGAAGCACACAGATATGTCGATGAATGACACGTCCTTTTGCCTTATCGATAAATTAATTGTCCGTCTTTATCTCTACTAAAACAAAACAGAGAACAATCACCTGACAATTTGAACTCTCTTCAACTCTGAGTGTAATTAAAAAAAACATTTTAGATTTAAAACTACAGATAAAATTTTTTTTGTTGTTGTTGGTTCAAAAACCCAACTGCCTGGAGTAACATTACCATGACAACAAGTCTGGGGTCACCGGAAAGCTTGGCAATTCACAAGGGAAGAGAAATGGAGGAACAATACAATATACGCACTATACTTTATTTTATGATTTGCCCATGAAGGTCTGAATTACTGAAAAAAAAATGTTTTAGTCATGTCCAAACTTCCTTTTTCTGAAAAAAAATAAAATAAAAAATTGACAGCCATGGTAGTAGGGATGGGTATCGTTTAGGTTTTATCCGATACCGGTGCCAAATCGGTACTTTTGAAACGGTGCCGGTGCTCAAACGGTGCTCAAACCGGTGCTTAAAGAATGGAGAACACAAAATTGGTCCAAAAACCTCTCATGTACAGCTGTTTTTTGTAAAAATATAACAATGTTAGCCTTTTCTGCAGCTATGGGGCATATATGGTATCACTCTTGGCTGGAAGCAGTGCTTAAACAATGGAAAAAACACAAACTTTGTCCTAAACTTCTCATGTTTAACTGTTTTCCACTTTTTCTTTGGTCATTTTAGCCTTTTTAGCCAGGGTGAAGGGAGTATCTGCCATCAAACAAGAGGACAGCGGCATGTAGCTATGATGATGTTTGCTAGTTCACCTTACATGCATTAATGTAATAACGTGGTTAGCCTACTCAACGTAAATTAGCTACTCACGCAGAGAAGAACGGCTGCTGCCACCATCATCCTCATCATTTCTGCTACACTGGCAGGGCTAGGGGCCAGGACTCTCCTCTTCGTGTTTTTGGGGGATGTTGCATAACAGGCAACCCACCCGCAGTAGATGTGCTCGGTGTGAGGTCTCGCAGCAAGCTATCAAATACGGCGCATTTCTGGGCTTTTAAAAAAAACGCTATGCGTCGCCAGGTGTTTCATCGGATTTGAGGTGTTACCTCCTTTGACAGTATCACAGTATCAGCTTAAAGCACTTGTTGCAGGCTGCTGAGTTTGCATCTTTTGCTGTGAAGTACAGCCAGACTTTTGACCGCTTCGCCTTGGACATTTTTAATCTGTAGCTCTGCTCTAACAGAACGTACGTACCTGGCCCCGCCTACTATCCTGGGAAACGTAAAATGATTGGTTAGAATCTAAAGTGTATCACAGCTCAGGGAAAAAAGCACCGAAATAAAGCACCGAAATGTGCGCTGCTTTTCGGTCTGGTTACTACCCATCCCTACATGGTAGTTTAACATCTTGTCTCAGTGAATCAGGCTGCTGGATTTGACAAACACTGCAGCTTACTGGTTGCCCAACTGTCTAACTGACAAGAGGCCTGACTGAGTGTCTGTTTAAATGTCCTGATTTACTTGATGGCTGTATGGGTTTATAATAATTGGCTTTCCAAAATGGCCCTCTCTGGTGGTTGGCTGTACCGCCTGGCTGCATAGCTTTACAGATGAAATCAGAGTAAGAAAAAAAGCCCCACTAAGCTGAGCTGATCTGTGACCAAGTGACAAAATGTGATTTCTGCTGATAAGAGTCTGTATGTGTCTGTGTAAGATAAAGCTCCCCATGTTTTCCTTGTTGTTAGTGCTTTGCTCCCCTATCAATTCTGTTTCCCAACATAGAACGAAGGGAAAATGTCTTGCTAACAAGATGCCTGTAAACACTGGGGGAAAAAAGCTAAATTCTGGTGCAATCTAGATTAATGGATAGACTGAAGAATAAGGAAATGTGTATCCTGTTCCAGCTAAATGGGGTTCGCGGCTCTTACTAGACTGAATAAGATTTAGAAATAAACTGTGTCGACAATGTGGTATGAAGTGGGAGCTATCCAACAGCACTATGCTCTGCTCTCCTCCCTGATCACTCAGGTAGTCATTGCTACTCCAAACATGTCTCAGCCCCCTCCTCCAAAACCGTTGCCTGCATTGGCTTTTTCACGGTAAATGTCGTTTTGAAGACCCTTGCCAGCATCTTCTATAAATAACCACCTGATCAACACAGCTGCCACTCATTCATTCAAGGACATTCGTATGTGAGGGGAGCCAAATGCCTCTCTGCCACAGCTATTTGGCATTATTCATGATGGCATTTCAATTAAAATAAGAGCAATGAGTGACGGTGGATGAGGGAATGAGTGGTATAACATGAATGGAGAGACTAATAAATGCAGTCATAAATCCCACTCGATGACATTAAGTGATAGTGAGGCTTACAGAGAGGGGGGCTTCAAAGATTTTGGAGCGTTTTCAGGTGAACCACACAAAACAAAACTGAGCAGCACTTCTGTAATGTATTGACTGACATGCACACAAGAACAACCATGTGTCTAAAGATATGATCCCTTCTCTTCTAGGGCTGTTTTTCATTCTACAGAGTCTTCAGAAACAAGTAGGCCAATCAGCTCACATGAAAGCAGCTGACAGCTTTGCTGAGTCTGGACTTTCTCCAACATGAGCTTACAAAGAGCTTCTTACACTTTGTGAAGTGGTTTCTTCTACTTGATAGGAAGATTTGTTTTGTGAAACTGCATGTTTGCTTTAGATGTGACATGAATTTTTAACCACATCCATCACTGAAAGCAAAAAACAAAATAATACAAATAGACATATCACTGTAGGCATAACAGGGGCATAAACACAAAGGCAATAGGACAGCTTGGATTGTTCTAGGACTGCAAAGTATCTTTAAATGTTTTTTTTTCTTCACGGATGAAAGTTTCCTACATCAATAGAGTGATGAGATGTAGGGGAATTAGATTGAATGTGGATAAATAATTATTTCTGTTAGTGATCAGTAACTTTCCACTACAAAAAGGAGTAACATTTGGATGAAATTATTCATAGACTGAATTTCATCCAGAAAATAAAGGCACCGGGATACAAAGCATTTATTTCAGCGTAGAAGGGTTTTGTTTTCCAGACATTTTCTTTGCATTCAGAAAATGCAACCTGTATTTGCCAAGAACATTTTGCCCTATGCCACACTTATTCTTCCACTGAATCTAGCTTAGTTATTTTGTACTTTTGCAATATGAGGTGCTTTGTGCAAAAAGTCATTGTAATGTGATTGGCAGGTATAGTTTTACCATGGTCACTATACACAAAGGAAATCAAATGCTAAATCAAAGATGAAATTACATCAATATTTAGCTTCTGACTTCTCTCTTTTCTGTTTATTTAACATCAGTCTCATAATATCTATCACATCAATGCCATAAGATGACAAAAGCCTGAGGAGATGGTATTGTAACTATGAAATGACAACACAGGCACGGCTTCTTCAAGACGGGCGCTTCGCTGCATTTATTGAACGCTGTGAAAACTACAAACATAAAACACAAAGGTTTTAAGCGCTTCAGTCTATCAAAAGTAACACTTGTGCTTTAACAACAAAAATTACCTCGTGGCTGCCTGCCACTTCGGAGGTCCTAGAAGAATAGCTTTACAGTCTTGTGCATTCTAAATTAAAACATAAAATAATTAGAACACCATACATTACAAATTTTCACAATATTACAATACAGTTATGGCAAATGACAAATACCTTGTACCGCTGGTAGACTAACCAGGCCTTTGCAGATAGCTCGCTGGACTCCTTAGCATGATTATTAAACGTGAGCTCACAGCCTATACTATCACGCCCAAACCTCGCGATAATAGCGGTGTAACAAAACTTGTTCTTTGTGACAAGATAAACACACCCTTACAATATTGACCACAGAAACGTACAAGCAAGAACATTTTAACTGCTGGAACCATCTATTAAACTTCTTTATACATAAGCCATTTCTGTGACACTTACAGGTATTGTTGCTCAAATTTGAGTTACAGCTTTCCCGGTTTTCTCGTGCAGCTTTGAAAACTTTCACTCACAGGTTACAGAACGACGGTCACAATCTGAGTCTTCTTTGAAAAGTGCTTCAAAAGACTTGGTACTGTCCTCACTAACTGTGTGTATGCATACAGATGGAGATGTATAGTTCAAATAGAACAATTTGATGTATTATTTTTTAACACTAACTATTTGACTTCCATGTTGACTGCAAATTGTACCAAGTGATGGGAAACCCTTGGGTTTCCTCAAGGCTATAGCTTTGCTGTGCCAAGGTTGTAGTCTTATCAAATTATTACCTTTCAGTGAGGTCAGAGTTTAAGAGATACAACAAAACATTTGTCGCCACCTTTTCCACTTCAGTAATATATGCAGTCAGTGGCCTGAAACAACCTTGTTGTCAAAGCACACGAGTAATCGCTGACATCGTTCTTGTAGACATTTAAGTAAGCAGTATCGGCCTTGTTTACTTAAAAGCTCTTAGCTCAAGGTGTGCTGATAGGTTGTTGATGTTCCTGAGGTTGTGGCACACAGTTTAAGGGGATGTTTGTAAGTTTAAAAAGGTCACAAACACAGACAGGAAAAATAAATTCAATATGCCTGTAACAGCAGACAATGTCACTCTCAACAGAGTGTGAAAACAGGTACACACACACGCACACACAAATTTTTATACTAAGATAAAATTCAACTCGTGCTCTACTGAAGCAAAATCTACATAATGTGCTAATGGCAAATAATTATTATCACACAGCTCTCTGTTCTTTTATACAAAATAGATGTTTACGCATAGCTACAATATCTGGAGTGGATAAACCAAAATCCTGTTAGAAGGGAAAAAAAAACTGTATTTATATAAACAATCACTGGCCACTGAAAACTGTCTGAAACTGTCATGGTCGTTGTTGCCAGACAGGCTGATCTGCGTTTTGCAGAAACTGCTGAATAATTTCCCTGCACAACCATCTCTAAAGTTTACAGGGAATGATTCCAAAAAGAGAAAATATTGAGTAAGCGCCAGTATTCTGGGTGAAAATGCCTTGTTGATGTCAGAGGTTAGAGGAGGATGGCTAGACTGGTTCGAGCTGACAGGAAGGCAAGAATAATTCAAATAAACACTTCTTATCACCAAATGCAGAATAACATTTCTGAATGCACAACATGTTGAACCTTGAAGCAGATGGGCTACACCAGTAGAAAGCTATTCCTGTCAGCTAAAAGCAGGAAACCTAGGGTATGGTTTGAATGGTCTCGCCAAATCTAGACAACATAAGAATTAAAAAATGTTCCCTGGTGTGATGAAACTTGATTTCTGTTGCAATATTTGGATGGTAGGGCCAGAATGCATACACAACATGAAAAGCATCTGTTTTGTATCAGTGGTTTAGCCTGCTGGTATGGGGGAGAGTATCTTGGCCCACTTTAAGCACCTCAAAACCAAGATCATCATTTAACCATCACAGCCTACCTGAGGCTGTGGTGTATAGCTCATATCTCTCGGCTTATGTAGAATTTTGGATGTATTATTTTTGGTTCAGTGATGCCCAGACATTTACTAGAAGCTAAGTAAGTGACCTGATAAATGGTCTCAGCAGGATAGAGCTGCACCTGTTCATTGCAATGGCCAATAGCAATGTATGAAGAAACTGAACCATGCAACAGTATAAGCAAGGTATCTCTTATCTATTTCTTGGTTACTACTTCTACGAGCAAACATTTGTCTTCAAATCTTCTAATCTTCCTGCGTTGTCAAAATTTTAAATAATATAAACTGTAACTTTATCTCTTTCTACATTAAAATTCCACATGCCTGCCTAAAAGTTTGGAGAAAATAACATGCTCTGGTAACAGACTGCTGGTATTTTGTCAGTTATTTGCCTCAAGAAAAGAACCACATAGTGGTAAATAAGAAAACACTGGCAACAGGTAAACGTCTTTCACAGTAACTTACAACTTAAAGCTTATCATAGCCTTGAAACACTACAAGATGTATATCGAATTTGAGTTAAGAGGGTTCCAACTCTTAGCTTTTGTAGGAGTCATAAACAGTGCAGGGCCAGCATTGTTCGGAGAAGAGCTGATTGGTTAAAATAGTAAACAGTAAACTTCAGTGTCTATGAGGTGAAATTTCTTCTGCAGCCAAAGAATGTATTAGTATTGTTTACTGCTTCCACATCATCTCTGCATAATTCAAAACATTTTATCACATCTTCAATTCAAGGTTACCTGAAGGCAGGTTGGTATATAAAACATGTCATATAGCTTTATACTGTTTTCACAAGTAAGAAAACCATAAACAACCTCTATTCATTTATTTATTTATTTTGCAAGACTGCATAACTCTAAGAGTATCAGGAGACAGCAAATGTCTAAAAAGCACTTGAAATTAGGAGTTATCTATTGCAGCTCCTAAAACATTAAACTCCTTTTCTCAAAAAGAGAATCCTTTCAGGAAGAGGGTTTCTTACAGCGGTGTCCTGTGACTGCTTGTGCTTTTTTCAAGGGTTTTTTTTTCTCACTTTTCTTCAACACACGAAACACTAGTCATGCATTTAATTGTTTGTGAAACTCCTGATAATTAACATTGAGCACAGACTTCAGGGTTACCTAACAAGCCAGTTAAAATCAGCTGAAACGTACCTCAGAGGCACAAGCCTCGATTAAAATGCTACATCTGTATTCAGCACAATGGTTTCATTCATTGTAATGGAACAATGTAATCTGGAGTGAGAGAAGTGAAAGACAAACACTATGGATATACACAAATTTATCTGTCAAGAAAAATCTATGAAGCACTGCCAGAAGGGATGTTGCTCCTAAAAAACTCTTCCTCCCTTGAGTCCCCTCCTCCGAGATAATGAGGCGTCTAGCAAAGACTGTCTCCAAACATAGCATTCTGGGAAATACGCCTACGCGAAAGGGGCTCATAGGTCAATTCACTTACAGAGCTGAACCACCCTGAGCGGATCCAGCAGAGGTGAGAGGGAGACATGGATGCATGTCTTTAAATGACTGCCTGCAGGGGATGTGGGACCAAAAACAAGCCAAGCTGAGATACAAGTGAAACACGTGGAGAACAGATGGGCAGGGGGAACTTAAGCTGCATAATACTTCAAGTGTGTATCAGTACACACACACACACACACACTAAGACACGCATACAAAACCACAGAGCTCACAATACGATTCCTAGCCACCCATTCAAATGGTGCAAACCTTAAAGCGCATCTCTTTTAACTTTTAAGAACCAGCAGTAGAGATTATCAGCAAGCAGAAATCCAGCAAAATTAGTTTATCAAAGCTTCCTTTAAAGCCATGATTCTCAGTTAGTTTGCCAACTTTATGACTCCCTAATGGTTCTTCCAGCCCTCCTAAGAATCCACTTTCTTTTAATTCCACACTTTGCTTCACTGCTCATCTGTTTCGCAACTTTCCTCTGCACTACCTGATCCTCTTCAGCCTCTTGTGCTATTCCCCTCCCATCTCTCTTCTTAAGTTCTCCACAGAGGGCAGATCATTCATTACTTTGGCAGGAAACAATCTACCGAAGGTCTCATATAATGAATCTATCAGAGGGTTACTTACACACACACACGCACAACGTGCAAACACACATGAATGCCAGAAAATCAGCTGGAATCAGCTCATCACTTCTCTTGACTGAAACAACCCCAGTTCAGTTTGTACACCATGTGTCTTCCAATTAAAACATCAGACCATTTCACTGTTACAAAGGCAGACTGTGAACACAGGCTGATAACGGGCCTCATATAGTCTCTCATAAAACTTGGGGAAAAGTAATTCTTCCACCCTTTCCCTCTTGCTCAATATTTACAACACCATTAATGTATGACAGCACTTTTTCTCCTGAAATGTCAGTTTGTGCTTGGTTGATACAGAGTTTCATAGTATTCAAAATGACACAAGACATAGTAGGCCCTTAATCAAATGTTACAGAAAAGCAATTCTCTCCAAGGTGACCTGGTTTGCTTTGCACCAAGTCACAGTAATGAGCATTTTGAAGCCATAGCAGAGACAGGTAACAATCGTTCGTCTCTATATCCATCATCAACACTGCATTTGCCATAGTCAGACAGTCAGCATATTGAAGAGAAGAAATGACAAAGGGAAGAAGAAAGAACTCACAAAAGTGAAAAAGAAACAGAGCATGGTAAATAATATCCACAAATACCTAATTATAGCATACAAAAACGCAAACATAAAAACTCATTTCACATTCTGCAATTTTCTGTTTTTTCATTTATTTGCAGTTGACAGGAAAGACGCCACCACTCTCATTCTGAAATGAGCCTGAGGTTGTTTACTGAGTAAACACAGACAGAGTGAATTCCCTGTCATAAAGAATAATAGTCATTAGTTAACAAAGAAATAACCTAATCACACTGAGCTGCATTCAAGCCCGTTTTGATAAATACAACACCAGGGCTAAACTGCTGCAGTGACGCCAGTGCAATAATCATGGAGAAGCTCTTACCCAGACAGCAGATGAACATGACCTGGAATCTTTGAGATCCATTTGTCTTTCCTGCCGCTCTCTTGCTCACTGCTGATTCCTTATTGAATAAATGTTAAGTCGACCTAGGCAGCGATGACACATTGCAGTCTACAAAACAGGCCCTTAATTGAAACCTATTTATCACTTAGGATAGCTACGTTGTGGAGGATTCGAAGAAGAGTAGGAAGCCACGAAATTGAAGCAAAAGCAGAACTGAATGAAACATGAGTGGTTGTTATAATAACAGCTTTCACTGCTCCGATTACAAGCGCGAGGTTTAATAACCATAATTTTTTTCTTTAATGAGAATAAATTGTAGTATAAATTACACATTCATTCACAATTAGTTCATTTTCTGTTATTTCTTTTTAAAGTTAGACACCTCGAATGTTACGGTTTTGACAAACGATTGCAGGTGTACTGAAAGATATGACTGACATGTACGAGGGAACAAGTTACATTAAAGGGAGGGAACATGTTGCTGGTTACGTGACTGTTTGTATGTACAATATGTGTGTGGGCCTGCAGGTGAGCTGTTATGTGTCTTGATGTGAGCATTTATGTATTCTCCTGAAGTATACCTTGTGACATGGACCTGGAGTGTAATTAATCAGACGAGCCAGGAAGCACATCAATCACTGCTGTCTGTGACATGGCCATAAAATGCAGCACACACACACACACACACAACACACACACACACACACACACACACACACACACACACACACTGGGCAGTACTTCCCAGTAGGTTTCTAAGAACAGACCAAGCAGCCCAGGCATGAGTGCCTGCCTGTCCACCCATCATCTGTAGTACACATCAGTGTTTCAGGACTTACACTGCATAGTGAAAAATACAAGCTCCAAGTCTTGCTCTCTGTAAATGGTTTGAAAAAACAAAAACAAAACTAAAGATTTCCAGTGACCTTGTTAATTTACAACGTTAAGCTTGGGTGAATACAGATATATGCAGTTAGTTCAGTTCATTGTGCTTTACTGGCCTGGCGGATCTGATAAATATTTCAAAACAAAAAAACAAAATTGCAGATGTCCTCCTTTCATGCTACTTACAAAGCAGACACAATGTATTTATAAAATATCACCCTAAAAATATCCATAGTATCTAAGTACATGAATGTCCTGTCATGTTTAGTTCATGTCTTTTGTTGTAAAATATATACACGACATACGAAGTAACAAGCTAGCTCCCTGTGTCCTAATCAGAGCTCAGTAGGTAAGTGGCTGATTTTTTTATATAGTCGGATGATAATAGGTTGTGCTTTAGCTCACAGTAATATCACAAAGACGATGAGTTCAGAGGCTCGCATGTTCTTTTCCAGGAACTATTTTTGCAGCGCAATACACACGTGAGGGTCATGTATAGCAATTTGACATGGAAAGTGTTTTCCAGCTGTGTATAGAGCACATTTTAACACGTGAATATCTGAGCAAAGCACCAGATAGGCTCTTTGTAGTTTCTTTCATTTCAGGGGTCACACTACTATTGATTGCTTACACTGTACAACACCAAGATCGTGTATATGCTTACTGTGCTTAAAATAATATAGAATATCTGTTTTTCTGTGGTCTTTGAACTTGAACTACAAGTTTTCTTTCTTTCTTATGTTCATCTTGCACTTCCCCCTACTGTGGAGCCTCGGCCCCCCAGCTGTCCCCGTAACTTTAATGTCCTTAAAATACTTGTAAAAACGAATTGTTTGTTTGTCCAAAATGAGCACATAGCGTTTGTTTTCTTAGAAGAGATAATGATACAATAAATAAATTTAAAGTGTTTTTGTGGACATTTTGTTGGATTTACATATAGGGAGTTTTCACATACTTCACAGAAGAGGTATGTGCCACCCATGTAAAATTTTCTAGATCCACCACTGCTAAGCTGTCTTCTTTGAAATTTCTGTAGCGTTTGTGTGTGTGCAGGGCTGTCAGAACACAGCTGTGTTAAGTTGAAGCACTGGGCTTTCTGTTAGCATTAGGCACTGTACATAGACCTGACAGATAAGAAAATGAAAAGCTGTTGCTATGCACCAGAGGCGGGAAGTAATGAAGTCCAAATACTTTGTTACTGTATTAAAGTACAATCTTCGGGCATCTGTACCTTACTGGAATAGTTTTTTTTTTTCTGACAACTTTTTACTTTTACTCCCTAAATATTTAAACTAATATCTGTACTTTCTACTCCTTACATTTTATCAAACCGATTTAAGCCTTAACAGTAGCACATGAAAGGCAATCTTATTCGTTTATTAATCACCAGGGGATGTCGAATAAAAAGAGATCAAAGAGGCTCAGTGGTGTGCCATAGTCAGAGGTTATAGTGGGTTTTGTTTTCTTTTTTCTTCTGGCACAACACCAGAACGACTGGAGGTGTCCGTAAGTTGTGGTCACAGTACTTCAGCACAAATGAGGAGCGAACATGAAGGGAGGGACTTTTGTTAAGTGGTAGGTAATTCCAAATGCAATGTTTCTATCAGCTCAACAGACATCAGCAACAAACGCGCAAGTCCTCATGTTTTTAAACAATAACTTACAAAATGTTGTTGTACATGCTCAATGACAGTAAAAGGCTATTCAAAATAAGATACAGGGTCTGTACATGTGACATGTTTTTTCATATTGTGAAACATGCTGTAAAACAAACTGAGGTAGACAGTGTTATTTGCATGAGAAATACTCTGCAGTTTGTTTGCTGTACTGTGATGGCTTAAAGTAAAGGACTGTGTGAGTGGTGAACACTGGAAGTTTGGTATAAAGTTAGTAAATACAGAATGTTGTCAAGTTAGAGAATGGAAATTAGCCAGGACATCTCATGAAACATCTGCTCACATCTGGTTGAAGTCAGGTGTATAAATCCACAAAGAGCAGCACGTCAGCTCATCACAGCCTGTACATTCAGAAAATCTACTGGAGCTCTCAATAGAAATTATTGTGAGTTGTGCTTCTTCCCTCACATGCTGTAAGCCGCTTTAACATCTTTTGTACTAATTATAGCACAAATGGAGGATCTAGAGGCAAAGTCGCCCTATAGAATGTAGGCAACATTGTATACATTTCTTTTCATGTTCTACATAACTGATTCAAGCTCAATACATTTATTAAAATTACATTTTAGAATGAAATAAAATTTTTATTTGCATCTGCTGCGAATTAACCCTTATATTATTTTATTATTCCATTAATACTGTCATGGTCCTGGGTCGGTTCGACCCAGCATTTTGAGTTTCTTATGTTTTGGTTTATTTTTGCATTATGGATTATTTCTTATTCTCTGGTACTTTGATTATGATTATAAATATGTCTTATTCTTGATGAGGGATTAGTTCTTATGTTCATGGTATTTCTCGGGATTATGAGTTATATGCTGTTTACTTTGTGATACTGGGTTTATTATTGTATTAGTAGGTTTTGTTCAGTGTCAAGTCCGCCTCTCTGTCTAGCCCCTGTCTTGGTAAAGTGTGGTTTCCTGTTTTATTGTGAAGGTCTGTGTCTTATGTTAGTGTGTCCAGCTTCGCTCTCCCTGTCTCGTTAACCCTGATCTCTCCCAGCTGTGTCTCCCTCCTGTCCTCCATTCCCTGATTACCTCCCTGTGTATATTAGCCCTGTGTTTGCCCTTGCTCAGTGTTGCGTCGTACCCTCAGATCCTGCCTGTGTGTTCCAGTTAGTGTTTTCATGTTTGGTTTCTGTTTTGTTTGGTGCTAGCAATAAAGCTGAGGTTTTCAGTTACATTTCCATCTCTGAGTCCTGCACTTGGGTCCACATCTCCACCTGCCCGCACACAGAGCCCTGACAAATACACCATAAGGTTCAGTTAGCATTGCACAAAAATAGCTCCAAAGAGCTACTTTTTACTTTTTATACATTTCAAGGCTGTAACTTTTTCACTTTTACTTGAGTAAAGAATTTGAATCATTACTTTATTTTCAACAGTAGTAAATGTATTTCTACTTAAGTACAGAATTTCTACTTTTGCCAACTCTGCTATGCACAAATACTGTGCACCGCAAGTTTAAAATTATAAGATAAGTAATATAACAAAATATGTGCCAGCCCAGTTGTTTGTCATTTAAAATACAGCTTAGACTGATAAACTGAGACATCATAGCCTTTTAACTGTATTCTAAAAGTAGTGTATTACACAATCTACATAATCACCCATCATTGTAGCAAAAAGTTCTCCTCTGGCTGAAGGCAGGAAGCCTTGCATTCTTACACAAAAAGAAGAGGTGTCAAAAGTAAACAAAAGTGCTTTTTTACTACTTGATACAAGTAGAATTACATATACTTGTGTTAAAATCACTCAGATAAATTCTGAAGTATAAATTCTTCTTTAATTAAAAGTTTTTTGTTTTTTTAAAAAGTACAGGATCTGAAATTCAAAGTATGAAATAAAAAAGTAGCTCTTTGACAGACAATACTGTCAATTCACCAAACTATGGTATATTAACCTGTTCATTCTGCACTAAACTGCATTTTATTTGACACAAAGTTAATATATTTCTGTATATTTTGCATCGTGTTTGACAATACGAAGAAAAAAACTAACTTCTAACTAAAAAAAGAATGACATTATATGTAAACTTTACATTTCCAGTTTATTAAATGTCACTGAGCAATCCTTACCTTTAAATTATAACCTCTCCTCCTCCTCTCCTGTCTTATCTTTCTTACTATTCTTATTATTCTTTCTGTCCCTGGGAACTACAGCAGACACACTGTGTAACAAGCTGCACACAATGCAACTGATAGAAATGATGCATTTGAAATGACCTGACAGTGTTACTCCCTTTATGCTCATTTTAAGATTTTTTTTTCACACAATAGTACAACTTGTAATTGTTTGCCACAAAAAGTCGTTTCAGGAAATACCTCGATTTGGTAACTAGGACATGAAATGAGAGCCATTAACATGAAATGGAAACAACTTGGCAGTAAACCTGTGGTCAATTTAGATTAGACTAACAATCTGGGGTATAAGAAGATGGAACATATATTGTGATAATCACACCACTAAGATTTTTAACCATTAACTACTAACACTGCGGTCACTCCCATATATTTCCACAGGACTGACATATTTAGAAGAAAAGACTGAATCAAATGATGATCTCCAAATTCTCTTGTTAGACAATGACAATAAATAAATAAATACTAAATACTAAATACTAGTAATTTTGCAGCTGTCAAGGTATAAAAACTCACACCTTTATCTTTTTATTGTATGGATTTTGTGCCGAGGTAATAACCAGTATACATCCATCCAACTTCAATCTGTGGTCTTATCAGCCAGAATAACTACAGGCGTGCGGGGCCTTTAATGTCCAAATTTGCCAGCCTTCTTAGTGAGTCAATAAAGACCCTCCTTGGAGGTTTGCTCAGGCAGAGCCACTGGCATCCTGACATATTACTCCACCACTAACAGAGTCTCGGGAAAAGATTGGTGTTTCACAATAACCCAGTAGTGGACTGTTGACAGACTTACTACAAGGTAACAGGGAACTGGTTTTATATTGCAAAAGTGCAATTTCTTGTAGGCTCTTACCACCTTTCCATCTCATAGAAAATATCTAAGCATATTCCTCAGGGCGTAAGTAAATAAAATTTAAGACTTTTGGGACCATTTTAACTGTCCTAACTATTATTATTAGATCAATAACTACTTAACTGAAGACCAAACTTTTAAAAGCAATACACATTAAGAGTAAAAACTAGTTTAACAGTACAGTAACAAATGTTATTGTTACTGTTTAAACAATATTCACTGTCCCACGTTTGCGCACATTTGACAGACAGGACATTTGCCTTCATAAGCATTTCAGGACACCTGTTATCATTAACCATGTTTATGTATATAAAACCTGCCTTAAATGGTTAGTATAACTGTATAGCACAGCCTTAATGATCCTTTCACATTGTGAAGAGGGAGTAAAAATAGCTACATTGTGTTGAAAACTGTCACTGATCTGACTTCTAAACATCTATACCTATCTAATAGAAGATTTAATGCTTTTTAAAGGTCCCACATTAGTAAATCTTTATTTTAATACTTTTTAAAGAACACACATTGTAGGAAGGTTGAAGTGTGGTGAGAAAAATGTAGCTACTCAGTACTGGTTACTATTATGTGCTTGTATTTTGCTGTTACTTAAGAAAAATAAAGAGAAGGAGAATCCAGTCATGTCACTTAAAGTCCTCAAGCCAGTAAAGTCCTCAAGCCAAGCATTTATGTATTTGTCTGCTGTATGAAGGGTGACTAATCCTCTTTTAGCCTTTGGAGAGGGCAAAGCTTTAATGATGGGTTTTGCAATTTCCTTCTCTTCACAAGCCCACAAGGGGCCTATGCTGCTGGTCCATCTATGAACGGTGAAAAACAGGGGTCAGGATTCAGGACCACTTCTGAATCTGTTGAAAGCTGACCGTTGTCTGCTTAGGAGGTTAATGGCAGGTAGCTGTTGAGTAGGCTATGAAAACAGATCTTTGGCTGTTTGGGACACAACTGGACTTTTTCCCCAGTAGAGTGAGTACGGAAGTCAGTGGCGTTATCTTTCTGATTGGTCAGCTATTGAAAGCACAACAAATAACTTGGATTGATTTAGTTTTTAGACCCACATCTAGCTAGTAAGTGTTATGCAGTTTTAGCTCAAACCATTTTTTACTTGACAAAAAGAAAAATGGACCAAATTGGAGCCCAAAAGCATGATGTGAAGATTCCTAGCATAATACAAGACCTAATTATAACTATTGTAGAAAATAGTCATGGTAGCTTCTAAGGATAAAATTTATACTAACTAAAGATTTATACTAACTCATACAGCAGCTTATCAGTGATAAACACTGCTATACTATAATGATGTGGAATTTGGAGCAGTAAAAAGGATGCATCACAAACAGCAGCATAAAACAGCATTTGCAGTGCTCTATGAGAAGAGATTACAGTGGATTATTGCAACAGATGTAACTATAAACACCTTTGGTTTCTTATAGCTCTTGTAGCTGAACATGATCAGTGTGTCCAGCATCTGGTGTTCATATATCAAGTACCCACTGAACAGACACACAAACACACACAGGCAAGCTACTTGGAGAGACAGTGAAAGACACCAACAAGCTCAGATAAACAAACGTCAGAACACAAACATGACAGAGGACAAATGAGATACACTACATCGATACTTAAACACACACCCCCACCCCGCACACACAGAGAGGAGATGTCCTTCACGTAGGACCTCAGCAGGTGGAACGCCCCCTGACGTCTGCCAGCCATTCCCTCTGCAGTATCCTGTCTGGTCCCAGCACATCTGATTACCTCTGTCTGCCCCCATGTCCATCCCTATGTTCTTGGCTGATTTCTTTCAACCCCTCTGTATCTTTCCTTCTCTTTCTCCCCCTGTCCGCTTTCTCAGCCTGTAGCTAAATCTGTCTTTGCACCTGTCTGCTTGCTTCCCTCCAAGTCCTCTGTGCACAGTCAACGCTTCTTTACAAAAGATCCCACTGTTTAGCTATATGCAACAACTGGTACGATCCACTCCCGCTTGGGATTAAGCTGATAAATTTAAATTGCATGGTATGGTATAGATAGACATAATTGGAAAGATTAACTAGCGTGGCCCTCATTGTCATGCATGGCTAAAGATTCCATAGGACAACAGATTGTGTTTGTGTGTCACCCTTGCTGTCCATCTGTCTGCTTCAGTCCTGCTCCTTCTGTACATCTTTTCTCATCATTGTCATTTCTTTCCTTTCTGATCAGACAGTCTATGTTCCCGTCTCCCTGGCTAGATGACTGTCATTTCCTTCTGCCATATCTGTCTTTCTCACACACTGTCCCTATCTGTTAATAAGGCCATTAGTTGTCCAACATGTTGGCTGTCTCATCATCCGACTCGACAGCTCATGTAGCAGGAGACACAAAGTGAGGTGATATCCATGTCCTTTATACACTAACACAAATACAGACACATACAGTCACATATAATTTGCTAAAAATACTGATACACCAGTTTTCTAGCTTAGGTGGTGTCTATATATACAGGAACATTATTTATTGATTATATTCTTATATTATATAATTATAGTCTTTCTTATGACTCCTTACAAAATCATCTAGTGATTAATATAATAGCTAAGCTATTTCCTTGAGCAACTGACATGTTATACCAATTTCAGCATTAGTTGTTGTAACTTAGAACTCAGTCGTGCTACTAAGTTTGTTAAAAGATGTTTGCTGAAGTTAGAATAACATAAACTGCTTAAGGGCCTATTATCTCATGAATGGGGAGTACAAAATGACGTCACAGTTGCTGGCATGAGCTGCTCCTTGGTGTGTGTTCATCTGTTCGTGAACTTCACAGTTTTTGCAACCTGCATGTGTGGTGCAGCTGAGTTAAAGACAAGTTTGCAGTCGTGTCAGTTTTTTCCTGGCATTTCAATGTCTGTGCAAAGATTCTCAAAGATTCAAAGACTGTACTGGAGATGTTGCAACAGCTTGAAAAGATGAGACATTCTGGACAGAAATGATTCCAGTTGATGATTCCTGACTTCTTCTACATCTATGCCAGCTGTTATGTGAAGGTTTTCTCTGAGTGGAAACATCTGATAGAAGCTATTTCTCAGAAGAATTCTGCAGCACGTCTGGTCTACCCCTGATAATCGGGTGGTGACGTCACAGTTGGCTCACAGCAATACAAATGTAGCAACCCTAAAGTCACTTTTATGTCGACCTTGCCTGCAACTTGCTTAAGTAATTGATTAATTAAGCCACAGTATAATCTGAAGATGAAAAGTAAGGAAAAATACAAATAATAGTCTGAACTATATTTGGACAGCAAGGAAGGTTTAGTGTGAGGAATTTAATGTGCGGCAGACGGATTTAAAAAAATGCTCTAAAAAGGATTTATGTTTATGTTCTGTGTAAACTTGAATTAAACACAACAAAATCAAACAAAAAGTAACAACAAAAAAAGAGACCCCAAACTGCTGCCAAAACCCCATCATAGCGATGCTTTTCGTCTTCCCAGAAAATTGAAGTATCTTTATTTTTCTTCCAAAAAAATGTGAAGCACGTACGATTTTACAATTATTTAGTTTACATGTTTTTTTACTCATTACATAATCTAGTATTTTTTGTATTAATACCTTCACTAACTCTAATTGCAGGAGTAAAGAAGAACAAATCAAGAATAAAAATCGTTTTAAAGCAAAATCTTCAGAGTTCATTCTGGTTTCAATCTGTTAAACACTACACTTAAGAGCTAATTTACACAGAAATACGTGGTGTAGTGGGCCATACTGAGTATTGATTTTTACAGCAAATTCAGTTCATATTACTCAATATTAAATGCAGGTCTGGCGTTCAGCATGAAATAGCAAACATTCAAAAAGATGGGAGGTATGTTGACCTTCTTCCAAAGCTTCTGGCTCTCTCTTCTTTTGCTTAATGTTGCTTTTCCCGTATTTGTCAAGTGTCACTTTCTTCTCTGTGCTGTCTCATTGTCTTTTCTCTCTTATCCGTATGTCTTTTATTCCATCTTCCCTTTGTCATTTCATTCCATCACAATCTCCTCCCCTGTCCACCTAATCTCATCTCCTCACTAGCTCCCATCTTGCATTCTCTCTCTCTCTCCCTCTCTGCTGTCTTTCAAGTCAGTTATTCCAGGACAGTGAATGAGAGATGGGGGTCAGCCTGTTGATGCTGGTGTCAGTGAAATCTTATCAGCTGACTGCAGCTTTAGAAAGAGAATTCACCACAGAACACCTGTAATATTGCTTCTCCAACAACACATTCAAGAAAGTGAGAGATCAGCCTCAAATCTACATCTATGTCTTAGTCCTGTCACTTTCTGAAGATTTATGCAGTAGCCTGTTCACCTCTATCCATGACTTTTCATGGATAACAATTTAAATTTCCATGATTATATAGTCAACATCTAAAAGTCAAACATCCTGCTGGCTGGCATCATCTAACATGTGCCACATAATGTGTGTCCCATCACTAAAATACCAGCAGCCTAAATCTGTTATGGTCTTCTGCTGCTCTAGCCCTTCCACTATAACATTAAATATTGCAGACATTTAACAGTTTTAACACATTCATGCCAAACATTGTCCTCCAACCCCCATTTATAAAGATGTTCTACTTTCAGTGCTGTTAGTGCTTTGTTCTTTTGCACAAATGCCCACTCTCAGTGGTTTCTGTGAGTATAGTTCACATATGTCGCCTCAATAAAAGCTTATTGATTATCTTCCCTTTCCTTTCTGCCTCAGCTGTTTCAAATAATTTCACCAGTTTTAGCGATTTTGAAGCTCTAGGCAACATTACAATGTAATATTTACAAATAATTTATTGAGTTACTACTGTTGTGGCACATATGTAAATGTGTTAAATTATCTCACTTTGGGGATGCTCATATTGATCCCTTTTTCATTTGGTAACCCTAACTCCTTCAACCAGCTGCACACAACAAACAAAGCCTCCAGTTCTGCTGTTAGTGTCATAAAATTTCCCATTGCAGTGCATGACTATAACATTGGTGTCCTTTTCAAGTTCATCTTCAGCAACTTAAGCACATATATTGTGCCTTTTGTGCATGCAGTAGGACAAACATTACGATTTAACACTGATTTATCGACATCAAAATGTCTGTTTTCTACCTTGTGCCACTGCTGACATAAACATAAATCGTGGTGTAAATCAACACTCCTCATTACAGGCTTTCTGTTTGTGTCCTGCAACAGTCTGTTTGCGGTCTCCTCCCACCATCATCTGGTTACTGTGGTTAACACTTCATGAAGGATACTTCTAAAAATATTTTACATGCAAAAATAAAACATTTTTTACTTCTTTTCAGCAGCCTGTCACTGGTGATTCCCCATCTGGCTGCTAACTGGCCTGCCTCAAATATTTTAACAGGAAGATATGCTAGAACAAGAGATCTTAAGCTTAAAGATTCCTCTCAGAACATGATAGTGTCATTCTTAGGAATGATCAAATAACTTGACTCATATGTGCACTATAACCACAAGTTACTTTGTGTTTCAAGCTGCAAGAAATGTCAAAATGCAATGAATTGTCTGTTATTTAGATATTTGGACTACTTGGACATGCTTTAAGGATGAACACATACACTCCCTTTTCACTTCATTAGTTACATCTTACTAGTGCTGGGTCAGACTGTCTTTTGCCTTCAACACTGCCTTAATTCTCAGTGACACAGATTGAACAAAGTTCTGGAAATATTCCTGAGATTTTGGTCCATATCGACATGACAGCATCACATAGTTGATGCAGATTTGACAGCTGCATATCCCAAGAGGTGCCCTCTTGGATTGAGTACAATGTCATATTCAAGCAATCAGTTTGTGATAATTTGAGCCTCGTGATGTGGTGCACTATCCTGCTGGAAGCAGCCATCAGAAGCTGGGTACACTGTTATCAGAAAGGAATCTATATGATAAACAACACTACTCAGATAGTTTGTGATTTTTAAATGATGCTCAGATGGAAGCAAAATATCCCCCAGACAATTACACCACCAGCAGCCTGAACCATTGATGCAAGGCAGGATTGATCCATTATTTCATGTCATTATTACCAAATTCTGATCCTCCCACAAGAATGCTGCAGAAAACATTGCTTACAATACAAAATATCTCTAATTTTTTATTGTCCAAATTTGGCAAACCTGTGTCAATTGTAATCAGTTTTCTGTATATAGGCAAGAGAAGTGGCCTTAGTAAGCCACTCTGCTTTAAAATTCAACAAGTCGTGCACTCAGTCAACCAAGGTATGCCCTTCTGGGTTGGTATGTTGATTAATATGGTTGATTATTGTTGCCTTTCTATCAGTTTGAAGCATTCTCCTCTGACCTCTTGCATTAACAATCCTGAGAACTGCTGCTTACCTGCACTTTTCTGGACCATTGTATATAAACACTAGAGACTGTTGTATGGGAAAATCACAGCAACCATACCACATTCACTTAATCACCCTTCTCCTCCATTCTGATGCTTGGGTTGAACTTCAGCAGGTCATCTTGAACTTCAGCATGCCAAAACGCACTGAGTTGATTCCATGTTTCTGATTAGAAATTTGGATTACAGAGCAGCTGAATAATGCACTTAATGTATGAGTTAGTGTGAGTGATCTTGGGAAATAAAACTAAATAGAAATGCAGCTGCAAATACAGATTACTAATAAAAAAAGATTTTCAAAAGAGATATATTTTTTATCTAATGTATTTTTATCAGTTGGACAAGTACACACAGCAATAGTTACACAATCGTGTTACTTAAACATCCTCTACAGAGAAAATAACAAAGTACAGTATAATAAGAAGGGCACCTCAGTAGTTATAATTAGAGCTATTTGTATCTATTAGATCTATTTTTCTTTAGATAACTTTGAAATATATTGTAATATTTAATTTAGTTTAGTTAGTTACTGTTCTAACTGTCTTGGAGCAACTATGATCACATCATTTCCTCAGGGATTTATGACCTATTATGATTATGATTCTATTTCTTCAGGTTCAGTAGATTAATTAAAATGTTTCTCATTTAAAATAAAGTTAAAAAGTGCATATCTGCCATCACTAAATTCTGTGGTTGTTTCCATTTTGTTTTCATATCAAAAGCAAGTCTGCAGCATAGTTCAGCTGACAGCTTCCATACTGCCCTCAACTAACACAATTAAACAAGCAGGAACGTGTTTGTTTGTACTACACCAGACAAGTTTGGAGCTTCGTTTTAATTAGATGTTTGCATTACTGAAGAGGGTTACCTAACACAGTTGTAACTGCATTTTCAAAGTTCCACTTTTGCTTTCCTATTTGCTTTGAACACATAATGCAAATGCTTTATCAAAGGAGTTCAAACTCAAAGCTTCCTAAACTTTAAAAAAAAAGAGAGAAAATGCAACAAAAGACTTTTAGCTAGGATTAAATGTGAGCAGTGATATTTTTAATGAGGTAAACACATAGCCTCCAAGTTGCCTTTGGCTTTTTAATTCTCAATCTAAGCTTATCATCACTACCGGTAGCTACTTTAAAAACATACTCAGACCACATGGTTTTGGATCTTTGCCACCCTGGTTTAGGTAGGAACATATTTAGACAAGTAAAACAAACTCTTTAAGATTCAGATTTAAGACACTGTGTATTGTCAAATTTTCCATTAAGAGAAAATTAACTCTCTTTCTCTATAAGTGGCCCCAGCGCCACAGTTCCTTGGAGAGCAGAACCGAACAGGTTCAAATAGTCCCACTGCTGCTCGAGTCCTGCTGTTATTACAGTGACACATTTTAATGGTGATATTTTCTAGGCATTATCCTTTTATCCTGTCTGTCCCATAGCAGGACATTCTTCATCAAAATAGTCCCTTGTTCTCTGTGTCTCTTTAAACATTCCCTCTCTCTATTTTGATCTCAAGCTTCCCTTTCTCCTCTCTCTTCGACATCTCTCCAGAGACAAGCGACAGACTGTAATGGAATTTTTCTGTCGTCAATCTACAGAGAGGTGATGCATGGCTCCAATTTCCCTAGCTGGAGCAAACCTGCACAGCCGAATCACTGCTGGATCTGGTGATGGTGCAAGGATGGCCTTGAGACCCCAGAGATATAGTACAGGTAAGAACTACAATGTGAGCGAGAAAAGATAAAAAGGAAAGAAAGAATATATTAGAAGAGGGAGAGAAGAGAAAGCAAAGAAGTGAATAAAAGGAACAGTCTGAAGGACGCTGAAAGAGAAAGACGCGCTAATATACCGCATAAATCAAAACAATGCCACAAAAAAAATGTGTGAACTGTCTC
Source organism: Copadichromis virginalis (assembly GCF_057382275.1). Lineage (NCBI taxonomy): Eukaryota > Metazoa > Chordata > Actinopteri > Cichliformes > Cichlidae > Copadichromis > Copadichromis virginalis. Next base: position 35,804,252 of record NC_140622.1, read on the forward strand.
ACTCCCCCACATACCCCACAGCTCACATAAAAGCATAAAGGCAAACACACGCAGAGGAACACTTTCTCATCAAAGTCTAAGCAAGACATGCTTTCTATTATCAGCACCGCTGAGCCAGTGGCGCATTGAGTTTATACCTGTTCCTCACTTTGTTTTCTTCTGGCTTTACAATTACCCCTCTCTCCAACAAAACTTAACTCCACCAGGCAAGAAAAAGGCCTCAATTTAATGGACCAGCAGCTTGTGAGCCAAGATTAACACTAAACTGGACATAGAAATAACAAAACAACTGTTTAAAGAGTGTGGGAGTAAAAGAGCAAGGGAGGAACGAGGAGGTGAAGTGGATTGGCCACCTGTGGGTTACTATTACCTCTACTAACAGAGAGACCCTTTATTAGCCTGTCACTGTGACTGATTGACCAAACTTCTTAGAAGCGTATACTCCTCTGTACTCAGAACAACACTTAACACGGCACCGACCACTAAAGAGTCAAGGCAGAATTCCCCAGAAACGGTCATAGACAAGACCATCTGAAGGGCATGCTGAGTTAGAGGCAACATCTCCAGATTTTTTAATAGTTTCATTCCCTTCTCTTTTCACGTTTGGATGATATCTGGTGAAGTGTGTTGTAACAAATAGGTCAAGACATTGGGTCACAGTGACAAGCTGCAAAAGAGCAAGTCCCTAACAGAGGACAATAATTTGAACAGCACAATGTCTGGAGGCCCGTGATTCCACAAAAAAGATTTGAAATTCACAAGAAAACTAAACATTTTTCTTGGAGTGCTTGAAGAGCAATTTTCATGAGCAAAAAGTGCCTGAGGAAGGAAAAAGACACACATAGTGGGGAGGGAGAGTGAAAGAATCTGTAAGGAGGGTAGAGGTAACAAGGCTGAGGAAAACATGGTGGAAATTATTCATGAATTAAACTGACACAAATTTAACTGGGACATTCAGGATTTCAAATAACCAATCCATTATGTATAGGGTTGTTGGAAAGACACCTCCCAGGATGGAGTAGGCAGTTCTACTCACTAAGCACAAATTGAAATTATACTCCCTACAGTAAAAAATAGTGGACCAGTGTTTCCCTCCCTATGATGCTAATACGGTAGAAAACTACAAAGCAATATCCTCCATTCTCTGTTGGGCAATAGTGGACCATTAATTTGTAGGAAGGTGTCCTTCTTAATTTTAAGAGCACCAATTTATTACACTTGAGGTTATGCAAGGTCTGTCTACTTATTGCCAAACATTCAAGGGGAAAGTAAAATGGACGCATTACACTGTTAACATCGTTTGAGTAGCCAGTCTGTCCACTAAAAGAGGGAGTGCTCTACAGCTATACTACTTTATTAGTTCCCTGGCACTAATGTTAGTTATCCTAATTTCTATTAAGCCAGTGTTAAGTGTGTCTCTCTAACAAGAATGTCTTGATTTCCCTTTGAGTCTAAGTTTTAAATGAAATAAATGACAGAAGCCGTTGTTTGTCACTGCCTTACAAAATGAACCGATTGAGGATTTTCTGCTCTGGCAAACCTGTCTCCTTGATTTCTGCACCTCTAATTTGTTTCTTCTGAAATGTTTTATAATTAATCTCAGTGTGCTCAGTGTCCCGTATTTTCTCTAGTGTTTGGAAAAACATCCCTCTCAATTTCCCATTCTGTGCTAGGCTGACCCACTGCCACTAACAGCGTCTCTCTCCTCCTCTCTCTGTGTTTTGTGAGTGTGTGTGTGTGTCTTACAGTAGAAGTAGAGACAGGTGTGTTGGAACTAGAGAAGCTCCCCAGCAGCTGCACTTTATTCAGCCATCAAGTCTCTTCAAATAACCAGCCCTGCCAGTTTCACTCTGCCAGAATGTGGTTTCTACTACGACTCAGTGTAACAGCGTTTGAGTTGCTTGCTCTTTGCTACTTAGCATTCTGACGTACCTTTTTCTTTTTCAGTCCCTTCTACTCCCGCACCTGTCTCCAGCTTCAAGCTGATCAGCTATCCCTGCTACCAGCCATTATCCATAAATTTAAAGACTACAAATCCTGCATGTTGTAATTAACTAATTAATTAATTAACTTGCTCCCTTCAAGTACTAGTTAGAACCTCATTATAACTATAGAGTGATATAACAGGATCTGGAAAAACTGCAAATATACAAGTCAATGTTGACATGACAGCCTGCAGATTCTCCAGATCTGTCAGCTTGACCTTCATTCAGCAACACTATTTTGAAAGTAATGTAAGCAGTCTTTGTTGTTATGGCCTAATGAGTGCCACAAAATATCCTTGATCATTGCTGTAAGACCAGCAGCCCTAATCAGGCATAGTCTTCTGCAGCAGTCACGCGTCCACTACAAAGTTCAACACTCTGTGCCATCAGAAATGCTCTCCAACATTGTAATAACATATCTGAAAAACTATGACATCCAATGTAGATAAACAAGTTTGGTTCACTATATCTGCCTTCAGAACTGTTGCTAACAGTTTTTTTTCCTGTGCATCATGCTCCGCCATCTGACATCCTTCTCATTGATGTCTTTTAGATCTTTGCTTGGCTTCCCAAAAGCATCTTAAAGCTAAGATCAATGCGAAATCCAATTTACAAGCACTCTTAAGCTAAAGAGTCAAGACGCTCTAAAAACACGTGTTAGGAGGGTACATTTACGCCAGAGATGGATATTGCTAAGTTTTTACTGATACTAGTGAATTTATAAATCCTGTTTTAAGGTCAAATTGTTCAGTGAATTCTTTATTTATTCCCTCTTGCAACTTTTTCCTTAAGGACGAATCTGAACACATTGTGGAAACAGAGTAGAAAAAAGTCATTAGTGCAAAAGCTCCACCTCCATTTTCAGTACACCAATACGCCAGCACTGACAAACAGGATGAACTCATTCTCAATCCACTCAGTGTAAATTATTCTGAAATGAGTTACTCATCCACACAAGCACCTTTTCAGAAACAATACCCATCCATATGTACAGTGGGTATGCCTCCTCTGCACAGAGGCATTTATAGCATGAGAAAATACAGAATGTACCTGTACACTTGCCAACACAGTCAGTCATGCCTTTAATTATTTATCCATTATCCATGTATGTCTTTTTGATTTTGTTTTAGGAGAGATTTGTGCAGCTGATAGCTGAAGCAGTAAATTTATAGTGCCTAAGTTTGAGTTCCTGACTGTTCAGACTCAAACGCCATCCCAGAGCTTTCAATCTAAAACAAGGTCAGCTATTATTAATTATTAATAATATTAATAATCTCATCTGTCTATGTTGTATACACCCTGGTCTCTTCCCCCATTGCTTTTTTCCTCCTTTGAATCCTTTCTCACCATCATCTAATTTCCACAGGGATGTTGTTGTTGTTGTGGTGGTGGTGCTGATGGTCGCTAAGCAACAGCAGGACTGTTGAATGAAACTAATCATTATATGTTGAGGAGGCAAAAACAAAAGAGCACAAATCTCTTGACCAGCATGAGCAGAGGTGGCAAAGCTTAAAAATGCACCAGCTATCGTCCACACAAGAGTGACAAACAAGAATGGAAAAATAGACTTTTTGTGCTTCTCCTACTCTGTCAGGTATTTAGTAAAATGCCATTTAAACTGTAAAATGCATAATATTTTTGTTTTGATTGTTTTTGCTTTGATTACTTGCACAAATAGTGTGTATGGCCAGCAGATGCAGATCATTAAGCAGAAGCACTGAACCGCATAACCTTGGGGGTAATTCAAACAGTAGCAATGTTTGACACAAATTTCACTTTTGTTTTCTTCCATTAGTTGATGGTGTTGCTCCTGCCTGTTTTTGCTATTCCATACAAGAGTTAGACCACCCCAGCCACAAGCAGAAATCTGGATCTGTCTAGGTTACATCTGCTATCCTCAGCGTCCTTGACCTGTTATGAGACAACCCAGTATTATGGCAAAACGTGAAGTAGTTGCATTACCAGCAGAGGGAGATCATATATTCAAAGCAGGGGTCTCAAACTGGTGGCCCAGGGGCCACTTGCAGCCCACGTCACCCCTACTTGCGACAATGTTAAGATAAGTTTTTAAAAAAAAAATTATTTCGTTAAATACGAACAATATTATAGCAGTAGTGCTGCCCCGGGTCAGCAGATCATCAGCTATCCGTCATTTATATTTAGCAACATTTAACCAAACTTTAAAAAGTTCAGTTTAAACTTAAATTGACCAGTATGACAAGAAGTACTTGAAATGCTGACTTATTTTATTAGTACAGATGTGCTTTCATCTCAGTTGTCATTCTTTTTTTTCTTTTTTTTAAAGCTTATTAGAGGTTTTTAGAGGCATTTCGGTAAAGATTATCTTTTTGGCAGATGATCCTGTATTACTGTCCAAACAATTCCCTGTGGGGCTCTTCAGATGATCAGGTATTTGTCAGATCTAATATTTTCATTCACAGACAGAAATCTATTCCATTCCTCTTATCCCAAATTATGTGTTGTATTTGCACACCCATAGACACACCTTTGTTTCCTCTTTATCAAAGCTTCAATTGAGTGAGCAACACAAGATATCGGAATGTATTCTATTCCTCAATGGTTTCTAAATTTAAGAATTCACCATACTTGAGTGCCCACATATACAGACAGACAGACACACAAACATCTACATAAACTCCAAGAATTCATCCTATTTTGCAACTGTAAGTGAAAAGTAATGTTTGAAAAAGTCTTCTCTTGGTCACGAGCAAGGTCAGTTTAAAACTCAAACTTTTTTTGTCCTCGCTAGAGAATAAAGGAAGTTTCGAAACTCAGCCTGCAGCAAGAGTAGACATGCAAGTTTTCAATAAGACCAGACTTACAATGACCGGCGCCGCATACCTGCATGTGCAAAAACAAAAAAATACACAGACAGGCAAGCACGCATGCTTAGTAGTGGCCATCTGGCCCCTGATGGTTCGTCTGGATATATTCCCCAGTTTCTTTTTTTTTTTTTTTAATAAATAGGACAGGGGGAATGAATGAGAGAAAGAGGGGGAGAGAAAGAAATAAAACCAAAGGGGAGAAGAGACGGTGAGAAGGGGGGGGAAGAGAGAGAGAAAAAAAAAAAAGAACTCCTGGGTCACCTGTATGGAGAAAAAAAAACAAACAAACAAAAAAAACAAACAGAGGAGACAGCAAACAACAAAGAGTAACATAATAATAGAGAAAACAAAGCACCATCACAATAAACTAGCTAGTCATAGATATCAATATTTACTAAATAATAAACGATATTGTGCAGCACGCAAGATAGACAGCGCACAGTGTGCTTTGAGGCAGCAGCCAAGAAAGCTTTAGTCCGCGTCTGTGAATACCCATGTGTGCATACCTGTGTGGATCAGCATGCTTGCATTCCAAAGGTTTCTCCATGTAATGATCTGCTAGGGAGTGTGGGGGGGCCACAGCCCCGTCCTCCAGGGTGTGAAGCGGGTATGGAGGAGATCAAAACTCCAGACATCCAGAGGCCCCCAGAACACAAGAGACCAAGGAAGACCAACAGAGGGGCAGCCGCGCCACTGTTCCAGTAAGAGCTGAGGAGAGTCCCAGATGAGGGCTCGCCCAGCAGCCGCGGAGCAGAAGTCAGGGGGAGTTGCAGTGACGCGCCCGTGAGCTCCGCCGGCCCCCAGCTGTGCCTGAGTGACCGAGCCCCAGGCCGAGAGGCCGGGGGCACCCCACCTCCAAAGGGGCCCGAGCGAGCCCCAGGCCCCAGGCCCCGACAAGCGGCCGCCAAGGAGTGAGCCGGTGTGTACCCGGACGCCCACCCCCAGACACAAAGAACCACCAACACACCGACACCTGAGGGAGTCCGCCACCGGCAGGGGAAGTGGTGGTGGGTGGAGATAGGCCTCCAAACCTTGGAGGGCCTGAGGTGTCCCCAGAGAGGTGGCGTCTGATACCCAACCTGACATATAGACACAGACATACAGGCACACACAGACACAAACATCCATTCCCACCCTCATGCTCTCATATGCACTCACTCCACACTCAACCAACGTTTTCAGTGTTCAGCACCTCCTTCTCTTTTGCATCCCTCTTTCAAGTTTTAATAAGATAACTTTCACCATTTCCCCCGCTCACATTATTTATTAATTTTTTTCTTTTATATTTAATCTCTGCCGTCGGGACACTAGTTCAGTCTGTCAAGTGAGACTGAGTGAAGGAAAGAAAGAGAGAGAGACAGACAGACAGAAGAGAGGGGCTCAGTGATCCCTGTCCTGTGCAATCTTCTGCGCTTTAATGAAGTCCAATCTGTGAACACACTGTGGTTGCATACCCTAAGGCAATCATCGCCTGTCTGCGACACAGAGGAACACATAATAAGGGAACAGCTCGACTGGTGGAAGGATTGAGAAAGCCTGATGCCTTTGAAACATACCATGAAAGAAAGTCGACTTGTTTCATATTCTTTTGTGTGATCAAACAGAGTACGTCTTAAAGGTGAGAACTCGCTCCGAGTTCAACACAAACGAAGGCTGGTAGTTATTCGCTATCTAATGGTTCATCTGCTGTAGGTGAGCGATTTAAGGTGTGCTACAATTTCGCACACAAAACCGTATGTAGAGCTTCCACACGACTCACTGGAGGCCTGGTGAATTGTTATGCAGGTTTAACCTCCGGGGCAGAAAATCCCCATAGACACCGTTTCAAAATTAAACCCTTAAACTTTATAACAGAAGTAAACATGTTTGGTACAAGAAGCAGTTTGGGGCTCTATAGCTCCCTTTGTGATTCCTTGTTAATCAAGGAATTTACTTGTACTTTCTTTCTTTACATATACACATGCATACATGTGTATATATATATATACATATATATATACATATATATATATATGCATACATATATGTATATATATGTATATATATATATATATATATGTATATATATGTATATGTACGGTATATATATGTATATGTGTATATATATATATATATATATTAGGGGTGCAACGATATTCGTATCGATATTGAACCGTTCGATACAGTGCTTTCGGTTCGGTACGCATATGTATCGAACAATACAACATTTGTAATTTATTTTATCAATTTTCCTTCTGACGATGCTGTCTGTGTTGAGCGCTCAGTGAATCTGTGTTCGACTACTCCGCCTAGGCTGCACTGTCGAGCGCAGATCCACTGAGCGCTCAACACAGACAGCATAGTCAGAAGGAAGAGCGCAGGGCAAGCTAGCGAGACAGAAGTTAAGCTCTACTTGCAACAGGCAAATTGAACCTCATTCAGATCTGGCGTTTGGAATTATTTTGGTTTTCATGTGACGTATGACCCTGAAGGTAAGCGAGTCATGGACTAAAGTAAAACAGTATGTTGGATGTGCCATGCAATGCTCAATTACATTGGTGTGAACTAGTGTGTTAGCGCAGTTAGCTCGTTAACGTGTTGGCCGTCTAGCCCCATGCACGGAGCGATCGGCGGTAGCTCGTTAACGGAGATTTGCCGTGTTGTGGCGTTAAGGTCATTTCAACGAGATTAACCTGAAAGCACCAGTGGGAACACAACGAATATGACTGCACATTTACGCCGACATCATCCTAGTGCAAAGACAAGTGGAAGCAGACAAAAAAAAGCAAGCATGCTACTAACTTTAGCCGAGTCATTTAGACAGCTGTTAGCACATGATTCTCCTTATGCTGCTGAGAATATAGCCCAGAAGAAGCGGATAGTATAGCTTTTATTTTGGAAAGAGACATTTCTCTGTAATAAACTCTCTTTTCCAAAGATGAGTGATTCCTCAATCAGATACAGGGCTCGCAATATCGCTAGCCCGACGTCCTGGAGCTAGCGATTTTTTTCAGTCGGGCTACCAAAATCTTTCTCTTCCCTGCCCGTCGGGCTATTGTAGGAAAAATATATGTCAATGCTTTTGCATTCTTTCAGAAATGTAGCTGGGTAATTATGTCATTGGCATCGGTGATCCACTGTCAATATGTGACATATTGAAGTCGCGTTTGAATTTGCGCTTGTTTTTTTGCTTTCACTTTGCAATCGTGCGAACTGTGTATAGAGAGCGACAGTACTGATTGGTGAGTGATGATAATTTGTGCACCAATTCCTCTGACATCGTCTTATTAATCGTTAGCTTACTATGCAAACATGACAAGTGAAATCTCCCGCAGCTTACACATGTGAGAGGTTGATCGCGCAGAGAATCGCTGAGCTTATGTGAGTGAGCGTGTAAAAGCATTTCAGTTCTGCTGAGCCAAATAAGACAGGTCAGGGTGAAGAAGTGACAGCCAAAGAAAAGCTTACCACAAAACGGAGAAGTTATGACAAATCAGACTATAAGGCAAAAAGAAAGTGCAGCTTTATGGTTTCATGGACAAAAGAATTTCTGTGGCTGCGATATGATGAGCTAAATAACCAGGGCTGCACATAAGTGGTCCGCAGGTGCGCATTCGCTGTCAAAATAAAAAACACGCACAAGGGTTAGGGTTAAATTTAAAAACTGTACTTTTGAGTTAAAATATATATTTATAATTTTAATAAATGACAAATTAAAAATGCATGAACATTTTTTTGTATCGAAAAAATATCGAACCGTGACACCAAAGTATCGAACCGAACCGTGAATTTTGTGTATCGTTGCACCCCTAATATATATATATATATATATATATATATATATATATATATATATATATACATATATATATATATATATATATACATCAAGTTTTTTTTATTATAAAGGGTGTTTTTTTTTCTTTCTTTTTTTTACCAGTGGGTGCTACAGCTCTTTGAACTTCACATCACAAGCATGGTTGTAGCATTTTGGAGCATTTTTAATGAAATGATGTGGAAATTAACATTGCTTGCTGTGCTGCGATGTGTCTTCTGGCTATAAAAACATTAAACCACAACTACAAAGGTAGAACTGAGGCTTGTCCACAGATGAGAAGGCTGTGTCACAGACACTAATAGGTAGAAATAGAAAAATATAAATCAATATTTTATTATTAATAAAGGTCAGGGTACTTGATTTTTGTAATAATATGCTTGAGCTTTAAAAAGTGTCCTGTCCTTCCCAAAGGTAACGTTCATTTATTTTGGTGCCATGAATCCAAAAAAAGGTTTGACTCAATTTAATGGACTCCTTTAACAGTCTTTGCAATTTCACCATTATAAGTGATATAACTAAGAGCTGCATTGACACTTTGCACTGTGTGATCAACACATATTATGAATTACATGTTGAAGTATTGGAGAAAGATAGTTCCAAAATCAAATGTAATGTAACAATGACTTATGAAATATGTGGAGCAATGAAGGAGCTGACATTGAAAAATCTTGTCTTATCGGCTTTTGTTAAAGCCTGCAGTACTTAATTAAAAGATACAGTCAGTGTGTCACTTACAGTGCTGAGCTTAAATCTTGAGCGCCCACCCCCCAGTGATTTGTTGTCACTTGCAAAGAAAATAGAGTTTATACTATTCAAATGAGCTTAAAAGTTAATATTTGGTATGACTGCCTTTATTTTTCACCACAGCCTGAACTTTCTTGTAATTTATTTAAGTTTTCTTCAGGAAAAGTTCTCCAGGCTCCTTGAAGGGCATTCAAAGCTCTTCTTTCAATTTTTCTGCCTTTTATCCCATTCTCTGTCAAATTCATTACTATTCATTCATTACTTCAGTAATGTTGAGGTCTGGGCTCTGGGGAGACCAATCCATGACTGATAGTGCTCCATTGCATTTGTTATTATTATTTTTTTATTCAGGTATGCTTTGCCTGTATTGGCAGTGTTTTTGGGATCGCTGTCCTGCTGAAAAATTAAGCAGTTGGCAGTCAGATTCTTTCCCGATGGGTACGGAGATGAATAAATATCTCACTGTACTTTACTGTGTTCATAAGTCCATCAATTTTGACAAGAAACCAAACACCACTGGCTGAAATGTAGGCCAAACTACACCAGATCTCCGACATGGTTTACAGACACGCACTATTGTCCTAACATTTTCTCTATGGAGAGAAATTTGCCTCAAAAGTGTTACGAACGCCCATGATATGATAGGAAATAGGAAAAATAGAAATAGAAAATAGGATTTCAAAATGTATACAGTGATTTGTGTGTAACTTTTAAGAACTCACAAATGCATGCTCTAATCCACACACAAGTGCAAACCAATTTGACCACACAAATGCATTCATCCAAACAAGAATAAATAGTAATTACTTATGACGAATTTATTAGACGAATCAGATAATTTTGTCTTTCAAAAACCTTTCTGTGTGTAAAAATGTCTATAACTATACATACAAACCCTCTCTAACAAAACCTTAAATTTGTTGCACCAGTTGCCTGATACGCACAGATAACTTTGCATGCCCACGTGGGGTTTGGAGACAAATTTTACACTCCAAACTCCGCACAGATCCACAAATGTAAAGGTCCCAGTATAAAAATGGGATATCTGAGCTTTCACGCTAGCCCACTATTATCAGAGAAGATTACCAAAGTGTTATCCCACATTACCTGAATCATATCTATATTCAAAATATACAGAGATTAGTTAGCGTATACTCACACTAGAGCTGGGCGATAGAACGATAACGATATGTATCGCGATATAACTTTTACTCGATAGAGAAATTAAGCTATCGCGATAGACTTCGCCGCTCTTGTCCTCTTTAAAAAAAAAAAAAAAAAAAAAAAAGGTCAGCCAATCCAAATTAAGTAGCGCAGAGCCGAACCAATCACAGCCGCAGCGTCACGTCGCGTGACTTGTTACGTACAGCACAAGTGCCAAGCCACACGTGTTTGTGTTTGGGAAGCAGCCAGCGGGTAATGGAGCCAGCGCGTAATGGAGGAAATGAGTGTGCCGACTAGAAAAATCAACCGAGCGTGACCGAAGAGAAAACAGATGATGGTTGCAATGCCGGAGAGATTGTCGAACGGAAGAGCCATAGAAGTTCCGTAGTGTGAAGGTATTTCGGCTATTTCAAGTCTGACAAAAAACAGAGTAGCGTGCACTGTAAATTGTGCCGAAAGCAAGTCTGGAAATACAATAAACTGGTGCATGCGTCACACTGTGCGCCACGTTATTGTTTTGGTGAAATGAATTTCTACAATACTGTTACTGTTAATTCTACTCTCTGCAGTGTTTAAATGCTTACATATACACACAGTTACTGTCCGTCCACACATACGACTCGGTTCTGCTTCTATGCCCCAGCTTTGTTTACTTTTTCCCACCGAGGCTTCTAGACTTCTGATTGGCCAACATTTCTGCACGGTTAGGAATCTAGCGCCACCTGCTGCTTTGGCATGTTCATAGCAGCGTTTTCCTTCATTTCTGCCTTTATGTGTGGACGGGATTATTTTTAAAACGAAAACGGAAAATCCCCGTTTTCAAAAATACCCGTGTACGTGTGGACGTAGCCTCAGTCTCTGACTGGAAGCGCTAATTCGTCATTCGGCTTTTGTCAGACTAAAGTAACTGTTAAAACTGTTTGAAAAGCTAAGCTATACAACAAGGAGAGATTGAGAATTTCCTTTTAGTTCTCAGTTTATTTGATATTGACAAAAGTTAGTCAGTTTTGTCTGTTCTTCTGTAAAACAAACTAAGATTTATTTTTAGAATTAATATTTTGTTTCTAAGTGGAATTGACAATTTAGTCTGTTTTGTTTGTTCTATTTTGAAACTTAAACGCTTTAGCGGCTGCCTTTTGTGTAGTTTGCAATATTTGCCTTTATCTATCTGAAAAAGTCTCATGTTCCTTAAGTACATCTACCCTGTTGAACTTATTATGGGAAATAAATATTTAAATAAAAACAAGCTGCTGATTATTTCACATTTTACTTGTGAGCAACGGCACATTTAAATCTTACAAATATAGTTATTTGGCTTATATCGTGATAGATATCGTTATCGCCTGAAATGAAAAAAACATATCGTGATATGAAAAAATCTCATATCGCCCAGCTCTAACTCACACCAGAGGATGATCCACAATGATGTACAACCACGGTGTTCCCTCTCCAGCTGTGCACTGACTTTTCACAACAGGCTACAGCTTAGTGTCTATAAAAAGTATGGTTAAAAGTATGTTTTACTATGCTCGCTTTGTTTTAAAAAACAAACAAACAAACAAAACAAAAAATCCATTTATCCAGCTTACATTTGTGGATCTGTGTGGAGCTGACAGTGTAAAATTTGTCTCAAAAGTCCAAATTGGCATGCAACGTGATCTGTGCATATCAGGCGACAGGTTCACATGCATGTAACGTTTTGTAAGTGAGCCAGAGGGATGTTACGCATAGTTTTAGACATGTTTGTGCACAGAAAGGTTTTTGAAAGGTAAAGTTCTCTCTGATTCGTGAAGCTGGACTTCTTTTTTCTCATCCACTTGTCCAATTTCCTAATTTCTTTCCCTCAATTGTACACCATGCCAAGATATGCCTTTTTGGCTAATAGCTCTTTAGGAATCACCTTGTTGTTGATAAAACAATTTTATTCCTGTCAAACGGTCTCATGGTTATTATTTTTTTGTAGATTAATCTAAAAAAAAGGTACAAATTAATTGCAAAAGGCTGCTAGTAGAATCGATTTTAATTTGGGGGTTTTTTGGGTTTTTTTTTGCCAAGTTACTTATCCGTAGACAGAACTGGTTTATACCTTAGGTGCCTTTTTATTGGTTGAATGATAAGTCAGTGTTAAGTAGCATTGCTAAAAAACAACACCAACAAAAAGAACATTCCTCCTGAAAATGGTCAGGTCCTAGCATTGCTCAAGACCACATTAAGAAATGACATCACGGTCTTGCTCCTTGGAATAAAAATTCTAAGAAATGAAAAGTGACACAAGACTTTTGCTAAGTACTGTATGTCAAACACATTTCTTTTTCACTTCATTTCATTGTCCTTTTATCACATGTCTTATCCTTTTAGCCATAAACCTGGTATACTTCACACACTGACAATTATGAAAATATACCTTCATATCTTATATCAAAACTAAATGAAGAGCAGGTTTAAAAGCATGTGACTATATACTAACCCAACCCAGCAATACTGACTCTTTCATATACCAATAAGAGAGATTAATGCATTCATGATTTATTTCAAATAAGTTTTCACTCTCCCCACTTCCCCCAAAGTATTTCCTTTTAGCTCTGCTATGGAAGTTCCTCTATTTCTCACAGTATCTTTAAATATTCTGCACAGGACATATTAGTTTGTTAAAGTCAGTGCAGAGAGGTGTAGAGAGCAGTAATATGTGCAGAGTACATAACAGCTACATTTCTCCTAATCAAGAACTATGGCGCAGTCATGAGATAATTTGCTTTCTTAGTTTGTCTAATGAAAAAATAATCACATGATGAGCCTCAACTCTTATTTTGTGTTCCATATAAAGCTACAAGGGGCAACATAAACACTGTAAACACCGTAGCGACCTGCATGAGCACCGTAATTGTGAGAATTTTAGCATGCTGACATTAGCATTTAGCTCAATGCTGTGCAAAATCACAGCTTTACAAATGTTTACACAGGGAGATTTAGAAATGGAAATGTGAATAGTACAATGCTTTAAAAAATGATACAGAAGACAATGCTTGAGAAAATCTGAAATACTGAAAAACCTAGCTCCTTTATGCCTCCTACATTATGTGAATATTAATCCATATTTTTTTCAGCTGACAGCTTACCCAGATTTCATCAGCCTATTCAAAGTATGTTTACCCTCCCACTAAACACACAATACACCAAGTCACAAGAAGAGCTGCTGTCAATATTTACCATCTTTTGCTGGAGAATGTCAATATTCTTTTTAAATGAAATGATTTTGATTAGGAATGACATAGAATGAGCTTACACAATAATACAGTGTGATATTTCTGCACTTGTGGAAAAAACGTGCACATGTGCTCAGTACTTATAGAGCTGAAAAAACCCGAAACACTACATGTAAGGCAAGAACATCTGTGTTTTTGTGTACGTGTATATGTACACAGGCTGGGCCTCTGTCTGAATGAATGAAAAAATAAGCATATTCAGACTATGATAGGTATCAACAGTGTGATCTCACCATAGTCTTATAGTCTTCTGGGATATATTTGGCTTTGTGCAAAGACAGAGGAAGCCAGATTCACAAACACACATACGCACACACACACCATCTGGAGAAATGCCCGTGAGCATCCATCCATGCAACATCACTATCTCGAATGGGATATTTTTCAAAGATAATTTCAATGATCTAAAATGCAATTAGTGGTAATAGCATCTTACATGACAAATTATTTCTCTAACATTCACTTAATATAAAACCTAACCTGCAGCCTTTTTGGTGTCAAACAACCCTCATTACAGTTAATACATAGGAAGTGCACATGAGATTTGATGTAATGCTCTCGTGCCTTTATCATACCCCATGTCTCTTTACAGAATTAAAACAAAACAAGAACGGGTATAAAAAATGTGAAGAATGATAACAACACTCAGAGAGCAGCAGATTGGAGAAGTGTAAAAAGACAGAAGCAGTGGTGGGAGAAGTTCCCTGACATTTCTCTAGTATTTGCTGCCTTTGGGACTTTTAAAAGGAAAGAGGGATATTTCACTTGCACTCACTCAAAGGAAGCAGTTTGCCACTTTTTCTCCAATACTAGGTCACTTCAGTTACCAAAAGCCAACCAGTTACAAATCTTTCTTCCATAATAAGGCAAAAAAGACAGAAAATAGAAATCGCAATTCAGATAGGAAGAATTTTCACACTACTTTTACTTCACGTTCAAGGTTAAACTGTGTTTATTTTAGGTTAACTGTTTAGAAGTTGTGTCAGAATTTCTGTTAAAATTCTGTCACTGGTTAATAGTCTGTAAAGGAGTCCCCATATTTTCTATGCATATTGAGTATGCATAGAAAATTACATGTTTGAAGACAACTGCTTAGGCATTTACCCCTTCAATCACAGGCTTTTATTATGCACACTGTATTTTACATTCTATTTGTTGTTATCATTGTACAGTGGTCCCTCGCTATAACGTGGTTCACCTTTTACTGTCTCGCTGTTTCGCAGATTCTTTTTGCATGTTTTGCATGTCAATCAATCTCGTGCCGCATCTCCTATCAGTACAGAACACATTCAGCTTGTCAAGTTTACATAAATCTTTGATCGCTAGCAGTGTGACTCTGAAGTGCTGTACCGTATGTTTGTAGGTTTTCTCCCCAACAAACACAACACTGTCGACAAAACGTTTTGCACCGTCAAAGGCACCTGCGGGTGCCTTTGGTTTAATTCTATAATACTGGACTTATTTTTCTATGAAGGTTTGAACTTTGAGAGTGTTTAAACATGAGAGAAGAGTGTGAAAAAGTTCATGCATGTGTAGTGAGGGGTTTTACAGCCTTAAAACATCTATAATAATTGTAAAAAATAATGTTGGCTACTTCGTGGATTTCACCTATCGCGGGTTATTTTTAGAACGTAACTCCCGCGATAAACGAGGGACCACTGTATAACAGGCAACAGCATAATATAGTATCGGCTTTAATGCTACCTAAACAGATACAGAGTTTTACAGAGAACAGCACACGACTAAAAATAAATAAAAGATAGAGTATGTGTTATGTGTTATGTGCAAGACACAAGGGAACAAGTACTCTCATCATTCTCTGGTGGAAGATGAGTTGTTGAATTTTATTCCCATTTTTAGATATCAATGGACATGTCATGGGTGTCAAGATACTCCTTTCCTTCTTCTTTCCTTTAGAGCCGAGCGGCAAAACGGAATAGATCGCCCCACCTATGTAGTGAAAATATTGTCAACCTGGGAAAAAAAGAATGTATATTTTCCCCATAAAGAACATTTATATTGGAACCATTTTAACCAGGCTAATCCTTTTGCGGGCGACTGAAATGAATGATAAATTGAAATCCATAACAGTGTGGAAAATCAGCTTGACGCTGCTTTTTATATCTGCCTTTCCATGTTATACATGACTCAGCTGTTGAGTTACACTGTAGCTCTTAAACACACTTCAGATTCAAATGCAATTTAAAAAAAAACTTCTAATACAACTCATGTTCTTTATGTATCACTCTTGTCCATAAACAATATGCTCGCTGTGGTATTCTGAAATATGATGCCCGAGCAATTTCACACCTCAGAAAGAAAGCTGCAGGATGTTAACAGCAATGTTAGATGTTGTTGAAGATATAGCCACAATTATTAAAAATCATCAACACAAGCAATTTAGTTTACAACACAACTAACCAATCTAATCAAATGTGTTAATACAAGCATGTCGGGCATATAGCCTTGGAAAATGTTGATATGCTGATATGGTGTCAGTCTCCAAAACCTCTTTGAAAACCTTTACCCATTCTAAGTGAGTGGGAATGTGTGGGAGGGAAGCGTTTTCTCATGCTGACCTCTGAGAGTTTGCTGACACAACCCTCAGAGGGTGAATACCAAATGCTCTTGCTGCAGGCAATGCTCTATAGGTTCACGTCCTCCAAAGCCCATTTCCTGCCTCCTTTACCCCCTGCATCTTCCCCTGCCGCTCGTGTTCACTGTAACACAAAGACGACGGGATTTTAGCCACAGGATAAGGCCTGGTTGGCAAACAGCAGCCAAAGCTTGACCACTGTGCTGCTTTTCTTAATGCATGCTTTACCATTTTAAGTGGCCAAGTCGATGTGTTTGGCAGTACTCCAGGTTCACAACGTGGCACAAGCCAAATAACCTCTTAAGGCTGATCCCTTTGCTACGTTGTTGCATCTGTGTTGTTTCGCTGTACAGGCTGTGGGTGTGACAGTGGCTGAGAAGTGATGAGGGGGGACATCCACAGCAACCCCCCAGGGCTCATGCTGAAGCTTTATCTTTGCCTAAGGCAGGCCAGTTCAGCTGAGAGGACGTACTCGAGGAGCCAAATGAAATAAATCACTGGATATTGGCTTTGGCTTTACAGACATAGCCAGGGCTTGGTACAAGTGTGCCTGTCTGAAAAGGTCAGTGGTGCAAATGCTTTGGCTGGAGGGGGCTAACACAACTTGTCCTCCTACTACTTTGAAGACCTGAGGATCAAAAGGCCACGGTTACATCACAGTTTACTAGCACCACACGAAGTGACTATCTGTTTGACTGTGTGTGTTTGTGTGTGTGATGATGAGTAGGCATCTGAGTGTCTGAAATGTAATCCCAGCAATGTGGGCGTAGACTAGAGGTTTGAGACAGGCATTACAGCATATTTTTATTCAGTGCCAAGCTATATTACCATCCACTTGCTGTCATTACAATAAAGAGGTACAAAAATAAACGACAACCTGAACAAGCTGTGTGTAATGAAACCCTCCTCAGAAACACTACAGGGTAAAGTTTCCGTTTTTGAAGGAAGAAATCCTAAATCCAGCCTAAAGCCGGATCAAGTGGCTTCGCCTCAGTTCTTCCTGAAATGTGTTCTATTCTCAGAGGGTCAAACTCTCTTCCACAAGTTTGGGAATTAGATGGTTTAAGTCATCCTCAGGGCCAAATTATCAGTTCTTACACCTGACCAGCAGTAACCACAGGCTAATAGGCAGAACTTTTTTATACCGAGACAAGAGCAATGGAAAGAAAATGACCAGAGAACAGGAATGTGTACAGGTTGGATGGTTCATGCAGTAGAAATGCTGCCAGAGGACAAAAATGAGAAGGATGCCTTCTTAATCTCCCTTTAGCCCTTCCTTGGATCTCACAACATGATCTGGAATGATATGATGATATGAAAATTGAGGATTATTATGTGAACCACATAATGTATAACAGCCATATCGTGATGCTTGTGCAAACCCAGCTACACAAACTAAAGAAGTGTCATATACAACAACCAAGGATGGGAGGGGAGAGGAGAGGATGAAAGCAGTGCACGAGGTGAAAAAGACACACATCAGGAGTAGAAGATGACCTAGGACCTCACAACTATCTCTTTTGCATCTCAATCACGCTGTTACATGAATATCAAAGCAGAGCTCTTGATGGACAACCAGGATGAAAATTAAAGATAGAGGGAGATCTGTGCAGTAATGATGAGGGAGGAAAAGGGGAAAATAATTGCAGATGCATCATTTTTGAAGATCAAGAGAGAGAGAGAGAGAGATGAACAACCTTCTGGCTGCTTCACCAGACCAATGTAAGCAGTCTTTACAGGGTATCTGGGGACAGACACATGCAAATAAACTTTTCATCTATTGCATGTTCTGTTTAGGATGTTTCTTCAGCAGTACATATTTAAACAGGAAGCATGTTCACTGATAAACATGATCCAAATGTGATAGATGAGCTGCTTCTTAGCCTTTTTTAAATCTAACTTGAAAAGTCAAACATTTAGACAACAAAAAACATAAACACCTTGCCCTTTGTAGGCACCTCTACTCGACTAATTGTGTTTAGTGCCTTCCTCTAAGATGTCTCAGTGGTAGATGATCACTTAAAGGAACGTGTTCTCTTGCCATGGGTTTCTAAGCCAGACAGTCGATCTCACTAGTGACCACAGCCTTATTATATTCACCTCTTGGCTACCACTGCCTCATTATATCTGTTAGAGAATGAAAATCCCCGCTGAAACCAACAGACTTCTCCTCGGGGAGTCATTTCATCAAAGCTCATCTGAAGTTAAATATCAATGACTGCATGTTGGAATGCACATAGAGAGATGAAAATCCACTTACACCAGTAATAACAGCATTAAATTAGTGATGGTATGAGAGAGATGTCATTTCAGTCCACCTTACTCCACTGCACCGTCCTTGTGTGACCCATCATCCCTTTAATAGTAAAACCAGCCTCATCATTCTCTTTTTTGTAAGAAAAGGATGAATAAAAACGAGAGCAAAGGGCCAGTAAATATTCTCATAAATGAGATTTGATTTTGCTCTCCCCTCCTTCATTCTTCCCCATTAATTAACATTAACTTCTTCTCCCTTTTCTTCTTATTCCTATCTCACAGTCTCAGCTCCGTCTGGCCCGTGTGACACAAAAGGACACCATAAAAAGTCCTTAGTGTTCGCACCAGTGCGCACGAAGATCATATCGGGCCGCACCATAAAGAAAGGCACCAGCACCAGGCTGTCGCTCTCGTAGCACCACAGCCCAATGCAATTATCAGTCAGCGGTGATAATAGAACTCATAGGGAGGTGTAATGGCTTTTAGATTTGCACCTCATCATCATCGTCATCACAGCCAGAGCTCGGGCAAGCTAAATGCATTACCATTCCCTACTATATCTATATAGACTATACATATATACCCTACTGTAAGAACACTGTTTCTCCCTTTATCTTTGCCATTTTCCATCTCATCCTACATGTTTTTTGATAAACATTTGAACAACTACAAGTTACTGTGCAACACACAGCACACACACAGAAATTATCGTTCTACTTCTTTCTAATACAGACAGCGCTTACGCTGATACGATCGTCCAGATTGAATGCAAAGTCTTAAGAGTGGTTTGTTGATAAATGCTGAAAACATGGAAAATAAATGATACTGTATGCAAAAAGCTGACCTCGGAGCAGAGTAGTGAATGAAAACATTCATACAATAGGCTTGTATTGTTTGCTCATTATTTGTTCATTTGCAACACAGTCTATTAACTGTAATGTGGAAAACAAAAAAAAAGCCTGTTTTTTTTTGTGCCCAAGCAAAAATCATAATCCTTCCTTTCTTTGGAGGGATTATGATTTATGTTGGGGCTTTCAGTTTTACCATTTGATGGAAATTGTGTATACAAATTGCATGTATACCACATCCAAATTGTGCTTTAATACTTATTCAGTATTCGGTACAAAAATAAAAAAGGGTTGGTTATATATCCGATACGATTCTCTCTTACAAAAAACAAAAACAAATGAATGAAGAAAGCAGTATATATAGTATATAATTGAAAATTCCTTTGCTTTTTTACCTTTAATGGCTCCAAAACCAATGGAACGCTCACTGGAAAACAGTGTAAATTTAAAACCATCACAATTTCATGTAATAACCTGCTGTGAGAAAGCAGTGGTATTCCTGCAATGCAAAGGATAAAAAGGTGAAACACAAACAAAAAGTGATGGGAACAGCCTTAAAAATGAAGGTTTGCACATATAAAAGTCCATTTTCAGCAGAAAATCCAACTAACTGCCTGGCAAGTGCCCGGTCCTCCTAAACTGCATTCTCCTAAACACATTTTCCCAGACTACACATGTTTGTAATGTTTCGCAGCATATCTTCCTCATCCATGCACTTGGTTTCCTAATGTTGTCTTTTCAATCAACCAATTATGACTACCATTAGCTCGGAAAGATGAGCCTGTGTAGAAACTGGGGAGAAGCTTTTCACATGGGGAAGTTTAAGAATGAATCCATTTCAATTCAAACTAAGATCTATCCCTGAACCTAGCCAAGTAGTATTTGTGCTTAACACAACGTAAACAAACAGTCAAAACCCAAATCACTAAAGTCTTATTGATTCCATCAACCCACCTGCCTCTTTCTGTAGGCTTTCTGTCTTGAACTAAAAAGAGTATGGTAGAAGGGAAAGTAATTTTGTCTTACAGAACCTGAGAAAGACATTTAGTAGACTGTGATTTTTAAGCTACAGCAGGGTTGGCTGTAAGTGGAGAACAGCTAAAGGAGTATGAACTTTAGGGTGAATAGGACTTCACAGCCAGAAAGTGCAACAGAAAGTGCAAGTACATTATGAAAGAGTGGAAGGAGCAGAAAGACAGGAGGGGAAGGAAATGGAGCGACAAAAAAGAAAATGGATAAGGATTTAAAATCGGATGAAAAGAGGAAAGAATAGTGGGAGCAGAAAATGGAGGAAGGTGAAGAAGCAAATGGACAGGAGGAAGGAACGTAATCAAAAGTGAGCAGAGGGGCAAGAAATCTGAAAAAAGGAAAGAACTGATACAAGTGAATTTATCACCCCAAGGAGCAGAGGATAAGAAGAGTAAAAAGAAAAGACAGCATAAAATAAAGACAGGGAGAGAGAGAAGCTGAATAAAGGAATATCATAAGCCATAAAAGAAGAGGTGGTTGTTGTGGGAAATGTCACTGATTTTGTTTTATTAACCACTAGCCACAAATATAGTAACTGTGAGAATATTTTTTGTTTCATTTCACACAGGAAGCATGTCTCACACGCATCTGCTATGTGTGATATGAACGTTGATCAATACAGGTGTCTACAACACCAGTGTGCCTGCTTAACACTGCACCTGATCAGCACCTCCTGTGTAGAAACACAGATGGAGCCACAGCGATTCCCTGCTAAACATGCGGCTTACACCACATTTACTGTGTTGACGCTATGTAAGCGGGGAGGCGTGTTTAGACTGGATACAAGACACAACTGGCCCAAGAGCTGCATTAAATAGAGTCAATTAAGGCAGACGTATAGGTGGACTCCAGTTATTCTTCTTTGGTGTTCTGGTGTGTGATTATCATCATTTTTTGTATTAGAAGTTTAGGTTACAATTTAGCACTACATTATTTTTAAAAGCTGTGGAAAGAAAACACAACACCATTATTTTGATGTGAGGAAGAAAATAAACCAAAGGCTGAAGGTTTTGCTTAGGAACTGAACTGCATCAACTCTTGTGAAGTCAGCTTTTGCACTTTTTGCTGCATGTCAGTGGTGCTAACCTCCAAAGTATACTGGCTATAAGGAGCCTCAACATCTAAACGATTTGTATGCCATCATTTATGCCAAATGACTGATTTTAACAGTGATTTAGTACCTTGGCCCAGAGAGATCAAAAGCCGCAGCTTCAGAAAACACAAGCAAATAGAACAATGCTGCAAAACCACACAACCACAAGGAAGTTGAATAAAACACAATGGAAAATAAGTAAAAGCTCACTTATTTTTTTAGGGACAGATCAGCTGCAGAAGGGACACAGTAAGAGTAAACAGCTAATAGCAAACATGTATCTACAGTATTATATAAATTATGTGAATAAAATATGAATTACCTTGGATCTTTTTCTCCCTCACAACACCGATGAATCCTCCGCTTCTCTTAAGCTCAGTTGCAATCCTTCACATGTTTCGGTATCTGTCAGCTGGTCCATCATTTTATCATCTCCCCAAAAACACATTTATTCTGTTTTTTATACTTTTGCAGCATTTTTCTTTTTGCTGGTGTTTTCCTACTTTGCACTGCATTTGACTTCTCAGGCCCAGCACAGTTTAGAGTGAAACATAATCTCAATCATTGGTTTTGTTCATTTTTGTGCCTCACTTTAAATATTTTGATGTTTCTGTAATATGTTGGGGAACCAGGACTCACTGTTGACAAGTAGGGTACTTCATGCACTTCAGGACATTTTATGAATGACTGACAAAATAGAATTTGATGAATGCTACTGCACTGCAGCAGCAGACCTATTGGCAGGGAATACATGTAGAATCCATGGCTGAACAGCTGACTGGGAACCACCTAACAATTCAAGCTACTATCAAAGCTGGAGCATCCATGACTACATCAGGAATACGCCCCCATCCCCAAGATGAGTTACTCCAGGATTACCTCAGGCAGCTGAAGACAGATGGTGATAAGAAGGAAGTACTGTGGAAGACCAAAGGCCCGACATGCTTCTGTATAATACAAGAACATCTGTGCTGCATATGGATTATAAGTCCCCGATGTCCCCTCTGTTGCAAGAAGAAAAAAATGTTGCAGCTTCATGTAAGGCCTTGCTTTTTCACATCATAAAGTCTCCCTTTATGTCAGAGAGCATGTAAGCGATGCAGCTGTGTTGCTAGTAAATATCCAAACTGCTAAGCTGCGGTCGTATCTCAGCTGGAGAGGCTGGATTCTAATTACAGGACTGTGGGGTAAATCTGGTCCCGGGTGGCTAATGTTGCAAAGCTCTTGGCTCAAGCAGCAAAGAAAAAGGCAACCCTGGGGGATGAGGGATGGGTTAGCTATAGTTTTATGCGAGTGTAACTCTTTGGGCATACAAGGGGCCAGATAAATTAATACTTCACTGCAGGATTGGGTTACAGGCTTTATTGTGTTACAGACACAACAATAGACATTGCATTGACATGCATTCTTTGTGTTATGGTGTAAAACTTGTTATGTAATCACAGGAGTTTGGTGTCATTATTATCAAACAGATTACATTGACTGTGCTGTCATATCCTAACACTGTCTAAATACAAGCACACAGGCACACGCAGACAGACACTTGGATGTGTTCGGCTGTCAGCTTGTTTGAACTGACCTATCGGGAAACCTATTTCCTCCAGCTAACCGATCGACAAATTACATGTAAAGTATACCAAGAACACTTCTATTAGAATGGATGACTGCATTCTTTAGCCCCAGAAACTTCATCACCTGCTCAAACACAACTTGATTAACAACAAAAGTGTAAGAGGATTCAATGAAATGTAATACCAACCACTTTGTCAAAGCTGCAATTTACCATCTATGTACCCACTTATCAGCCGCCAGCGTTCAATACACAGAAGAAAGAAACATGACATTGGTTCCAATCCAAATCTTGTGTCAATTAGCTAACCTCTAAATGCATCATTCATTTTCAACAATCTTGTTTTCATCTACCAGATGAGCTGTTTAATTGCCTATTATGGTGTCTTTGCAGAGAAGTGGGAACTCGTATTTCCCCCATGTGTGTTGGGTGAGGTGATATTGATGTGCGTGTTCGGTGTCAGAGTGCTGGATCACATTTTCCCTAACTGACGCTTAATAGTTGCAGCAGACACAAAGATATACATGACACCCAAGTGTACCATAAAGTCTAAAACATGCCTTCTTTAGTAAGGACACAAGTCAGGGCCTGATCCAAAGACGACTTCTGTTTCACCGACACAGTTTGTTATAATAGGAATAATATTTAAAAGACTTTTTCAATGTGAGGAAAAACAGTTCATGGCAGGATTAAGTTTCTCAGTCCTAATGTTTTAAAGGCTCCTCTGGTGAATAGCTAGAATATTAAGGTGTAAAATTGTCTGATTTTAGTGATGAGGTGCTTGAGCGAAAATAATAAAGCACAATTTAATTTTAGTCTACATATAATCTGCACCCAAACAGGGAGCATTAATTTTTTCCCTCTGCTGTCTGAATGATCTATACATTTTGCCACTTGGTTTTCGACGCTGCATCGACATTGATTATTGCTGAAAAAGCATTACTGCCTTTTCTGACACTTAGGGAAGTTTATCCATTAGCTCTTAAAAGCACAAGCAATGATATGAGCAATTTATCAAAAATGTCTTGTGCGCAACAACAATGACAACAACTTTATCGCAATCTACAAAATACTGAATGGCAACCTTTATTTGAGACTGTATCAAACCTAAAACCTTATGCTTCATCCACATTTAAAGTGAAGCTACCTATTCTGCTTGTATAGTCCTCTAAATGTATTACCTATCACTTCATACGTCAGTCCTCTCCTTTGTTATTTGATAAATTACTCACCTTAAAGTTGAGATTAATTTAAGTGGACTCCCGCTAACTTTGAGTCACAGGCAGTTATTTTGCCTGTCATCACACAGTCTCCACATTTGATAGACTTTACAGGGTTTCTGGTTGCTACATCCGTTTTAGTCTCTTGCCTATGTGTACATCCCTTTATAGAACAACTAACATTTTTTTTTAAATTGTGTTTATGCAGTATATCGTCTATCTGATTTTTTTAGTTGACTGTTAAGTTGTTCTTTTTCTACACTAATGTGTGACCTCCAACTTTTATTCACTATTCTCTAACAAAGCCCATTATGCTTTCCCTAATCCCACAACTCTGTCCCGTAAAGGGGAGTGGGACACAAACCACAGTAACTGCTGGAAATTTACTTTAAGTAAATCCACCACACCCCTTAAATTCCTCTGCAAAGTCGTGGCTGTAATTCTTAGTAAATATAAGAATATCGCACCTCTTACACTGGAAGAAAGGTTTGTCAGTCTACATGTCAAATAAAAAAAGACAGAAGCATTTACAAAAAGGATATACAGTGTGAGCAGTATTTGTTGAGCCATATGATAAAATTTGTTGTTGGTTTGTTGGAGTGCAGCTCAACACGACCCCTGGCATCTTTTGACAACACACGTCTGTTTTTCAATCATCCTGTCAAATCCTTCTTCTCTCCTTTTGATAATATAAAACTCTACTTAGCATTTCTTTCTCTTCTGTCTTTTTATATGCAAATCTTTTCTGAAGAGACGCATCACACAGCTCTACCGAATCCTAGATTTCCTGAAATATCCATTTTTTTATAAAATAAAATGAGAAAGACTGCACAGTTTTGTTTTGCTTATTATTAATATTTTTTTAATGTTTCAAGATTCCTTAATTCATCCATCACACAGTATATGTGACCAATATATGTGATGCAGTTTAACTATTCTTTCTGAAGCCGTCGGACCAGCTAATGGTAAAGTTAACTTTAGTTAACTCAGTTTAGAAGCATAACGGAGGCAAATCAAGATAATGCTCATATCTAACAATTCTGTCGAGAATTGTGGGTCACTCTGCCACTTTCAACCAAGTTTAGGTATTGCGAATTGATACTTATCATTTCTTTACCAGTGCTGTGCAAGGTCATAGCTGAATTCAGTCTGGAGATGTCTCCTACACTAAATGCTAAACGAAGTGCTTAGAGTGTTTGGAGTCAGTGAGTGAACACCTGGGAGAGGATATTGATTTTAGCAACATTTGACATTTCTTCACTATACTGCGCAAAAGCAAAGAGGTATTTACTTCTGTGAAACACCTCTTGTGAAATTGTATTATAAACATTTCTTTCTTGAAAATCCCTGTATTCCCATGATACAACATTTATTAGAACTTATAGTGCACTTAGTAAAATAAAGACAATATTCAGCAGTGTGGAAGGAAAAGAACAAGCTTTCATAGCGACTGAATTGTGTACATCGCTTTAAAAAAAACTATCATAGTTATGAGATAAAAATAGAAAATCTATTTGAACCCTTACTCGGGGCAAAAATATGTGCTTTAAAATGGTCTGAGGGTGATGACATCCTGCCATCACTGATGACATTCTCAATATAAATGAAAAAACCTTTTCATCATCCTGTTCAGCTTGTTTCTTTTTCCTGTTTCCATCTTTCTCCGTGCTTACAGCCTTACTGTTATTTTACTGATGGCCACTGAGAGGATTTTGGTTTTAGTGTCTTCATTCAGTGTCGCCTATGGAAGTGGGAATGGTTTCCCAGAAGAGAAGGAATTGTTTCACAGTAGCTGTTTTACAGGAATTTTTTTTTGAAATATTATTAAAATTACTTTCATAATTTTCTCACCTGTGCAGTAGTCATTCCTTTATTTACTGCCTCAATTCTCTTACCTTCTCTTATCCGTATGTAATGTCTTGCCAAGACAGAACGGACAACCAAAAATAAATAAATTGTAACGTGATTTATACTCCGCAATCACGTTGGGAAACAGCAAAGCTTCTCTTGCCTCAGCTAATAATAGTCACTTAGACAAGCACTCGTATTGTCTGGTAAAGTGATGGATGCCCATGCATGAAGTGTGTTTCAAACATAAGTGAGAATGTTTTTTGATGCTTTTGTTTATTCAGCTTATCTTTAATTTCTTCAAATTTTACAAGCACACAATTATGGATGTTCTTTTAGTTGTGTAAACATGAAAAAAAGTTAGACTACCTGGATGAATTAAACACTGGCTGAACAAATACTTTATGCGTATTTATTTTTCATCTCTATTAATTTTGATAAAGCTTACATTTAGCCAGCTGCAGAGCAGTTTATTTAATTTACAAAGAGACTGAGAGCGAGGGGGTTGCAGCTTTCTCTCAGGGTTGCAGCCCCCAGGCAGCGGCTAGTGATGTTCTAACATCTTTGAACTGCTACCTGTTGTTGTTTTTTAATAAAACTGGGGATAATACCTTTTACCAACTAAGATTTTTGGCACCAATTAAGGGCAAGGGCAGGAGTGTTTAAACGTCTAATCAACTAGTCGCACATATCCGTGTTAGCAGTTTACATTGATTGAACCTTCAGATTCACACTGCTGACACATATTCAAGTAGTAGGGACTCATTTGGGCTGTATAAAGGCTCTTTTCTTTTAATAAGAAAAACATAATGTGCACATAACATCCTTGGTTTCACCCCAAGCAACACTAAAGTCGAGGCAGATATTATCACAAATATTGCCAGGAAATGAAACCTTTTGGTAAGACTTTACACTACTTATTGTTAATAAATTCATAGCTATTCATGCGTTAGGTAGTAGTTCTGTTGTTTTTTTACAGTTCAAAAATGATGCATTAATTTAACTCAATATTTAGTTTTGACTTTACTTGTTATTTACGTTCACTTTAGATTAGTGCTTTCAGCGTTAATCTCGTTAAAACGACGTTAACTCCATAACCGCATTAACCCGAGTTAACGCGGATCGCCCCATGTTAGAGCTGCACGGCGTCAACGCGTTAACGCGGTTAGCTCATTAATGCCTTAGCGCTGTGCAGCCCCTCACACGGGGCGATCCATGTTAACTCGCTAATGGAAATTTGCCACGTTAATGCAGTTAACACTTCCCACGACAGCACGACTTTATATAGCTGTTTGGTTATTTTCAGATATTTTTTTTAGAACTAGAATACCATTAATAATTAACAAACACATAATTCCATATATTAAATGTTACTTTTGCTGATGTAACCTAAGAAGCTACTTGAGGTAGCTCAGCACCAAATTATTGATCATTTTGTACGTGAAGAGTAGTGTTTTAAATTGAATATGGTACTTAACTGGCAGCCAGTGCAAGCCAGCAAGAACAGGAGTGATGGAGGAAAAATTTCCTGCTACCCGTCAAAAGGCGTGCTGCCGCATTCTGGACAGTCTGCAATTTAAGAAGAAGGGAGAAGGAAATGCCAATGTAAAGAGAGTTGCAGTAGTCCAACCTGGAAGTCACGAATACGTGAATAAGTTTCTCCAAGTCTTTATGCGGAATATAGCACTTAGCCTTTGAAATGAGGCGCAGCTGATGAAAACTACGGCAGACACTTGCTTGTCAAATTTAAACGAGCTATCCAGTAATATGCCCAGGTTACTGGCATAATCAGAAGGGGAGCAGAGCAGCACACAATTGGTCGCGGGGGATTTTACTATCGAACACCACGATCTCCTTTTTTTTTTTTCGTTCAGGACAAGAGAATTACTCTTGAACCAATCTTTAACCTCACGCATGTATTCGCGAAAATAATGAAAAGACATAGCAAGATCATCAGTAATCTCAAACTAAATCTGTATATTATCAGCATGCCAATGAAAGGCAATATTATACTTCTCAAAAATTGCTCCAAGAGGGAGCAGATATAATGAGAAGAGAATAGGGCCTAATCCTTGAGGCACACCACAGCGTACAGGTACCGAGGAAGACGAGAAGTTGCCCAAATTAACCGAGATAAAAGACGCTAATAATAAACATTCATTTTCATTAGACACACTGCCTATGATATGCATCATAAACTCTTGACTAGTGAACAATATAAATTATTAACTTTCTTGCCACCATTAAAATAACAGTTAATTCAGGAAACTGGATTATCAATTTACAAACTTTCTATTGTCTATGGCCATTATAAAGTGTTACCAACCTTTTCCCAGTAATAGACAAGAACAGGATGTTGACGAAGAAGACTCAGGAGCCACTGTCAGTTACCATCTTCCCTAATGTTCTTCTCAGCCTCATTGCTCAATGAACCTATAAAGTTCATTAAGACCAGATTAACTGCAAAAACGGATGCCTTTTGGTAGGCCACATTTTAATACATATCACTAATGGGCAAGCAGAGCCCACTTGGACCAAAAGACAGGCAGTAATTGTAAGGCCAGTCCAGACTGTGACAGCGCATAGTAATGGCTGTTTACTGCTACTCTCTTCACTCCTGCAAAATGTGTGAGGTCTTGTCCCTTCCTGAGTATCTGAGGCCCATTTCAAGTTAGAGTGCATAGACTAGTGGCACTCCTACTGAGAGCTTTTGGAATATACATTCATGTTATGATGCATATGAGGACACACACATTGTATATTCACATGTTCACTAAGATGTAATCAAGCATGCTCTTTGAGAGTGGATGAGATAAAGACCAGATCAGTGTGTTTGATGGGAACAACAGCCCACATCTTTTTTCAGTGCTTTTTAGGGCTAAATAAAATGCTATTAAATAAAACACTCAAAATGGGATTTTTAGTGCGCAGTTTTCTACAGTTTAGCTATAGTAGATCTATACCTACACCTTTAAATGAATAGATGTATATTAAAAAATATCAAACTGCCTACAAGATCATTTCTGGACAGATAACATAATCATGGATTGGATAAACTCCCACACTCACACGCAGGTGGGAAGACCATCGTTGCCCTTCTCTTCAACTAGGCAAACCTTAGCTTTCAACTTCCAGTTGGCTGAACATAATCTGGAGGATGAAGTCATGCACAACGGTGTTAAGTGGCTGCTTTTTATTTCTTCAACACATGAAGTGAAGCTCTGCTTCCTGACTAAAGCCTTTGAACCAGAAAAGAGGCTGTCGCCTTACTGTGTATTAAGGATAAGGTACTGTTACACACAGACATGTGTATCACAGTACAATCAAAATAATACAAAAAAAGATGTGATCCTCTAAGCCTCTGTACCAACCAACCATTTCTGACAGCCTGTTTGACAAAGCGATTTTCCTAGATGTGACTCCATCAGAGTTCTGAATTGAAAAATTAAGGCTTTTGTGTGATCTAATAAAGGCCTAAGTCTTATTAGTAATGCCAAGTGAAAAGGTGATGACTATCAAGGGAATCTGTTCACTCTTAAGTACAGTACTTATCTAAGTCAGCTTCTTAAGGAGACCTGGAGCCCACTGCAGGTGCCAGAGCTTAAAAGGTAGAACAACTCTGGACAAGCTGCCAGGTGTGTTCTGTAGGATTACATGGGGGAAATGTTTTGTTAACCCTATCCTCACTATTAACAAAATATTCCAAAAATCATTTTCTTTCACATCATAGAATAGTGTTAAAAGTTACTCTAAGTTATACAACTGAATAATAACTTCTTTTTTTTCATACCAGAGTAGCTTTACTGACACACACTGACATTTTGAATCAAAATCATGTACGCTATTTGTGCTTAACCAAGGGTTGCTGTGTACCTGGAGCATAACAAATTCTAACAAATAGAGAATACAAATAAAGTCTTTTTGAAGATGTGTAAAACAAAAAATATAACATATTGCCAAAATACAATTTCCATGGATCTACTTTGTGCACAATTGCTATCATTATACTGCATCCAGTATTTGAAAGTCCTTTTTTCAAGGAACAGTGTTTTTATATGGAAAAACTAATCACAGCACTGCAATATTAAAAACTGCAGTAATCAAATCAATATCCCATTTTGGCAATGGTGCTAATATTCAAGTGAGACTGTACTATATAAGCAGCGCTACTGTAATCCAGTTTCAGTTTAAAAAATGTAAATTGCTCATGGCTCATGGCAAATATGACATATACAGTTAGCTCCATCACTTTTTGGGCAAACACCCAGTTTTGTTGTAGTTTTTGCCTTTGTATTTCAACGCAGATGATTTAAATCAGTCAATGTTAAAGTGCAGGCTTTCAGTTTTAATTCATAAGGTTTAAGAAAGATTCACATGAGGTATTTAGGAATTACAGCAATTTATATCCAAAGTCCCCCATTTTTAGAGGCTCAAAATGAAACAAAAAACAATGGACTAATGAGAAAGTGGACACCTGGTCCCTTTTTATTTTACAATAGCTTAAGTAGATGTAACATCTAAAGTTGATTCAAAGTGTATATTTAAATAAAAGCTCAAAGAGTGCAAGTGAGGGCGAGCATCTTTAAGGTGAAAAAATGAAACAAATCAGTCAGAGATATATAAAAAAAAAACTATGAATCCAACTGTGAAAAACAGTCTTCTATGTGCCGATACATCACTTCAAAAGCAACAGCTTGTCTTTAGATTCCACGATTCATAAAGGGGCTAAAACCCTCCAGACAAGAACAGTAAGAAGCCTTATTTATCTGGTAGTCCAATCAAGTAAGGTGGCCTTTTAAAATTGAGAGTTCTGACCTTTCATTACGGACACATTTACCGGCCAATCACACAACATAGAAAGAAAACTTATAGGAAACTTTGGTTAGACGCTAGACATTGGATTAGTGTTCACAACTTCACTGAAATGCTGGGAACGCTAAAATAAAATCACACATACAAATTCCTTTGTAGTAAACACCCATTAATCAGTTTTATTTATGAGGTTTGTGAGGGTTCATCAAGTAAAAATCTGTTTGTTCTTTGTTTTTTAATGCATTGAAATAACTCAATTAATTAATTCAAGGTCACTGAAAGAAAGTAAGCAACATTGTCATTAATAATCATTTAGTGAGTTCATCAGTGCTCATTAGTCTGTTTTGAGGTGAGCGTGCTTTTTTCCCTTTTGGTATTTTGATAGAGAATTAGAACAGGGCCAACAGAAACTACCCATAAGGTTACATTTAAAGAGTGAGATAATGCTTGTATGCCATATGTTTTTAGGCAGTGCCATCCTCTCTCCAATACAGCATTCCTCTTTCCTTCCATAAACAATAATCTCTGTACTTATCAGTCCAGCTGGTTGCTCCTTGGGTAAGCACGAACATAAACTCAGTGACAGAATAAGGGTACAGCAGCAGTATTTTAACAGGGTCCACTCTGCTGTCACCTCTTGTCTACTGATTTGTAACCTAGGCCTGGCACATTCATTGTAACTGTCAGTTTGGCTTGAGAACAGAATTACTTTTCTATATTAATTAAGAGGGAAATGCTGCAGAAGCCACAGTTAGCACACTACACAAGCACAATTTCTAGCCTGTATGACAAAAGCAGCCCTTAAAATATGTGTGGGCCACACTCCTTCAGTGCGGCCCAATATATAGATAACCTTACAATAAAGCCAAAGGACTGACCAGGCCCTTCAAACCCCTAGACCCTGCAATTTATCTAACTCAAAGAATCAGCTGCTAGAAAAGAAGATGTCAAGATTTTTTATTTTATTTTGTTGTTGTTACAATGGTCAGTATTAGGGAAGGTGGTATTAATGTAGTGGCTGATTGGTATATTTAAAAGCAGAGGCAGACCTGCTCTAGTTTAGTAAATTACAAACTAGCAACTTTTTGATAAGTGCACAACCTAAAGAGATAAAAAAAAAAAAAAGTATGAACTTTGCTTTTGGGAAGTTTAAAAAACAGAGTTGCAGGTCAGCAGAAGCTGTATTGCAGGGGCTCTCAAAGCTGGATATTTAATTTGGAATTTTTACTGAGTGTGACCTGTTCAGATGCACACATACACACACCGAACCTCACACCCACGTACACATATATTTAATACTGAATAGAGCCATAAATTAGATGGACTGCATGAATATGCTGGCTGCACCTTTCTGCGGTCGGCACACTGAGAACTGGGCTGGTGGGAAGTGTACACTCAGCAATCTGTAAGTGATTTCTGATGCTTTTAACTTCTCTCAGCAATCCTTACTGTTGGTTAAAAAAATTCATCACTGGGGAATAGTGAGATAAAGAGGGTAAGCTTAGGAAACTTGACTTAAAAAGAGATAATGACTGACAGAAACCTTCAGATGAAAGATGTCAGAAAAGAAAAATGCAGGATGCAGCACCAAAGTTGGAGGGGTTCAAGTGCATGTGTGCTGATGTCTGTTATATCAATTAGACAATGTTGTTGACCAAAAAGATTAAAAAAAAACACATTCTAACAGCATACAGATGAGGATGGGGGGGAAAAAGTGCTCTCATCTTAATCTTAAGCTTTAAGATCCTGCAGGCAGACGCTGAATACTGAAATACTACTGGATGGCATGCAGGTTTCCTGATGAATCTCTGATCCAGCAGCAATAAACCCATGCCCTCTGAAACACCGAGTCAGTGTCTTCACTCCGCTTGACATTCTTCACTTTAAAACTGTTCCAAATGGGAAGGGCAGCTTTTTATTTTTATTTAAATATTTAGCCATAATAATAGATTTTGTATTAAGTTAAAATTGTTTTTAACATTGCTTTTCATCAATGCATATACAGGGTGGGCCATTTATATGGATACAGCGTAATAACATGGGAATGGTTGGTGATATTAAAGTCCTGTTTGTGGCACATTAGTATATGTGAGGGGGAAAACTCCTCAAGATGGGTGGTGACCATGGTAGCCATGTAGAAGTCGGCCATCTTGGATACAACTTTTGTTTTTTCAATAGGAAGAAGGCCATGTGACACATCAAACTTATTGGTAATGTCACAAGAAAAACAATGGTGTGCTTGGTTTCAACATAACTTTATTCTTTCATGAGTTATTTACAAGTTTCTCTTTGTTCACAGCCATTGCGATGTCGAAGAGGTTAACACGTGAGGAGCGGATCGAAATTGTGTTGATATCTGGTGAACGCAGTAACCGGGTCATTGCAGCAGATTTCAATGCAAGACACCCTACGAGACCACCCATCTCCCATGCTACAGTTAGCAAACTGCTTGCTAAGTTTCGTGAAACTGGTTCAGTGTTGGATTTGCCAAAATGTGGACGCAAGAAAACTGCCACTAATGAAGAAACATCAGTGGCTGTCCTAGCTTCATTCAGCAAGAGCCCACAGCGTAGCACTCGCCGCATGTCACTGGAGAGTGGCATTAGTCGAACATCCCTTCGGCAGATATTAGCTACTCACAAATGGCACCCTTACAAACTCCAGCTACTGCAGCATCTCAACAAGGATGACCCAGATCGGCGCACAGAATTTGCAGAATGGGCAAAACGAAAACTGGAACAGAACCCTCAGTTCACGCAGAAGATTTTGTTCAGTGATGAGGCAAACTTTTATGTGAATGGTGAAGTTAACAAACAAAACCACCGCTATTGGTCTGACACTAACCCACATTGGATGGATCCATCCAAGAAGTGGTTTGGTGTGGTATATGGGGTACAACAATAGTGGGTCCATTCTTCATCAATGGAAACCTCAAGGCCACTGGATATTTGAAATTGCTACATGATGATGCGTTTCCCTCTCTATGCACTGAAGCTGGCACGTTCCCTGAGTTTTTCCGGCAAGATGGTGCACCACCACATTATGGGTGCCAGGTCCGAGCATTCCTAGATAAACAGTTTCCTGGAAAGTGGATTGGTCGTCGTGGGCCAGTTGAATGGCCCCCAAGGTCTCCCGATCTGACCCCCTTAGACTTTTATCTTTGGGGTCATCTGAAGGCAATTGTCTATGGTGTGAAGATACGAGATGTGCAGCACCTGAAACTATGGATACTGGATGCCTATGCTGGCATTTCTCCTGCGGTGTTGCTATCAGTGTGTGAAGAGTGGGAGAAGAGGGTTGTATTGACAATCCAACACAATGGGCAGCACACTGAACACATTTTATAAGTGGTGAGAAACTTGTAAATAACTCATGAAAGAATAAAGTTACGTTGTAACCAAGCACACCATTGTTTTTCTTGTGACATTACCAATAAGTTTGATGTGTCACATGGCCCTCTTCCTATTGAAAAAACAAAAGTTGTATCCAAGATGGCCGACTTCTACATGGCTACCATGGTCACCACCCATCTTGAGGAGTTTGCCCCCTCACATATACTAATGTGCCACAAACAGGACTTTAATATCACCAACCATTCCCATGTTATTACGCTGTATCCATATAAATGGCCCACCCTGTATATATTTATATATGGTTGTGTTAGAAAAAACTAAAGAATAAAAGTCTTTACAAAACATGGGTAACAATGTGAAAATTTTAATCTTACAATGTTTTTTTTTTAAGTTGAGAACTTGCTCTTTATCTACAAATAAAAATGTTTATGGTATCTAGATGTAGTACCTGGGAAATTTAACTGACTGTTGTCCTATTTCTAGATCATTTCTGAATCTTTGTTTCTTACCTGTCTTTTCCCTCAGTTACTGGCAGATGAAAAAGAGGCCAGTTTTCATAATGGCCTATTTTTAAAAGGTTGCAACTCTGAAATTTATAACCAAAAACTAGAAAATCATGCAATAAACAAAAGATGAGCTGTTGCCTTCAGGATGTGGTGGGTGAACAGAAAACAATAAGGACACACGGAGGTTGTCTGATTGTTGAGTGACATGCCTGCATTTCAGAAATAAATCAAAAGCCTCTTTTATTAATTCATTCATAACTTTGATTTACCGGCTGACTCACTGACTAACTGGGACATCTTCGACATGTGAGTTCAGGTGCTGCAAACACTTCAAAATGAGAGCTTCATAACACTTTTGAGGGAGAAAATCACAGATGTATTCAACAAAGACAAGTAAGTAGGTCTTATCAGTATAATGATGCTTTTTTCCTAGTGTATAATGAAGCCCTTTTCATGGAGCAAATACATGACTGTTCCATGATCTTCTCTGCCACTGACTTGAAGGGACCATCTTCCCACCAAACCAAAAGGAAGACTTACATAAAATAAAATAAAATAAAATAGAATTAAGTGAGTCACAAATAATTTAAACATAAATCATTATTTAAAAGATTTGGCTGATCCTGTCACACCCCTTCAAAATGGGTATCTGCTCTGCTCCACGTGTAAACTGGGGGCCCGGAGTCTTTCCCAGCTGACATAGGGCAAGAGGTGGCTACACCCTGGAGAGGTCACCAGCCTGTCAGCACAGGGCCAACATAGAGAGACAGACAACCATTCATACTCCCACTGACATCTTAAGCCAGTTTAGAATCACCAGTTAACCAAACCCGACAGACCTACTGTTTTTGAAAATTAAGAGGAAAATCAACAAGGGAAAAATGTAAAAAACAAAAAAACCAAGCATAAAAAAAGTAGTTTTGGTTAGTAAAATTTAAATATTTTTATAGTTAGTTCTCTGACTGTCCAATGTACTCAGTCATCTGAAAAAGAAAGTTTTCAAAGTACTTAATGCAGTACCATGAAAAAATAAGTAGACCCCATAAGTAGACAGTATGTTATGCAATTGCATAACATACTGTTAATGATGACTGTATGCTGTGATTTTTGTACCAGCCCCAGAATAAAACAGGAAAGAGCAAGCCCAGTGTCCCTTCTGCACTGCCAATATAAGGGGACGTCCAAGAGTTGATTCTGTTCATCTGGACGTAGCATCAAGATGCATCAAGAAATATAAGGGGACCCATCAATCAAACCCTGAGGTGGACTCCTTAGCACTTACACTTGCTAACCAGACTTGCTAGCTTTAGTTGACAACCCCACCTCCTTGTACAAGGTCAATTCTGGCTCCAAAACCCCAGACGACAGCTAAAATGTTGACGTTGTGATACCAACATGATGCTTCACAGACCAATGGGCACTTTCATCATTCACAATGCATTACTGCCTTCCTTCTCATTGTTAGTCACAGTTTCAGGTAAATCAACAAGTTTCATATATATTATTAATCTGATTCACTTCTGAATATGTTAAATATTTTTTTGTCATCCTAAAATATCTGTATCCAAGACACTACTGCAGTAAGCTGTAGGCCATTAACCTTCTATTGAAGATAAAAGAGCCCACCAGCTTTTTTTCTATAATCATGTTCCGTTACTGTGTCTTTTTATCAGAAGTAGTCCTCGAAGCTCATTATTACAGACTATTGATTAGCAATATATAAACTCTCAACTCCAGGTGCAACGGCAAACCACTTGAAGATCTAATTGCAAGATTACCTCAACATCAATAAAAGAGTATAAGAATCGAGCTGAAGTGGCATAGACCTGGCTTCACATATGTACCCACCTACATGCTTACAAACAAAAAATACTAAAAGGTCTACAATGACTGAATTTTTTTTAACACAACTAGTATTTTTTTTTTTTTTGTCCACTGACTTAAAAAATACTGATCTCAAAGGAAGTCGACGGGTTAGGGAATTTACCCAAGAGACAAGAGAAGGAAAAAAATAATCAAGACATTGGCTGGTAAGATGAAAACTCTGTCCCAGCGGGACCCTGGTGGTGTTCAAACTGCTTTTTCACTCCATCCCTAGACACTGAAACACAAGGCGATAGCTGTACCCTGTCATCTCTGAAAGAAAGAAACATATTTTTGACCTGTCTATCTCTCACTATCTGAAGTAACATATCTGATAATACAGCAAAGACAAAAGGTACATCATGCTATTGCAGAAAATGGCACATATTCTGTTTCGCAGTCATCAATCAGCTACTGTAATTATCAGAATCAATTTTAAATGCCAAAACCATTAATCATGTTTTCCAGTAATGAATTCAAAAGCAATAATGATGAATACAATTTGCCAAATCTACCAATGCAGACTGTAACAGGTTTCCCATGAAATATTAATAAATTATAAAATGATGGTAAAGAGAAAAAGACAAGGAAAAAAAACAGTCAGCCCCACTAATATTACTCTGGATGGTAATTAGCTGACTAATGCAGCAGTGTGCCACCTGTCAGTGCTAGGTGAATAATCACTCAGCCTGTCAGCACAATCTGAACCGAATATTCCCTCTCTGTGCACTGAAGTACTGCAAAAGCTTTACACACATGCAGGCGAAAGATCTAAGCATAGAGTTAAGGAACACCCTGTTTTACATTCAGCTAGTGCGCTCTGGCTCCTGGTCTGTCACGGTGGGTATACTTCTCCCTGGCAGCCCAGCGCCACAAACCAAGAGCCAAACATAGACTCTTCCATTGGCACACACACATATTCCAGTTTCCTGCCCCCTCTTTCCTCTCATTCCAAAGCTTTGCACAGTCATCAGATGCTTCTGATCTGAACCAAACTGTTTATAATCGATTCTTTAAAGGATAAGTTCTTTCCATCTCTTTCTTCCATTCTTCTCTCTCCCCCACTGCGTAGCTTGCCCACCCGACTCATTATTAAAAATAATTTTGTAACGCTAGGAGCACTGGCAGGTCACATGGAATAAATGGATTCTCAGATCTCTCCATGCTTTGGAGTTGGCTTAATCTGTTTCCCTCCTCTTTTTCACCTTTTGTCCAAAGAGTACCTCACGCAGTAGGAGCCTAAATTGTCAAAAAAAGTCCTTCTTTGTGTAATTAAAATGACAAAAAAGAGGTCAGATGAAAGGAGTATGTGTGTATGTATGTGTGCTGGGGGCAGGGGACATGCTTAGCCTTCTCTAAAGCCCTTTGAAAGGAAATCTATTTCTTCCATGCCCCGCTGGAAAGGCCAACATAACATAAGCAATGGAGGAAGCCATGTTAGGTGGAATTTGCTATTCTGGGTCGTCACTATGACATCTTAGCTTTATACAATATTACTCAGAAAGCAGTTAAAATGTAACTTACCAATAATTTGCCATTTTTGTTGGATGTTTGACAACATAATGCACATTCAAGTTTAAAAATGAAAAGAGTGAGCGAGGTGCTCGGAGAGATCGGGATCAAATATTGTGAATTGACACATTGTAAAATTTAATTTGACTTGAGAAGTGAGGACAGTAAATCACCATGAATCTAAAAGCCATCAAAGGAGAGCCAGTAGCTTTTTACATTCAAAGAGGAGATTTTTACATTAGGCATTCATTCATTACTCAGCAAAAACCTAATTGATCCATGTCTCTGAGTTCTAGGGTAATAGCAAATTGATTGATTTAGCCTCAGGAGGAAAAATGTGGGAATCGTCTGGCCAAAAAGAACAGCAGAATCATCGGCTTTGAGCTGATGGATAAGACTGGAATAACAATGAATAAAACGTGGTGGATCAAAGGTGAGATGTGTCAAAAACAGTTTATGAGGAATGGCAGATTAAAGCACCGCTGAAATTCTGCTATTATAGATGCCAGTTACCTAAAAAGACTTGCAGTCTCAACAGTATTCAAATTTAAAAGATTATCTAATTAAACTGGATTACATAACTAATAAAGCTAAGGAATTAGATGCCTTAAGCTAGCCCCAACTCTAAACCGACTCAGGATTAGCAGTATATTTTATGTTCATGGTTGAAGAATGAAATACAACCCTTGTAACACAAGTAATGGAACTTCAGCCTAAGAAGGGACATGCTCATTGCTTGTGTGGAGTACTTAATATAGATTAGAAGGAGGAACGACTACAGCCACCAATAATTCTTGCCATTTCTGTTTGTGAAGAGCAACAATATTTAAAAAAAAAAAAAAAAGACTTAACAAGCCCCACCTATCCTTTAGATTGCTGTTTGCGTAAATCCAATCCATCGGCGGGCGTCTCTGAGGTTTTCTGTATTGATTACACCTCATTAGCCACACGTCTCCGTCCCACCAAGGGTGGACTCTGGGGGTCAATGGACAGCTGAAATGGAGCCAACAGCTCAATAGAATGACCATGGCAATTATGCAAGAGTCTGGGTTACACAAAAGTGGGTTCTCAGCTAGAAGATTTGCAGTAAATGAAGTGTGATCTGTCAGTAATTTAAGCTAAAATGACTGAAATGATCTTGAAAAACTCCATAACTTAGAATTTAACACAAATATCACCTCACAAATATTTCAGAGTACTTAGGGTTTTTTTTTTTTTTGCTTATCTGACACAACACTGCAATGTGACATAACTTAACCACAGTTGCATGAAGGATCTTTTCTAAAAGATTTTCTCTTGAGAGGCAAGTGCCGGCTAGGCACTATTGAAGTACTGTAATATTGTGTGTCTGTGGGTTGTTTTTTTTTAAAGTCTGACATGTTTTCTCAGTATTAAATATCCAAAAATGTACTTCAACTCAAAAATTAATCCTTAGAGCTGAGATCATCAGATCATCCTCAGATCTCTTACACTGACAGTCAACACCACGTACGGGCAGACTGTGCTGTTAATAGTATTAAATGATAGTCCTCTTGTTTTTACACATTTTCGCAAATGAAAGTTTGTTTTTTTTTACATGCACCATGCTCACACAGTGTAATTGTATAATTTTTGTTAATAAAAACATTTTTGAAATAATTTATTTTATTTCTTTATTTAGAGGCTGTAGGCTCCGTGGTGTGGTGGTTTATTTCCTTACGATTTCCTATGTGAAAGTTCCCCAGTTCAAGATTGGTAGGAGACACAAACCAAGTCTTGGAGTGTCACATGACTGGATAAATGGGAAGGTTGTGTCAGGAAGCATATCCAAGCTAAAAATCTAATTTGCACATCCATCCACTATAGTGACTGCCTGAAAGTACTGTTGTGTTTGGAATCTGCACTACTGTAAAAATTTACATTTAAAGTATTTAGCAACCCCTCATTTCTTTATGTATTACTTCTTATGTATTATTTGGAAAATTTGAAATACAGTATACAGGGCAAAATCAGGATTTGTACACTTCTAATGAGTTTGAAAGTCGGTATGACCAAAACAGCCTAAACTCTCTTAAGAGTTCTT
Organism: Copadichromis virginalis; assembly: GCF_057382275.1. NCBI lineage: Eukaryota > Metazoa > Chordata > Actinopteri > Cichliformes > Cichlidae > Copadichromis > Copadichromis virginalis. The sequence continues at coordinate 35,844,639 of NC_140622.1, forward strand.
GTAATTTCTTTAAGAAATCTTCAGGAATAGTTTTCCTGGCTATTCAAAGCGCTTCTTTCTGTTCTCTGTCAAGACGGTCCCCCAATACTTCAGTAATTTTGAGGTCTGGGCTTCGGAGAGACCATTCCATGAGCTATAGTGTTCCATTGTGTGTTTTTTATCCAGGTATGCTTTCATTGCACTGGCAAAGTGTTTGGGATCATTACCATGATCAAAAATGAAGCTGTTGCCAGTCGGACACTTTCCAGATACAGTGGAACCCGACTTACGAATACCCCATGTCACGAAAAATTCAAGTTACGAAGGCACTGAACGGCAATATTTCTGCCCGTGTTACGGCAAAATGTCCGTGTAACGAAATCCGCTGGCTCTGATTGGCTGAGCCTACAATGCCCACAATGCCTTCCGAATCATGTGACAACCCCTTGTCTTCTGTACTTGCGCTTCGCTGTTCCACTTGAACGACGTATTGTTGTTCTAGTTAGCAATTAGCCTATAGCCTATCGTTCAGCATCGCCTCGTTCAAAAGGCGCGATGGGTGCTTTGATTTACGAAAGACCCTCGGGAACGGATTAATTTCGTAAGTTGGGGTTCCACTGTACTATAACATGAATGTATAAACTTTCCAGGATATAGCATGAATGTACTCTACTACTGAACATATTCTTCTACATTCATGAGTCCATTCATTTTGAGAAGATCCTAAAAACCAATGGCTGGCTAGACCGAAAGCATGACAGAGCCTCACTCGTGTTTTATTTATGTCTGTAGACACTGACTGTTGTGTCTCTTTCCTAACTTTTAAAATTTAAATTCATGCGTAATTCACGTGTAATTTGGCATACCTTGGCCAAACCATACCTGTTTCTCTTAATTAATTCGTCAGCCTTCCACTGAAACCATTTCTGATGAGGTTAATCAATTAAAGGCCCAGGTGCATCTCTCAGATCCAATGTCAGGCCTTTGTTGATTTTTATCTTTGTAACATGGTTTTCAGATTTTGTTTATCTGCAGTAGATATTTGTTTTTTATGCCTTTCACTTCTTTGCCCTCAACTTATTCAGTTTCCTCAGATATTTTAAGGTTACACTGCATACCATGCCAAGATATGTCAGGTTATCAGCTAACAGTTCATTGTGTAAACTTAGTCAGTTTTTATAGATTCAGCTAAAGAAATGGAGGTAAAAATGTGTGTTTTGTATCAGGCAGCCTAAAGACTATTTAAAACCAGGTCTTTGTTAAGTTGTCTGTAATATGCAGACAACACCATTTTTCCCTTAAATTAGACGCCTTTTTATGCTTGAAAAATTTATTGTTCAGTTTAAAGTCACTTAAACAAGGAACAATGGTCAGGTACAAGGATTAGACCGAAAATGAGTGAAAAAGTAGCCAATGTCCAAAGTAAAGCTTTGAAGTCTGAAAAGTCTGAATAATTTGTTTAAGACCTCTTTAAAAAATAAAGCCTGGCTCCTTGGAAGCAAAATATAAGGCACTGAGGGTCTGCTCAACATTTTTGAGGAACACTACTGTGTATTAAAAGGGTAGAAGCTAATGTATTAAGAACTACTATGACAACTTGATAACTAATCAAAATCTTTTTATTTATAACCAAAGATCTGTTCAAAGATAGCTCTTCATTTGTGACTATCATGACCTCATTTATTTATAATATTTTCTGTCCTTCTCGACTCAAAAAGATACAAGTGGAAAGGAAGGACAGGTGCCATATTTAATTGTGTTTTGGAAAACAAACGGGGAGCTGTAAAAGACATACAATGGAGTAAGGGTGGGTTTTGATTATCGATTAAAATCGATTCTGGCTTGGATAACGTGATATCGATTCATTAAAATCCTGAATTGATTTTTTTATATAAATTTATTTTGCCCAAAATGCCAGAGTCTCAGGTGAAACCTCACAAAATTTTGACAACCACCAAACAGCTAAAACAGTAAATGAGAGCAGGAACACAGATTCTGCACAACGACATAAACACAAAGCGCGGACCCGTGGATCACAATCAGTGAGATGTTGCCTTTCTCACCCTACGGACACGATCGGGTAAAGCTGTTAGTTTGATCTCTGCCCAAACAATATCGACCGATCCGGCAGCAAAAGAAGATCCAAACTACGCTTCACATAAACATCGTCATGGATTCCCTCTGACTTTTGCTTTTTTGCTTCCACCACAACAAAAATCACACTTCATGCACAGCTCTCTCTCTCTCTCTCTCTGTACTTCAAGAACAGTTTCCCATCTAAAAATCTGTTTTCTGCATTATTCGCTTGCTTGTTACGCACAAGTCTACCGTTGTTTACAGCGCTGTCGGCCGCTGTTTTTATTCCCTTTTACTTACTTCCGAAAAGAAAACCTAATTTCTGCCGTTCAATGGGCTACTGACCAAATTTAAACTTTTTAAAATTATGCAAAATGCAAAACGCTTAGCCATGTCTGTACTAAAACCGCTGTCACTTCAGAGGCAATGTTCATATGTTGATTAAAAGTTTTCTTTCGTTTTTGATGTACTGGAGAATATTTTTAAAAATTCCAGGCCAGGAAAATCACCTTCATGTTTATCTTCAGCTACTTTGACACAAAGACATCTGCTGTGATGCTCACACCTTTGATAAAGTCTCACAAGTGTCAGCTTCCCTTTTGTAGATACAAAAATATGTAAATGTACTGATCTGAATTATAATATTTCTGACTGTCAAAGGCAAAATTTCCCAGATTCAAATTGAATTGATTGAATCGATTCGGGACCTTGTGAATCGGAATCGAATTGATTCTAGAAATCAGTGACGATACCCAGCCCTACAATGGAGCTCTGCAGTTTCCAAGAGGTTAAAATGAGCACAAGCCTGTGCGTACCGATAGTACTTCTATTGCTGCTCCTGCTGTGGCAGCTGTTGTTTTGTGTCTTTGAGCCTCTCCGCAGTACTCGACCATTATGTTTAGTTTTATCCCAAGGACTTTGTTGTTACCTGGGCCTCAGTTTCTGTTTAGCTGGCTCTTTTTCTCTCGTTCTTTCTTCTTCCTATTTTTTCTCTCATGTAATGTCTGTCTCTCTCTTACACTTTCTGTCAGCCCCCAAGCTTCAGTTTTGAGTTTTGATAGCAAAGTTATGAGCCTGTCAAAGTTCTCCCTGGTGACTGAAGTTGGATGTGGGTGTCTTAAAGAGTTCAAAATTGAATAACTTAGAGGTTGTGACATTGCCGATCAACATATTATCTGTAGGGAATTCCACTGGGATGCAGTAAGACAAACTGTATGCTTGGTAGTTTTGCTCTTAAAATGCCGTACATTGTATCAAAGTAAAAATAGAAGTAAGATGGCACATGCAATCCATAGTGTTCGTGCAATATCAGTTGTCTTACTGTAGTGTATTATAGCCATTCAATATATTTTGGATGGTTTTAGCTTTAGTGTCCTTGTTGTAGGTGAAATGCAAAGGCCGCCTCTCTAGGGAGCGATCGCATACTTTCGAAATCCATTTATCGCACCTTCAATTAAAAACAAACCCATAAACTATCAAATTATGGTCTTTGTATTTTGCTCCCTTTTTATGGTTTTATATTATCTCATGCAGCTACGGTTCAGAGGCCGTAGGCCATCAATTGATATTCATTTTCATGTGAAACTTTCTTCTTTAATATCATCTGAGCTAAACCATCTGCATTCCAAGTTGGCAGATGTTTTTCTGAAGGACAAAGTTGCAGCAGTGAAACATGATACGAGATAATTAGTCACTAATTTTTAATATTTCCAGCAGCAATATTTAAAAATTATATTGTACTGGATCCCACAGGGTATTTGGTATTTGGATAATGACACCAGTGACTTTTGACAAGGACACAATACTTCTGACTGGATAATGTTGGACTCAACACCTGAACCTTAACTGAAAAACAACATGAAATAAATTCTGATACACTAAAGAACTCTAATATGTTCAAGTTTCTGGATCTATGAGAAAATCTGACTGTACTACACTGCAGATTCTTTTGGAAAAAGCTGCCTTACGTACTACTGTTGTTTATCTACCATTTTTGTCAGCAAACTGCTCCCAGTAGGTAGCAGTGATCTTTTATCTCTGGCTATCTTCAACACCCAGGGACTACCTAGTGAGCCACACTGCCTGTGCTAGCTAGAAAACAACCAGAAGCTGCCAACAGCGTTAATCACAGCTTTAATGCTTCCATACTCTGGGATTTGGAGGTGGAGGCTGGTGAGACTGGTTACCTTACCCTTTCCTAACACGCTGAAGCTTCTTTCCACACCATTAGTGCTCTCTGCTGAGCTGTTCTATCCAGGTCTACAACCGTACAAATGTACAGCAGAGCGCTGTGAAGTACCATCTGCTATAAGCGCAACTAACTACAGTAAATGTGAACACATCAGCACATTAGAGCAGCCACACCATGTGAGCATGCAGCCCACCTCTCAACTACATGGTTTTATAGCACTTGGGGGAAAAACACATTAAAAATTCCACAATAAAGAAACACTGGAGGACAAAGAATGTAAGAGTTGGACTGAGGGCTCATTTTACTAAGCTTAATCATGGCTTCTTTCCAACACATTCTGAGGATGTATTAGATCGCTTTCAAGACAGGATTCTCAGGCGATATCAATTTATTAATACAGTGTCATCCTCACTTGCCACCTGCATGAGCATCTGTTGGATAGTTGTTCTTTTAAGACTAGTTCCTACTCCTACAGTAGGCTGCCACTGTTTGTAATGTGCAAAATTTGTATGTATGTGTCTTATTGTGTGTGTGTGTGTGTGTGTGTGTGTGTGTGTGTGTGTGTGTGTGTTCTTTGCAACTGTCATCCCACCACATTTCTTCTTGCTCAAGCTGCATTGTCTCTACCTACAATCCTTTGGTGCTCTTTTTCTCTTATTCTTATTCTCAATCAGTTAAGGCCCTGATATTGTCAAATTTTCATGGCATAATTTAAAATCTGCTTCTTTCATTTACGGTAACCACTGTCAGAGGTACTCGGATAACAACATGGGAACCTATCGCTAGTTTGATGACTTAGCCTCTGCGGGCAATAACCAATTTTTCTAGCCTTCTGGTATAGTCAGCGGGTACATTGTTTACAAATGGAGACAACCCTAAAAAAGCTGAATAAAAGTGCAATTGCTTATTATATTTTTCACAAAATCGTTGATGATTTGGAAATTATGTTACAGCTCCGCTTTTGTCTATACACTGATTCTTTTAACTACAGCTTATCATGTGCACTGTCAATAGACCTCAGACTGCAAGTGAAGTCTAAACAGAACAGTACACAGGATCTGTCTACACATAATCACATTTTTCACACTTATAAAATCAGCTAACTGTGGGTAAGTTGTCACTAAAAACTACAAATGTCTTAAGAAATATCGATCAGCTCTTAAGTTCTGTTAGACCGTACTGTGGCACAGACAGCACTGGTAAATGTCAGTGCACTTATAAGCTCTGTTTCCAGCTGGAATAGGCAGATATTGTCGGGCAAAAAAGTTTTGAAAAACAGTGCAGTACGAAACTATAAAATAAGCAAAAAAAATCAAATTAATATTAAACAAAAGACACAAATGTCTTCTTTCTACATTTTAGCATTCTTCAGCAAGTGAAAGAGACAGTGTCATAGCCTTAAACTTCATAGTGTTGGCAAAACTTTTATTGTATTACCAGAATTTAGTGAGATTGACAGCTGTAGTGTGAGAATCAGTTATTATATAATCAGTAATTCTGGCTCTTACTCGGCTGAAACAACAAAAAAAGTACATTAACTACTGTCACCCGCGGTTACACAGTTGTATTGCAGCTTTACAAGATCAGTTCGTATACTTTATCACAAATACTAAGGTCACAAAGCTTTCAGGTAATAACTGTATCTGAAAGCATTCAGTAAATAGGATAAAGACAGAAAATATTTCACAGCGTCAATTTGTTCTAACTTTGTACTTACATGGAACGTGTTGTGGCAATGACCCAGGGCTCAGTAAACTATATAATGGTTTACTGTCCAATTCTGAAGGGGGATGGAAGAATCTGGAAGGATGGAGCACCATCGATTGAAATTATGATAAAGCGCTGTCTCTGTAAATCTCTCCTTTTAATATATTTGCAAAGTCAATTCCCAAAAGCAGACTTCAGTGAACAGCGCTCAGCTAAACTTCACGGCACAGTAAACTATATAAAGGCCCATTTTGTATCACTAGCATGATTAGATGACCCATAGGTCTCAGCTGATTCTGTTTACGTGCGCAACTCACCACTTTGAAGTCTTCAGCTGCACATTCCTCCCCTCTATATGAGCAGGAAAGCAGCATGTCCTTAATGTCGTGGCCTGTCCGGTCATAAAATTCACGCATGTTGAAAGGCCGAGGCTTATAGCTGTCAAAGTCCGCTCTCTCCTTTAGGATTTGCAGGACATTTTCCTCCACCAGGTGTGGGTCCCGAATCTCATACCTGGACAGAAAGATTCTACACTTAGTCAACATTGATCACAAAATACACACATGTGCACAACTAACACACAAGTCTAATGTACTTAGGTTTTGCAAATTCAATATCACAAAAAGGATTTTGCCTCATTAAATTAAAAAAAAAGTAACATTTTAGGTTGTTCTTTTTCTCTATAAGAATTCTTTTTTCAAACTGCTTACCTTGAGCTTACAAAATCCACTTTGTCAGATTGTAATATTAAACATCCTGTTATTCCTTATTTTCTCACTCAAAGTATTAAATGCAGTTAAGGTTGTTAAAGAAGCAAGACACAACCTTAGTTGTACCTCTGTCACATCTAAAAAGATGGTACACACGTTTTTCTGGCAGAAGAAACATTAATAACACAGATGCAGCAACAAGTGGATATCTACCGTTCACCTTAAAAAAAGGTGTACATACATGTCAGCATCATCAGAAGAGCAGCTAGAAAGCTCTCACAATATCATCTTAGTTTTATGAAACTGACAGCTTAACTGTGGCATACCAGTCTCCATGGAGTGCAGGAAAGCAGCTCATTATTTACAGGATGGGAATATTTCATTTCAGACAATTACTTTAATCGGTCTGTTAAACAATTAGGGTTATATGTGGTGGCAGAGCGATCATGTAGAAAACAATGTTCAGAATGCTGCTTTCAGGCTGATGATCCTCCACACCTACTATTTAGTGTAAATAAATAAATCTTCATCTGCTGCAATTTTTTTCAAAGTGAAAAATGGATCAATTTTACCATGTTCCACCTCTCATTTCCCCTGCAAACAAATAAGAAAAAACATGACAAAGAAGCAGTAATTTGCGTGCATCAATGCACACAGAAATGAAACAGAAGAAAAACACTGTGGAAATCATTTATGCTATGCCTTAATTTGACAGCTACCATCAACCTCTAGTGCCTGCTCACAGTCATTCACTGATACAACGTAACCTCAATTAAACAGTATGGCCCCGCGCAGCGAAAAAGTGGCCCATTGATGACCCCTGTTGAGCAATGGGCCATCAGTGGTACAAGCATCCAAATTATAGAGCGCTAAAATTAAGCACTACTGACAGCCACTTGTGAGATCATTGTTGTAGGACACTGAGAGTGAAGAGGACAGCTTCTGTTTTTTCAAAATTGAATTACTGCAAAATACTAAGGTAGAGTCCTGAATTCATATGTGATGTTGAGCAGAAGCAGTAATATCATGACCAGGTTCATATATTGTTTTATTGTAAGAATTTTGGACAACTCGTTTTGCACTAGCAAACATGAATAAGTTTATCCCCAAGCTGAAGAAGTGAAAACCAGAGACGGAGAAAGACAAAGGCATACCCTTCTCTTCCTGTGCCTGACAGTAAATCTGTGAATGACTTTGTGGACACTGACGACAGAGTTGTTTGTCATGAGCATGGGCACTATTTCAAACCATAATTGGTGGTAAAGCTTAATGGATTTTTTAAAAATTCCACAAGGTCAAGCTTTGTCTATGATAATGAACAAGATTTTGTCGCTTGATGATGGGAATAACATAAGCTGATCCATGAATAAAAAAATGAAATGTTACATTACTTCTTTGGGAGCACTGCGTTAATATTCAGCTGGAGATGTATTTTTGATTTATGCCCAAACCAAATGTAATATGTTTCACTGTTGCTACAGTGCTTTTTCCTGGTAGAGACTAAATGAAAAAGATTTTCACAACATGAGGTGGTATGCGCTGTAATTTAAAATGAGGGTTGTTCTCCTGCTCATAACACCGAACAGAGACGGTCATGCTTCGTGTTGAATGGAGTTCACAGCGCTTTGACAGACAATATCGGGACTATTATTCTGCTCAAGATTTAAAATGAATGCCAAGTGATACAGTTTTAAAATTCAACATCGGAACATCAGAGATCTTTTTTAACATTAACAAATCAACCAGGATTAACTCTAGCTGATTATAACTTCTTCTTTTTTATCGCTACAGTTTAAATTTTCAACGAGAATAGCAGCTGCTGGTTGCTATTTATCTTTTAAATCAGAGTTTTTTCCACAATTTGAATAAAAAGCAGTAACTGGTATGACACAACAGCCAAAAAACAAGACAGTTAAGCACTATCTTTGATACAGATTATAAATTAAAGATAGTGGATCTATGTGGTACTTATTTTCTAGTATAGTTCACTTTTCATTAATTTACTACAGGCCAAAAGAGTGTTGCGTACAATTAAACGGTTATACTGTAAGTAATAAGGGGTGTTAGAGAAAAACATGTTCATATCATTTCAGAGTGAAGCTAATGCATAATTTTTTTTTTCCAGAAATAAGTTATTCAAACAATAAAAGGATAAAATTGAAAACCAGAGGATTAGTGATGTAGTAGCTCATCTGGCTCCTGATTCTTCACAGTTTACGGGTTACTGCTTTTTGAAAAGTACTGAAACTGAAAGAAAGTGATACATTTTTATACTGTTTCTTTTTAAGAAGGAGCCCTTCTTGGTTTCAAAATGTTTGATGTGTTCTTTGGAAGGCATATAATGAACTCCAAGGTGCATCCTGGAGCATATTGCCACACTGCAATTTTTCAAAATAAGGAAACATGTTTACCTAAATGTTAAAAAGCGAAGCAGTCCAAAGAGAAAAGAAGCATGACTGCTCAAGCAAAAAAGAGCAGGAAAATTTCACGACTGAGAAACCCCCAGAAACAATAGTAGTGGAGGAGGAAACCAGGAAAACCACACTTTTCCCAAATGTTAACACAATACTCTGGCTACAGTAATCAAGGCTTTGAATGCCGTTTCCTGTACGGCATCAAAGTTGTCATTAAAAAAGAATAATAGAGCAAAAGTAAGAGAAGGAGGTAGAGAACAATGAAAACCTGCTATATAAAGTCAAGATGAGAAACTTGCTAAAAGAATTGGACAAACTGTGGTGGTTACTCCAAGAAATAAGTGTCACCTAGTAAGGATACAAACCTTTTCTGTGAATGTGGTTTTAATATTTTCAGTATTTAAAATGGAAGTATGATTACTACTGTCTATGTATTACTTGTTTCAGACGTGAGTTTAAAATTAGAGGACAGAGTGGTACTAATATCATAAATATCTGTCAGTGGAGCCATTTACAAATTGTCATGTTTTTAGTAATGTTGGTCCCTAAAAGCACTCTGACAATCACAACTCCAGTACTCTTGCCCACATGGGAACTACATCACAACACTGTCACACTCTATTCTAACAAGAAGCTAGCCTGTTGTGGTACATTCTGGACTTAATTGAATTGTATCCTGAGCCACTGTTTTATAAGAAACACAAAGCTGCCAGGAGAGCACTTAAGACGCTGCGCTCACATCCCCGAGTCAGGAGGCTTTAGTTGAAGCGCATACAATCACAATAATATGGGTAGATTTTTAATATTGCCCTGCCACTGCTCCCTAAAGCAATCACTGCAAACTCTCTACGTCTGGGAGGGGGAGACTAAATTGGATTATGGGCCACAAGCACTTTAATTTTCTTGTGGGGACTAAAACGAATGAAGGACCATCTGCAACACTTTGCCACCTCATGAGAAGAGAGAGCAAATATAAGCAGCCACTGATTTTAAGAGTGGACTTTCACAGTAAGACTGTGGTCACAAGGCGGTACTCTCTCTCTTTCTCACACGCACACAAACAAAAGCAAAAGCACTACATTTGTTTTGATGTTAATACCTCGGGCTGTGTGACACAACAATGAACACATCTTGACATAATCTCAGGTAATTATCCAATTAGCGCTAATTGAACTCATACACTAACAAGGATTGGATTGTTTGTGCAGTGCCCTTGAAAATGAATATGTGCCATGTTTCCTGGTGGCTGAGTTTGGATAATCATATCTTCATGATGGTGCACCTGCGATTCAGTTATTCTTCCAATTTGGCCAAGGTCACAGAAATGCAAACAAAGGATGCCACGAGGCACAGAAAACCCAAACAAATATCTATTGTATTGATGAGAAATACACAAACAAGCCAAAGACGAAAATATGGTAAAAACATGCAAAAATTTCTGTGTCTCCACAGTTGTAATATTCTCTGCGGTAAACAGCCACAGTACACTATAAATGCAAATGAACCCAGATTTGAAAAATCAGCTTTTTCCGGTCGATGACCTGGCCTCCCAGTGTCCCCATCCGTGCACTTTTTTTACACCACTTAAATCTGTAATACGGCCATGATCTTGCTGAGACAGATAAGGCAGTCAAAGTTATGGAGCATTACATTTCACATGTAGCTCGTGGGAATTGAGAGCATGTTTGCAAGCTCAGGAAACATGTTTAATCTCGGGCTCTGTGTAAGCAGAAGACGTGCTTCTCTGGTTTTCGTGAGCTGATCTAACACTTCTTGGCAGCACAAACCACATAACCAACACCTCTTTGAAATGACCTTTCTTTTGCTAATTATCATTTAATTGCCTTTGCAACATAATAAAAATAAAACTGAGCAATTTACTTCTAATGTTCTGCACGGCTAACTGTAACTCCAACCTGAGAAAATACAATACGAAAGTGATTTATTTATTTATTTATTTTTTGGTGGGTGGCTGCTTGGAAACTGCTGGAGTCGAGTAAGTTAAGGTGAAATTTCTAGCAGCTCAGCTTCAAACTTCAGTGTCTAAGAAAGCCTGGCATCACTGCAAGGGTAGATATTGCCTACTCCTTCTTCCTGAGACAGTGATAGACACCGACCCACAAACACAGCATTTTGTTTGTATTCTGTCATTTTCTGTCCAAACCTACTACCTGTCTGGTGGTATCAGAAGGCTTACCACTGAAAAATCTTCTGTTCAATCAATGTTTAGTGTAAAATCTGTGCGTCCAAGATGTTCCTAATTTATTTGTTTTCCTCCACATTCTTTAGCACTCTAACCGCTTTGAAACCTGATTTAAAAATCATTTTAAAAACTGTCCCGTCCTCATTTAAAAAAAAAAGAAAAGTAAAATGAATGCCGTTCCTACCCCAACCCTGATCCCAGGCCAAGCTAACTGAGAGGGCAAGGAAAAGGGAGAGGGAGATGACAGTGTTAATCAGTGGCACAACTCTGTAGCTTAACAAACAGCACTAATTACACGGGGATAAAGACTTGTTCATCACACAGCTTACGAGACACAAGTTAATTGCCTCTCCTTGTAGTCCCCTCCCTCCATCAAAAGTCAACTCATCCCAAAGTCACTTGGAGCAAGTAAGGTTGCTTTAATGTTCTGCTTCCTATATCTTCTTTTATTTTTTTTAGGTGCACCTTTTTAAAGAAAATCTGGCTACACCTGCAATAACAAATCAGAGAGATGGAAACCTGCACTGATATCCTAATGGTCTACTATTCCAGCTGACACTACAAACAACCCGGAAACAAATCTCGGAATCTATACCATACAAAGCATGCAAAATACATCCGCAAGACAGTGAATCTATTGGCATCCTGTAAAGTTATAACCCAAATATGGATGTATATATGAGGGTCACAGAAAAATGATATCCAGTATGAAAACAGAGAATTTGATTTATGTCATTCCAGCATGTACAGCATGCACAGTTGTACGCGTTGCCTCAGGCTGCAACACTTTGTGAATCAATAAGCTAAAAATAAAATTAAAAATGAATTCAAGATGATATTGAGACATGTTTGTGTGTATTACATATTTTATGTTTGCGTAAGTGCAGTAAACAATGTCTATGCATCTGTGTGTCCATGTGTGCATGTGTATTTGTGTGGGATATTTTTCTTCCTGCTCTAGCTGCAAATGCAAAGTGCAGGATTATTATCTGTATTGGAAAAATGGGATCAGTATAATCTGGATAACATCGAAAAGAAGAATTGAAGAAATTCAGAGTTAAAAGTTTCAACATGAAACAGTGTGCTTGTCATGGTTGCCGAAAGACTAAATGATCAAAGCACAGCAGAAAGCAACAAGTGTAAAGGGAGGGGATGGCAGTTGTGAATCATGCACGTCTCTCAACACTTTGTCAGCGGGGGTTTAAAAATCTTCTCCTCTACTTATCCAATATTTATATTAGCATGTTTATATTTGCCTTTATTAAACACTTAGAAACAGCTTATCTATTATCTGTTACTTGGAGGATTCTCAGCATCTATGTTAAGGTGTGCTCATTCTCACTATCAGCATATTTTAACAGGTGGCTGTTAATGGTTGTTGTTCCATTGCTTTTCACAGCTATGGTAGCATGTGTGCAATATGGATTTCAGTAGACAGTAGATCTGTAATGTCACTACATTTTCATCCTTAGCCTTTAACCTCACTTTCTTACTTACGTGCGTTATACTACAATCTTTAGCTCTCAGAGCTCTGGAAGGTTTTGCATGCTTTGTCAGTGAAGTCCGGATTTCCTCCAGTAGCCTAATAGCAACAGCCAAAGACAGGTGGTAAAACTCTGCCCCGCTCTTCCATGTGACATAAGACCTCAGCTAAAACAATGCAGACTACACCTAAGCTCCAAAGTTAAATGCCAACTCAAACATTGCTGTTGCTGGGCTGCAAAGCGTAAAACCTGCTTCCACACACAGACTGTCTATAGAAGACATGCAGATATTTAGTGGTGTGGTCAAACGATTTTTAAGTGCTCACAGATATTTTTTTAAGTTTCATGATAACTGCACTAGAATGTGACAACAACAAAAATTTAGTGTTATAGCTAAATGCTGGGGGCACAATCAGATCCTGAATCATCATGTGATAAATCCACACAGATGTGCACCCCTGCAGCCACTGCATTTGTCATACACTAGGCTACATAATACTTGGGGTGCAGGTGAGGTGTGGTTTTAGTGCTTATATAAAATCACCAGTAAGCCAGCCTACACACAGGCAGGTATTGTAAATGGCTTCTGGACGTACACACCTGCCGTTGAGCAAGGCAAGGAACTCCCCAGCGTGGTACAGGTCGTTCCGTGTCACCCGGCTGAAACGGAAGGAGTTGAGGTTGCAGAAGGTTACCGAAGGGAATATTATCAGTGAAGCCGCCACTTCATCCAACTTGGTGACATGGGGGTACTCGAAGTAGAACTGCACCCGATCCACGCACACCATCACCAGCACACCCACGGAGGCCAAGAAAAACAAAATCCACAGGGTGCGCTTGATATACATCCGCTTGTAAGTGAACATGTGCGAGATGCCATGCAGTGTGGATCTGGCGGCGAAAACTTCAATGGGAGCCGGCCGCCTGTAGTCCATGTCCTCTGAGTCCGCTTTAAGATCCATTATGTCCCCGAGATGAGTTTAGATGAATGATGGGTGTGAGGTCGCAAAAAGAGCAAAGTGGCTTTGTAGATAAGCAGATGCTTTATTAATGAGGAGGAGGTTAGTGGCCGCAAGTTCACGCCCTTCTACGCATGTATTTCTCATGCAGTCTGTGTGAGATGTTGCGTCACTGACAGCCGGCAAAATTGCTCGACATTTAGAGCATTTTACAATCCTCAAAATACAAAGTTCTTAACTGAAAACACCTGTAAAAAGTGAATGTGGGAGAAGCATGCGTTGTATGCTGCTTCGTTTGGGGTCACAGTTCCATAATAATAATAATAATAATAATAATAATAATAATAATAATAATAATAATGACGATGAAAGCGCGCATGGAAAGATGCCAGCGCTGTTCTCTCCTGCACACTTCTGTAAAATTATCGAGTTGATATCTGGCTTCCAAGCTTAGCACAAACAGCAGAAATAGTGTGCAGCTCTGCGGGAACAGATCACGGTTGAAAAGGTAGAAAATAAACCACTACGAAGAAGACAAGGAATTAGAAAATAAAAGCGGTTCAGAGAACAGACCGGCTACATGGCTTTCGCGTCTCTTCTTCCCGAGCAAATCCCAACACGCGTGGAATAACAATCAGCCGCTGATTTCTCGCCTGTTAACGTTTTAAGAGCGGTCGTCGGGTGTCCTGGGTTTTCCACGGGATAAACAGCTGCATCACAGAGGAGCTGGCTCTGTCTGATAGCTGCCTCGGTGCGCCTCTGCTTGCTCGCTTGCATCCATTCCCTCCTCCGAACTGCGTCCACAACAATGCAATGATAATGACTCTGATTTTTTTTTTCTTTTCCTGAAATGATATGTCCGTGAGTAAGAAGGTTCTAGGAAAATACTATTTTCCGTGAATTCAGGAAAAAATTACCTTAGACCAGTAGCGGTTTCCCAGA